>NW_006408624.1:4300558-4322430 GCF_000296735.1 Chrysochloris asiatica | reverse complement strand
GGAGAAAGATGAGGCTTTCTACTCCCGTAAAGATTTACACCCTCGGAAACCCTGTACAGGGTCGCTATGGGTCGGAACCGACTCAATGGCACTTAACAACAACAACAACAACAACCTCAAGGTCGGCAGTTCGAAACTGCCAGCTCTTCTTCAGGAGAAAGATGAGGATTTCTGCTCCCGTAAAGATTTGCAGCCTCGGAAACCCTGTGCAGGGTCACTATGAGTCAGAATCAACTCCATAGTACTTAACAACAACTATATATATGTTAAATAAGGAGCTCTGGTAGCGTAGTGGTTATGAATCGGGCTGCGAACCTAAAGGTCAGCGGTTCGAAACTACCAGCCACTCCGCGGGAGAAAGATGAGGCTTTCTACTCCCGTAAGGATTTACATCCTCGGAAACCCTGTACAGGGTCGCTATGAGTCGGAACCGACTCGACGGCACTTAACAACAACAACATATGTTAAATTGTTTTTGTTAAGTGCCATCAAATTGGTTCCGACGCATAGCAATCCTGTGTAGGGTGTCTTAGGAGAAGCTGGTGAGCTTGAACCAGCGACTTTGCGGTTCAAACCCACTACTGTCGGAATCTACTCCACGGCACATAACAACAACAACAACAGCTGACTCATAGTGACCCTGTATAGGGTTTCTGGGGAGTAGCTGATGAGTTTGAACTATTGACTTTGACCTTGTGGTTTGCAGTCCATTGGTGATCCTACAGTTCTGCACCAAGTGTGTGTGTGTATATATATATATTTGTTGTTGTCAGGTGCCATCGAGTCGGAACCGACTCATATATATATGTATATGTGTATATGTGTATCTGTGTATACGTGTATATGTGTATATATGTATATATGTCTGCCTACTACTCTTGTTCTTTTAAGTGTCATCAAGTTGGTTCCAACTCATAGCGACCCTCTGTAGGGTTTCCAAGGAGTGGTTGGGTGGGTTTGAACTACCAGCCTTGCAATTAGCATCCAGTGCTTATCTTAATGCACCACACTACTTAGGCTCTGTCTAGTCGGAAGGGAATTGCCATTAATTGGCTCCAACCAATCATGAGTTATCTCTTATGCTTGGCACATTGCCACCCAAACAAAATCCCGGGTCTTTTAATAGGCTAGTAAAGCCCCTCACAGATAATTGTGGAGTCCAGGTGTGCAGCTGTAGCATCAGCACTGGATTTTGAATCACAAGGTCAGCACAAAGCCCACCAGCTGTTCCTTGGAAACCCTATGCAGGGTCGCTATGAGTCAGAACTGACTCAATGGCACTTAACAACAACAAAAATAACAAAGAGGGAGGGGAAGGGAATGGTGCATCTATTCTCTGTGGTGACACTGTTAAGTCCCATTGAGTCATTCTAAACTCATAGTGACCCTGTATTGAGGAGCGGCTGGTGAATTTTAACCACCGACCATATGGTTCAAACGGACCTTACAGTCCAGTGTTTATCCTACAGCGCCACACCAGGATTCCACAGTTATCTGTGAGGGGCTTCAAAAAGTTTGTTGAACAATTCCATACTTTAATTCCATTTTCCATGAACTTTTTGAAGTCCCTTCATATTTCTATAATGATTTCATGTAACAAGCCACACCAAAAATGCAGTGCCTTGAATCAGCAAGTATCTGTTTAACTTACAAATCTACAGGATTGGGAATTTAGGCTGAGCGTGGTAGGTTGCTGGCTGATTCAGACTGGCCTTGGCTGGGAGACATAGCTCACCTCTCTTCCACATACGTCTCTGATGATGGCAGAGGTGCAAACAATTAAGCTCAGTGCAAAACTGCAGGTCAGGTGTCTGTCTGTGTCTTGCCTGCTAACATTCCATTAGGAAAAACAAGTCATGTGTTTGAGCCCAGTGTCAAGGGGTAGAGCAGGTCACTTGGTCATCACTAGAAGGCACTGCGAAGTTACATGACAAAGGGTGTGGGGATGTTGTTGCTGATGTCAGAGTCCATGGAGTTGGCTCCACATGAAACACCGTCAGCTCCCACACCATCTTCATAATTCTTTGACATGCTTTGAGTCCATAGTCACTTCTGTTGTGTTATTGTTGTTAAGTGCCGTTGAGTCAGTTCTGACCCGTAGCAACCCTGTATAGGGTTTCTGAAGAGCAGCTGGTGAGCTTGAACTGCCGACCTTGCAGTTCACACAGCTTTGCAGTCTGGTGCATTAACCCACAGCGCCACACCAGGACTTCTGTTGTGCATTGCCTTCTAAACTAGGGGGTTCATCATCTGCACTTGTTGGACTGTTGTGAGCCATAAGATTTTCATTGGCTATGTTTTGGAAGTAGATCTCCAGGCCTTTCTTCCTAGTTTTACTTGGTCTGGAAGCCCTCTTGAAACCTGTCCATCATGTAAAATCTGAAACCTGCTGGTACTTGAAATACTGATGACAGAGCTTCCAGCATCATTGCAACACAAAAGCCACTACAGTACAACCAACAGATGGGTGGTGGGGTGTGGATACAAGAAGGGGTCAAGAATTGGGGTCATCATTGTAATCTACAATGGCTGGTGAGGAGGTAGGCAACAGTATTTACCCCCAGGGATTTGCCAGATCTCCACCTTTCTGACTGAATATGTGTAGAAAGACATGCTCATATTGAAGAGGAAAAGAAGGGTCTTAGAAACACCTCAGAGTAGGAGATAGATCCATAGCCTAGAAGCCAAAAGATTGGAGCTCTACATTCAACCCCATTGCTAGCATGTTGCAAAACCTTGAGAGAGACTTAGTATCTCTGGGCCTCAATGTCTTTATCTGTAACATTGGAATGAAAATCCTGTTCTACACGCCTTCTAGGACTGGGGAGATGGTTAAATGGGGTAATGAATGCAGAAGTGCTTTGTAAGTGAAAAGCATGCTTCCAACAACCGTGATTCACTGCAGATATTTTGAGAGAGATTGATTAGGGAAGCAGCCAGGAAGCACAGCTCATCTCAGGCAAACAAAGAGAGCCTCATCCTTTGGGGAGGTGTGTGGGGGGGGTGCCGAGATGAGCCTCTTGTCTCCTTTGGGGAAACATTGATGGGAATATGGTCTGACATTTGCTGCTGGAGAATGTGGGTCACTCTGTGTGACAGGGGGCAATGCACTTGGTTGACAAAGTCCTGATGGCTTCAGCTGTGGTGTCCAGCATCCTGGGTCCCCAAAGCCCACTTGTCTATCAATGCTGTGCATAAGTCTGAAAACTGAGCATATGTGAGCTAGGTGTGCACACGGGGTCTTGCAGGAGCAAAGTGTGAATGGGCACCACCATTCAACCAAACATTTTTGGAATTAGTTGTTGAAGTAGAGGGTGTGTTTGGAGGTGACTGTGGCCCTTTCCTTCTCTGTTAAGGTCAACCGATCTCCTCTTTCTTCTCCTCAGGTCAGGTTATTAGGAGACATTGGGTCCTCTTTTTGATCCAGACCACTCCAAAGCCCTCTCCTAGCACTTGAGCCTGGATGTGAGACCTTTTAGTGGGCTGGGAGTTCCTGGTGCTTACTGACAGGTTAGGGTTACAGGGATACATCTCAATCCCCTTGCAGAGCAGAGTGATGGACACTAGATTCCTTTCCAGATGTCTAGCCCTCCAGAATGAGAATGAGAAACTGAAGAGGCTCTGGCATATGTACTAGAGATTGTTTTGGAAATTGGACTTCTCTGTCAGCAGACTTCTGGAGTAGGCAGTGGAAATAAGGAGCACTATAAGGTTGACTGCAAACTTGAATGCAGTGTGAACCAGCTTAAGCAATAATAATAATAATAATAAAATACGGTGAGATATTTATTGACTGCCTTTACTGGAAAGTTTGTGATGTTAACTTCAAGTGCCATTTGATCCAGGAGCTCAAATGGGTAGTATGAGAACAAACTTTCTCTCTGTTCATTCTGACTCTGCCCTGTTGGAGTCCTTCTCATGCTCTGTACGATGAGTCCAGATAGCCATCCTTCCTAGTTGAGTTGAATAGAAAAGAGGTGGATTGTGCCAGTTGCTCTAGCATGATTTCGAAATGCCGCTCTGATAGGACCAACTTGTGTCACGTATCTGTCTCTGATCCTATACTTATGACAGTCTCAGGCCACACGCTTTGTTCCTGGACCTGAGAGTGGGGAAAGGTTGTTCCCCAAAGGCGAACTGGAGAGCTGTTGGTGGGAGGACAGGGCATGACTGGGTTGGCAGCACAATCAACTGAGCAGGCAGAAAGGGATGACCTACTGGGACCCTGGCCCTATGCTGGCTCAGCACCCACTTCTCCGGAGATGGGTATCTAGAGAGCAGCAGGCAGGCTTGCTCCAGGTTATGTGGAAAGGAGTCAGCAAGAATGGGCCTTGGAATGGAGACGGAAATGAACTTAATTAGACCTAAGCAAGCCATTTGTCTCTAGGAAGTGACATTCAGTTTTCCTGGAAGTCCCCAGATTAAGTGGTTTTGCAAAATGCCAAAGGATGGATTTTTTTTTCTTTATGGAGAGAAATAAACAGGAAGTCAATTCAATTTGGAAATCTTTGTCGAGTACCACTTAAGTGTGAGGCCCTGAGCTAGGAGCTGTGGGGACCAGTCCTTGACATCAGGATGCTCCTGAGATGAAACCAGAGTGCTGAAAGGGGGTGCAGCACCAGGCATGGGAGGAGGTGGGTTCTGGTCTGGACAGAGCAGTAGGAAATCCTTTAAGGAGTCAGTGGCTGCACTAAGCCTGGAGGGACGGGTAACGTTTGCCAAGGCAGCCTGCCCCTGGAGCTATGGGGTATAAGCACCACCTGGTCTTACCCAGTCTGTGGTTGGTACAATTGGACCTGGAACCAGCCATTGTGCCCTGACCCTGGTGGCAGGTTTTCTGGGGATGTGAAAGGAGATTATATCTCAGGTGCACCCTATTGTGGAAAGGGAAGAAGAGGATGTGATTTCCAGCCCTTTTCAGGGTTAGAGGGGAGGAAGTTGGAATGGTCAGTGGGAATGTGTTTGCTGCCTGGACCTACTTCTGAATCTCCAGATGTGTGTATGTGAGTCTGTGTGTGCATGCTTTTTATCTTTGAGATGCAAGCAAGTCCATATGGACATGTGTGGTCATGGAAATATGTGTGTATATGTGCACATGTATCTGGTCATGCATGTATGTGCACATATCTTTGCTAGAATGCCTGTACTCCTGTGGCTGTGACCATGCAGGCCCACTTACCTCCATCCATGTGTCTGCTGACCTGTGGCCACATGAGACTGTGTATCCAAGCGCACACACACGTGTCTTTTGTGTCCGGCGTTCTCAGGACTCATCCGGCTGCAGGAGCTCATCATGGCCCCATCAAGATACAACATCCGCCTGAAGATCCGCCAACTGCCCATCGACTCGGATGACTCTCGGCCCCTGCTCAAGGAGATGAAGCGAGGCCGGGAATTCCGCATCATCTTCGACTGCAGCCACACCATGGCAGCCCAGATCCTCAAGCAGGTGAGTGAGCCAGTGGGAGGGCAGCGTGGGATCTTTCTGCCCCCTCTTTCTTCTCCCCTTGCCCAGATAAGAGTAGTCTCTGCCAGGCTTGGCTCTGCTACCTCTGTCACTTTTCCTCTCTGAGCCTCAGTTTCATGCAGTGGTCTTTATACTCCAAGTTAGGGTGTGACTGGAATGTGGCCTGGCACAGTGAGGGTGCTGAGTAGATGCTAGTTTCCATTCCTTCTCTGAGCAGGTGGGAGGCAGGGCTGCCGAGAGGGGCCTGAAGTGGTGTAGGCACCGCCAGTTGGGGAAGCAGAGAGGCCTCAGGTCTGGAAACAGCCCCCCTAGTGCCTAGCTGCCTCTTCCAGTGACTAATTCCCTACAGCCCGCGGCACTTGGTGATGCTCTTGTATTACTAGAAGGTTTATTGAGGTTCCTCGCACCATCTGCTCAGCTTTGCCGTGTCTGTGGGGGAGGAGAACTGCTCTGAGTCCTAGATGGGCTTCCGTTCCCAGACAAAGCCACCGTGGCGTGCTGAGGACCAGAGCCAAGCTCTGCCAACCGCCTAAGAAATAAACAGCAAAATCGCCGGCAACCCCCTTGGAGGGTGTCGCAGCTGAAAGCAAAAACACTTGGATTTGAGGCACTGCTTTGTGTAAAACGCAATTATATTGTCTTAGAATGTGTCCCCAGTGATGGCAGAAGGCAGAGTGGAAGACTTGGACACTGGAACCCAGCGAGGACCAGGTGACAAGTCAGGGCTGTGAGGATGCAAGGGGAGAGGTGCTGAGCACGGGCCAAGGGCATTTACAAAGCCTTGAGGGGCTAGAGTTGCATCCTGTAGTTGGTACCCAGGATGAGTGGCAACCTCTGTCCTCTCCCAAAGGAAGACTTACACCAAGCTCCTTTGTTGTCAGCTCCCAACTCATGGCGACCCCACACACGCACTGTCTTGCACCATCCCTCTGATGGGTTGCAGAGTGGGCCAGTACGATCCATAGGGTTCTCATGGACTAATTATAAGAAGTAGATTGCCAGGCGTTTCTTCCTATTCCATCTGCGTCTTGAAGCGCCGCTGAAGCATCCAAGCCTCCACTGACAGTTGGCTGCTCATGAGGTGTATGAGGCAAGAATCAAAGCCAGGTCTCCTACCTGGAAAAAGGGAGCTCTGGTAGCACAGTGGTTATGAATTGGGCTGTGAACCGCAAGGTCAGCAGTTCGAAACTACCAGCTGCTCCATGGGAGAAAGATGAGGCGTTCTGTTCCCGTAAAGATTAACAGCCTTGGAAACCCTGTTCAGGGTCCCTATGAGTCAGAACCGACTCCACGGCACACAACAACAACAAGAAGTACTCAACCACCAGTGCCTTCGTGTAGAAGCTCACACTCCTGGTCTGTCTCTGTGTGTTGTGCACACAGAGTGATCCATAGTGAGGCGCCTGCCCTCTTTCCAAGGGCTGGATCATCCCTGCCTCCTAGTTATTCATGGTGAGGATACCATGAGAGAAGCAGGTAAAGAGCTTACCTGGGGTCCTGGGGTCATCTATGATGAAGTTGTTGTTGTTGTTGTTGTCAGGTGCTATCGAGTCGGAACTGACTCATAGCGACCCCATACACAGCAGAACGAAACAATGTCCGATCCTGGGCCAACCTCACTACCGCTGCCACACTTGAGTCCATCAATGATGCCACCTGGCCAATCCATCTCTGACCCTCCACCTTACCCAGCATGACATCCTTCTCCAGCGACTGTTTCCTCCTGACAATATGTCCAAAGTATGAGAGATGAAGCTTAGCCATCCTGGCCTCCGAGGAGCACTCTGGCTACACTTCTTCCAAAACAGATCTATTGGTTCTTTTGGCAGTCCATGGCACTTTTAGTATTCTCCTCCAACACCACAACTCAAAGGCGTCAATTCTTCTACGATCTTCCTTATTCACTGTCCAGCTTTCACATCCATATGAGGCTATTGAAAACACCATGGCCTGGTCAGGCGCACCTTAGTCCTCAAGCTGACATCTCTGCTCTTCAACACTTTAAAAAGTTCCTGTGCAGCAGATTTGCCCAGTGCAATACGTCGTCTGATCTCTTGACTGCTACTTCCGCGAGTGTTGATAGTTGATCCAGAAGAATGAAGTCCTTGACAACTTCAATCTCTTCTCCATTGATAAGAAGCTTGTTTATTGGTCCAGTGGTGAAGTACTCCTGAGAAACTCCCTAACCCTCACTCTGCCGGCTAGCTTTGGCATCTGGGCATGTGTGTGTCCAGTGAAATAACAGTGACAGTCAAGAATTTGATTTATTGAGGAGTAACTCCATGCCAGCTACTGTGCTAAGCCTGGGAGGCAGGGATTCTCATACACAGTTCACACAAGAGGAAACTGAGGCTCAAGAGGAAAGTAACAGGCCCATGGTCACCTAACTACTTGGCTGATGAAGTCAGGATTTACCCCCAGGGCTGTCTGATTTGAAAACCTATGGAATTTTAAAAAAGGAAAAAGATTCTGTGGTCCATTAACACGGCACTACGTGAGGTGAAGTATGCCCACTTACTGCAGGCTTTCCCCACGTCTTCAATGTGCTGCCTGGTGTCCTGAATCTTCAGGTGGGAGTGGGAGGACATGCAGGGTTTTTAAAGAACACATGTCATTTCCCCCAGACCACTTTGTGGACCTAAAATTGTGAGGGGCTCTGTAGAAAACACATTATAGTCATTATTGTGATAGACTATAGGCTTCTAATAAAATACATGAAATCTGTGTAACCTAGACTTCACCATCATTTACAAGAATCATTCCACAGAAGTCATGTGTTCAGCCAGGTTCTGGGAAGCCAGGATGTGTCTGTTCTTGTGGAAAAGGCTCAGACTGAAGACAGACACCCCTGTTGGGCTGCCTTGGGGGTGATAGTGCTCCCCATATACTACTCTCCAGAGGCAGAATGGCGAACCCAGCTGGGTCGAGTGCAGGGTGCTTGAGAAGGCAGCTCCAACTGAGTCTGTGGCAAGGTCTCTCAAATGTGGCCAGTCCAGAGTTGCTTGTGAAAAAGACAGACATCTGCCACCAGCAACTCAAAAGATGACGCAGAAAGCTTGGTGAGAAGTGTGCTAATGTTAAGAAAAGAAGACAATTTGGAAAAAGAGGGCGAGAATGGTTGTCTATCTTAAAGAAAGCAAGGGAGAGAGACAGTAGAATGAATAGGGTGGTGAGAATCTCAGTATTAAATAAAGAAGCGCAAGGGTTGGGGGTATGGAAGACAGACATCGGAGCCCCACCTGGTCTCCCTGCATGGAAATCTTGACAACCATTGTCACTGTTCAGAGGTGGCCCCAAAGAGCAGCCCAGTCCAAGTGGCCAGCCCTTCTCCTCAACTCAACACTATCCCTGTCCCACCCCCATTCCCTGGGATGGGGCCTTCAGGTACCCCTTGCAGGCTGCTAACATTCTGCTTTCTCCCAGGCCATGGCCATGGGCATGATGACAGAATACTACCACTTCATCTTCACCACTCTGGTAATGTACCCATGGGTCCTGGCGTGGGAGGGGAAGGGCAGTGGTCAGGTTGGGGCTTCCTCTGAGCAAGAAGGTGGGAGCAGTTGCAGCCAGCAGTGAATCCCGCTGGATTTACCTCCTTAAACTGTAGGTGTGGCTCCAGGCAAAGGCACACAGATGTCTTAGTGGCTGGCCTGCCCGCTTCTGAGAAGCCACCTTGTGGTGTGATAAAGAGCTAGACTCTGGAGCTAGTGTGAACACTGGCTGTGTGACCTTGAGCAGGTCCTTTAAACTTCCTGCTGCTGTTTCTTCATCTGTAAAATGGGAATGACAATGGCTCCTATGATTGTTGTGAGGACCAGGTGCTGAGAACAGTACCTGGTGCGTGCTAAGAGCTATGGATTGTTCTCAGTTATTATGGTCACCTTCGGCTCCTAGCCCACGCTTCTCCACTCATGTCTCAGGCCTCATGTAACCACAAGAATTGCCAACATCCACACTGAAGTCTGCCCACTCACTGTCAGTCAGGCTACCCCACCTGCAGGCTCCAGACAGGTCCTGTCCAAACTCCGAGAACATTTAGGCCCATTTAAATCCATTAGGATCGTTAGCTGTGGCCTGAGATCAGCAGAATAAATAAATCCCTGTGCCAATGGGCAGCCAGCACCCAGCCACCCTTCCATGGAGCCAGGCACCCTTGGTCCTTGCTTGGGCTGAGTGGGCTGTTCCATCCATCCCAGGTCTGGGGTGACGTGTGGTATCGCTAACCATCTTTTGCTTGTAGATAAGCTTCCAGCAAAGTCTGTGTCAGCCCTGATGCAGCTCAGGTACTTTGGTTCATCTAGCACCCCCTTTACTACTCCTTATTGGGCACCAGAACCTGTGCTAAGTGTCTCGAGATGACTAGGCCTCTCAGGTCCTGACCTCCAGAAGCACCTATCCTGTCTAGTTGCATCCCTCTATCTAGCTCTAGTAGGCTTGTGCCATCTCAGGCCTGGATGGATGGCCACGGGGCATGGCAGAAAGAGATGCTGTTTGGAAGGTGAGAAGTTGGAGGCAGGCTTTATAGAAAAGCAGATGCTTGAACTGGGCCTTGAAGGATCAGTAGGAGTTCACCAAGGAGAGTAACTGGAAGGGTGTTGCACACAGAGGAATCACATAAGCAAAGGCAGGTTTGCTCTACAGTAATATCCTGGAGCTGACTCCAACTTGCAAGAGCTGATTGTGTTTTTATCTTCTCCCAAGTTCATCACATTGGTAGGTGGAGATGATGGGAGTATTTATACCACCAAAGTCAGCAAATGCTACAAACCAGCTAGCTGTTAAAGATTTACCAGGACAATGTTGCTTGTTCTCCCTCTGCACACCCCTCCTGGACCCACCTGATGCAGAACTCAGCCTTGGGGGCCTGCTAGGTGCCATGTTGGTAGAAAAGGGAATTCTGGAGGCTGCAGACACAGACCAGACACCTTCTTCCCCAAGTCCCTTCTGACTTTCTGCTTACCCAAGCTGGTCTCTCCCTGCCGTGCACCCTCCTAGAAAGCCCCTAGAGACTGTGCTGTGAGGCTGCCAAGTCCCTGACACCCCACCTCTGTTCAGAGCAGGGAGAGAAGCAGAGGAGTAAGGTTGGGAGTGGTGGAGGCTCACATCCAGGGCCCAAGGACCTTTGACAGGGCAGCCTCTCCAGCTCATCCTGGACTCCTGGGGTGCTGAGACCCAAACCAGCCCTGTGTCAGCAGCTTCTCAGCATTCTTCTCAGCCATCTATCCCCCTGGCTCGCCTTCCTGAGTCCTCACCACTCTGGGTTGCTGTGACAAAACCCTGGAATCCGTGCAGGGAGGAGACAAGGGAGGGACGAGGGGGCTCTGAAGGAGCAGGCACTATCCAGGACTGCTGTAGGTAAGCCTGAGACAGCCTGTCCATGCTGACCATGCTGTCTACTCCTGCACACTGCCTTCCAGCACAGTGCAGCGAGAGCAGACAGATGGGGAGAGGAGGCCCTGCTCCACCTCTGAGGCTTGCACACGGGCTTCATGTGCCTCTTCTGTCAAATAGGAATAAGTTTGTGAAAGAATAAGAAGGTGAAACTTTGGGACTTCAGACTCCTCCTTTGTCCTCCTTTGGTTGTAAGGAGTAGAATTCGCTCAAATTACCTTAAGTCACGGAGGGTGGGAGGTGACTGTAGATCATAGGTGACTCTGAACATTGTGGCATTGTGATCCTGACCCTCTGGCTGAGATTCAGCCAGGCCTGCTCCCGTCCCCTTCTCTGCCCACTGTCCCCCACTCCCACCGGAGCCCAGTCGACCTTGCATGTTTGCCTCTGACATCACCTATCACCTTTTTCTCTGACTGCCACCATCTCCCCAGGTCTGGGTGCTAACTAACAAACACCAGCCACGGCTTTCCAACAAGGGCACCACAGGCATTTGGAGCAGGAAATTCGTTATTCCAGAATGTCCTGTCTACCACGGGATGTTTAATGTGCCTGCTCCCCACTGGTTAATTTACAATCTTAGTGACAAGTAAAGGTCACCGTATATTTCCAAATGTGGGTTGCACCCCTGGCACAGGTGACCACTCGTTGGCCAAATCAGGTGAAGTCTGGCATGGGGGAAAGAGGAGAATGGGCCTCATAGAATGCAAGACATGGCCATTGAGCAGCAGGGCAATGGAGGAGGACCTTTAGAAGTGGGCATGGTCAGGGCAGGAATCAAATCCAATGCCCCTGAGGCTGCCACTCTGAATATTGTCTTCTGGTTCACTCTGTTTAGGCAGGAAGACTGTGACTCAGCCCTCTCTGGGCCTTGCTACCAGTCTTAGCTCTAAATATTCAGTTAAAAACTTCTCCAGCTGGCTCAGACCCTTATTCCAAACAAAGCCAGAGGGTGTCCTCTCAGGAGGCTGAGGAAACAGGCAGACCTGAAGCTTTGGATCCTTCAGCCTGGTCTGATCATCCAGAGCAACAGAGTCTAAGAAAAGGACCATCCCATGACCACTGATGCCCACAGGGATCCTAGCACCCTGAAGTGCTCTAGCCCCAGGCAACATCCATTTCAGACTTTTCCCCATTTCCTTAATTCAATCATTCATTCATTCACTTATCCAGCAACTATATATGAATGCTCTCCAAGGTGCCAGATACTGAGGTAGGCACTTGGTGGGAGGGCGTGTACAGAGATGGGTCCAATGTAAAGCTAACAAGTTAATAGTAAACTTCCTTCTTGCATCTAAAGACCAAGGTCAGTACCCAATTCAGTTCTCTGTCTCCAATGCCCAAGTCGTGCCTGGCACACGGTAGATGTTCAGTTCATGCTTGAATGAATGGACGCAAGAATGAATGGCCGGTAAAATTATCAACATCTCCATCAGAGCAGCAGTGAAGAAGTCCATGGACTCTGGCACCAGTCCACCTGGGTTAGAACTGAAATTTTTTCCACTTCTCTGATGTCTTCATTTCTTAGTGCTGCTGTAGCAAAAGTAAAACAGAAATTTATCTCACAATTTAATAGTCTAGCATGTCATCTCCAGGGAAAGGCCCTCTCTGCCCGCTCTGGGATAAAACCCTTGTGTCAGTTTCTTTAGTATCCGTCCCATCATTCCTTGAGATCTCTGTGTAGTAGCATCTTCCCATGTTTGTCCTTGCTGGTCTCTCCCCTCTGCTCTTTGCATATCTCAATAGCCTTTGGCCTTGTAGGTAAGCACTGGGCTGCAAGGTCACTGGTTAAACCCACCAGACACTCCTCAGAAACCCTGTGCAGGGTCACTAAGAGTCAGAACTGATTCCACCACAACACTTAACAACAACAACAGGAGTCGTTGACTTAACACACCTTACACTGATAATTGGCTCATTAACATAACAAAGAACCCTCTCTTCCCAAATGGGCTTCATCTATAGATATAGGGGTTAGGATTTATAACACATTTTGGGGGGTGTGGGGGGGCGGTTGTGTATGTGTCACAATTCAACCCACAACACTTGGGCTTGGGCAAGTTACTTAACTTCTCTGTACCTTATTCCCCATCTATCTGTTGGTGTTAGATGTTGTCGAGTCGGTACCGACTCAGAGTGACCCCATGAACTCTGCCTGGTTCTGCATCAACCTCACAGTCGCTACTACACTTGAGGTCATTGCTGTTGCCACTATGTCAATCCGTCTCATCGGGGATCTTGTTTTTCACTGATCCTCCACTCTTCCAAGCATGATGTCTCCAGGGACTGTCCCTCCTGATAATATATCTGAAGTATGAGAGACGAAATCTGGCCATCCTGGCTTCTAAGAAGCATTCTGGCTATTCTTCTTCCAACACAGATTGGTTTGTTCTTTGGGCAGTCCATGGTACTTTTAATATTCTCCCCCAACACCATAACTCAAATGCATCAATTCTTCTATGGTCTTCTCTATTCACTGTCCAACTTTCATATGCATATGTTGTTGTTGGATCAGGCACACCTTAGTTCTCAAACTGACATCTTTGCTCTTGAACACTTTAAAAAGTTCTTGTGCAGTACATTTGCTTAATGCAATACATCGTTACTGCTGCTTCCATGAGTGTTGATGGTTGATCTGAGCAAAATGAAGTCTTTGACAACTTCAATCTGTTTTCCTTTATCTTGATGTTATCTAATGCCCCAGTGGTGAGGATTTTTGTTTTCTTTACATTGAGGTCAACACACATAGAAGGCTGTGGTCTTTGATTTTTGTCAGTAAATATTTTAAGTCCTTGTAAATTCCCATCTATAAAGTGGTAATAATAATAGCATTGCCTCACGGGATGCTTATTATGAGGATTAGACGCACTGATGTTGGCAAAGTATTCAGAGCAGTTCTTGGTTCTCAGCGAGTCCGATGTAAGTATTAAGTAAACAAACTAAAGAGCTCTTGTTTGTTTCCTTTGTGCCTGGTATACCCCATCTCATTCAGAATTCAGAGCTCTCCAGGGCAGTATGGCTCCCCCAGTTTTACATAGCAGTGGAAACTGAGGATTTGAGAAATCGCCCAGCAAGAAGGAGGCAAAGCGAGGATTTTTTGCCAGCTGGGAACTGCCCAGTTTCAAAGCTATTTCCTTTGGCCTGTCGTGCTGAGAACCTGCATAAAGTATTCTCTAGCCTGACTGGCTAACTCAGTCTCTGCCAGGCTGAGATGGTTCGGGTATGATGATGGACACCAATGGGGGAAACAGAGTCTTCACAAATCCCAGCAATGCACACTTCACAGATCCACAAGCCCTCTAACTCTGCAGGTGCTGCTTTTCCTCTTTATCCTTTCGAGATCACTGGACCAGAGTGTTCACTTCCCATTATCACATGGGGAAATTTGAGATCAGAGAGGTTGCATGACTTGCTCAAAGTTACACAGCAAATCAATAGAAGAATCCTGGGTTCCTAACTCCTGGTCTCTCGTATGGCTGTTCCAGCTCACTGTCCTTCCTCCCTCTCTGAAGACCAGGAAGAGTGGATCCTTCCAGAGAATACCAACAGTTCTGCAGCAGTGTGTGTGTGTGTGTGTGTGTGTGTGTGTGTGTGATGTGCCAGCAGCCCTTCATGTGTCAGGGCACCAGCCTGTCTTCATAGATTCTCTGGCTCCCAGTTCCATGACCCTCCTTCCAGCCCTATTGGCTTAGGACTCTACCCTTGGGGAACTGTCTCTTTCTGCCTTTTTGTGCCCATTGGGCACATGTGGCTGCATGTGTCTAGAAGGACAGTGGCATTTGGCATTTGGCATTTATCGCCTTCCCTTTAGAAAACCTACGTCACTAATTCTTCCTCTCTAAAACATCTCCAAACTTGCTTCTCCCACGCAGAAGACATTTTAATTACCCCAGCTGCCATTATCTGTTCCAGCCAGCTTTGAGCCATTTCCAGATAACCCCACGTTAATCAGCCCCAGCTGAGCCCCTGGTACATGTCATGTGTAGGTAAAAGCCTGGAGGTGAAAAAAGAATTATAATAAATTAATAGATAAGCAATCACAATTAATGCCACTTCCCGGCAATAACAGTTATATCATGGGAAAGATATTTTCATCTGTCATTCCTTAAGGCGATGTTTTCTGAGCTTCAGCTTCTACCCAGTCAGACCCATGGGGTGCTAATGAATTAGTCTATTATGTTATGCTGAATGTTTCTAAAAGGTCCCTCGTTGATACTGAATTCAGTGTGTCAACATTTGGCATGGAGAACTGCAACTTTTTGCCAAGCATCAAGGTTGTGCACAGTTCACAGTGTATAGCACTTGGGGTCTTAACCCAGGGCAGTTTGGACAAAAAATCAAAGCTGGACAAAGAGACTTTTCACCAGTTTCCTGTTCTCACTGCCCTTGTGTCACCAGGATGGGGGCGCTCAGTGACCCAAGCCCTGTAACATATGACAGCTAATCTCACGCTCTGGGGTGACAGGGAGGGAAGGTGACCCTCAGCAGTGACATCATTCTCCCACTTAGATTGTGATTGGCTACAGCCACTGTGTCAATCCTAAAAGGCCAAATGCCATATCTGAAGACTAGAAGGGCAGGTGTCCTCAGCACCCTGTCCCCCACAAGAGTCAAATTGGCCTCTGGTCCCAGAGGAGGGGTAAGCTGGGTCACTGAGCTTTTTGGCATCTTTCAAGTCTTAGATATTAAGTCAACAGGTAGTTGAGGTCAGGAGGGTGCCCTCTGGAGACAGAGCTCAACATCTCATTCAAGGCCCTAGCAGTTCAACTCTGGCCCCACACTTGCATATTGATTGTGATTGTTATTAGGTATCATAGAGTTGGTTCTGACTCACTGGGACCCTATGTACAACAGAATGAAACACTGCCTGGTCCTTTGTCATCCTCACAATTGCTGTGATGTTTGAGCCCATTGTTGCTGTCACTGTGTTAATCCATCTCATTGGGGACCTTTCTCTGTTTCACTGACCCTCCTCTGTATCAAGCATGATGTCTTTCTCCAGGGACTGGTCTCAACTGACAACACGTGCAAAGTACAAGAGACAAAAGTTTTGCCATCCCCACTTCTAAGGAGCATTCTGGCTGTACTTCTTGCATATACTCTGCCAGACAGAGATCCTTTAGCTCCCTGCATCCACCCTCTTCACGGGCATTTTGGGGGAGACCTCTTGGTTCTGACTTGGTACCCTTGCAGGTTTCATCCTCCATCTAAGGCAGTTTTCCAAACCACACCTAACTTCCAGTCTCATATAGAGAGGGCAGGAAGTGCAACACCAGACACTTCCTGGTGATGTCTCGGTGTCCCAGGGTGCTGCTTGGTGAGCCGACCTCTCACATGCTCTGGGTGACAGGAGCATTTGGCCTAGGGACTAAAGGACACAGAGAGTTGTCATCCAGACCAGAGCAGAAGCACTGTCATTGGTCCACCCTGTGAGACCAGTAGTCAGGGGAGGCTTCCTGGGAGAGGTGACACTTGAGCTGAATCTCAGAGACTAGCCCAGTCCTGAGGGGTTGAGAAGTCTGGCCAAACATGCAGAGAGTCCCAGAGTCCAGGGACGAGAAACTGCATGATGGATCCGGGAGGCAAGAAAGGAGCCTAAAGGAATTGGGGGTTCTTGGAGCAAAAAATGGGAGGCAATGTGAAGGAGAGTGAGATGGGGTCCTTTGTCAACTAGACTGAGGCCTTTGTTCCTTATTCCAGGAAGGCACTAAGGAGTCATTGAAATCTTTTGTACCAGGAAATGATGGGGCTGGAATTATACTTCAGAAAGATCCCTGCGATTCCTGTGTGGAGCGTGATTACAGTGTCTACCTACTGGGCACACAGAGTGTCAATGGTCAAGGCTGTGAGTGGGAGGGTATGCACCAGCAGAAGGGAGAGGGAAGGCTCTGGAGCTGTGTGCAACTCCATCCCTCCCCAGCTGGGTAACCTGGAGCAATAGACCTAACTTCTCTGTTTCCTTCTCTGTAAAATGGGGTGGTAATAATACCTTCCATGTAAATTCATAGTGTGAATTATCTAAGTTCATACATGTGAGTAGGAGACATTTAGAAGAGTACCTGCTTTCCTGAGGTTTCTCCTGAGGCTCAGTAAATGTTCACTCATTACCATTGTTTTTATATTGCCAAGAAGGGTAGGGCAGAGGGATGCAGTCTGTGCATGGCCCCCAAGTAAACCAATAATGTCCTCGAGGCGTTAGCCAATAGTGGTCACATCAATTGGCCCAGGAAATAAACTGTAAGTATTTAGCAAGCTCATAGATTTTAATATGTGCTAAGTAGTGTAGGGGCTATGAATCAGGCTGCTAATCTCATGGTCAACAGTTCAACACTACCAGCTTTCCACAGGAGGAAGATGAGGCTATCTGCTCTTTAAAGATTTACAGCCTCGGAAACTCTATGCAGGGTCACTATGAGTCAGAAGCGATTGCACGGCACATAACAACAACAACAAGTGCATCTATTATGGACTTTTGGTGTGGCACTGTAGGATAAGCACTGGACTGCTAACCGTAAGGTTTGATTCAAACCCAGCAGCTGCTCCTTGGAAACCCTATACAGGTTGCTATGAGTTGGAACCAATTCAACGACACTTACCAAAACAACAACAAAGTGCACCTACTAATCCATTTCTTCATGACAGCCTGTTGTCATCATACCCATTTTGCAGATGAGAAGACTGAGGTAGGAAGAGTCGGTGAGCCTTGAACTCATATAGTCTTTGCTGTTAGCCACTGTGTCTCACAGTAACTCAGTGAGCTGTTATTGAGTGGGGAGCTATGGGATGAGGCACCTCCTTTGAGTGCCTGTCCTCTTCTATGTCCTTGTCTGATTCTATAGATATTCAGGTCTATGCCCAGTTCCCTGTGTTTCATTTTCCAGTCAAGAGTAATGGCTTAGATGAGTAGCTTATCAAAACACAGATTACTCAGCCTCACTCCAGACTCTGAATCAGAATATCTAGCTCCAAAGATAATTCTGATGCTTATCTTGTGTTTGACAACTACTGGAACAGAAAGCACAAGGACTTTTGAATAAAAGAAACAGTAGTGGGCTAGTAAATGTCTAACGAGCTTTAACAATCATCTCTTGGAAGGAGAAAAAAAAACCCCAACAAACCCTGGGTTGTAGATTTTGCCACTTTCCCTGGTGTAAATATTCCCGGCAATATCAAACTACAAAGTCACTGAGCAGTGGGAGAGATGCTGACAGTGGCTGATACAAGCCAGCTAGAGGCAGGTCCAGCACACCGTTGAAGCAGACCTGAGTACAGTCCAGCCTGGACGACTGCCTAAGCCACCTCACTCCTTGACCCTGTTTCCTCCTCTGTAAAATGACAATACTGTTATATGCCCACTGTCTAGGGGCTGTGAAGGTTAATATACTCCAAGTGCAGAGCTGAGCACGGCATCTACCTCTAATCCCCATGGCATAGACACCCTCTACACCACTTAGGGGCCCTGGTGGTACATTGGTTAAAGTGTTGGCATTCTAACTGGAAGTCTGGTGGTTCCAAACCACCAGCAGCGTTACAGGAAAAAGATGTGACAATCTGTGTCCCTAAGGATTTACAACCTTGGAAACCCTATTGTTGTTAAGTGCCATTGAATCTGTTCCGACTCATAGCGACCTTTTATAGGGTTTCTGAGGAGTGGCTGGTGAGCGAGCTTGGACCGCCAACTTTGCAGTTCAACCTGACCTTGCAGTCCAGCGCATTAACCCTCAGTGCCACATCAGGACTCTATGGGGCAGTCCTTACAGGATCACTATGAGTCTGAATCGACTTGATAACAATGAGTTTGATCTTAGGGCTTTCTTTAGTCTACTAATGGGGCCTCCACATCTGATGAAGACCCTGATTGCTGCTTGTACCCAGCCCCTTGATGGTCCCAAATCCTTAGACTTGGGACCGCTTTTGGTTGGGCACGGTTGGGACTAAATTTTCTTGGCCAGGCTCAAGTGTTCTCCAAGCTTCTCCCTTACTCCCCAAACTTTCAAAAAGGACACCAACAAATTGCAGTCCAGAAGCAGGCCATGGTGGCATATAGAAGGGATAAGCGGAGGTAGGCATCGATTGGGAAACATCTAAGAATACAGAGGAGGGAAAGAAATGCTCTGCGGGGCCCAGGTTTAATCACTCACCAGCTTTCCATGATGCATTTGAGTTATAATGTTGAAGAAGACTATTTAAGATACCAGAAGAACAAACAAATCTGTTGGAAGAAGTGCAACCAGAATGCTCCTTTGAAGCCAAGATGGTCAGACTTCATCTCGCATCCTTCAGACATATTATCAGGGAAGAGTCCCTGGAGAAGGACATCATGCTGGGTTAAGTGGAAGGTCAGCAAAAAAGAGGAAGACCTCCCAATGAGATGAAGTGATACAGTGGTTGCAGCAACGGGCTCAAGTGTAGCAGCAACTGTGAGGATAGTGCAGGACCAGGTGATGCGTCACTCTGTTGTACATGGGATCACGATGGGTCAGAACTGACTCGACAGCATCTAACAACAATAACAAACTTTCCATGGGTTATCATCCATGTATTAAGCCCTGCCTTGGCGTTGGATGTTACTTCTGATGGCCGCAGCTATGGAGACAAGTCCAATGTTTCCTCAGCCACTCTCCCTCCCAGCACGGAATGGGACGACTCGAAGCAAGGGGCCCAGGAGAGGGTGGGGTGGGGACCAGGGTGGACGACAGCTTGGTGAAGGAGAAAGGATCAAAGAAAAGGCACTCGATGACTCAGTTCCTCCATTAGATGGTCAGAGTATAATTTTCAAGAAGTCAACACCATAGCTCTCATGCAAATATAGAATGGCCACATGTCAAAGATTTATTCAACTCATTAAAGAGGGAACCAGCAAAGCTGATTAAAAGAGCGCTTAAGGAACTGAATGTTCATAGGAATTTGGGGAGGAGGGAGAAACACACAACGGAATAAGATTGTTATGTTAGATACAAAAGGAAATATCAGAGCAATAAAACTACACTTTTAGGATAATTTTTCCTACTGGACAGAAACCTGCGCGTTAACTCAAAATCCTGGCCTTCAGCCAGTAGCTGACAGTGAAGTCCAGCCTAGGTCCACTCTCCCAGAAAATGACACTAATCCTAGGGCACGCTTGTTAATCAATGTTTCAATCCAACATTGAATGGATATATTGCGCTCCCATTGCCTGATTTACAAAGTTTTGAGGTAATTTTGCTTAATAGGACAGAGCTCGGGTTTGCTTTTATTACCATGACGCTGTAGGATCAACACTGAACTTTGAACCACACGTTCAGCAGTTCAAATCCGCCAACTGCTCCTTATACAGTGTTGCTATGAGTCAGAACCGACTCGATGGCACTTAACAATAACAACAACACCTCCTCTGTGTTGACTTTGTATGATAAACAGTGGGTTGCAATCCATAAGATTGGTGGCTCAAGCTCATTAGAGAAAGATGAGGCTTTCTGCTCCCACAAAGATTTACCACCTCAGAAACCCTATACAGGGTCACTATGAGTCAGCTAAACTTCATTTCTCATACTTCGGACATATTGTCAGGGGGGGGAATCAATAGCTGGAAAAGGAGATCATGTTTGGTAAGGTGGACGGTCAGAGAAAAAGAGGAAGACCCCAGTGAGATGGGTTGGCAAAGTGGCAACGTCATTGGGCTCAAGTGTGGCAACAGTTGTGAGGTTGGCCCAGGACCAGGCAGTGTTTCGTTTTGCTGTGCATAAGGTCACTATGAGTCGGTATCAACTCGATGACACCTAAAACCAATAACAACAACATGAGTCGGAACTGATGGTATTTAACAACAACCTCTTCTGCCATCTCTTCTTAGCTTGAGATCTGGCTTTGTTGCCCCTCTGTGCCCCCATCCCTTGCTCCTATTTGCCCCTTCCCTCACTAGCTCACCTCACCCCAGAGTTAGATCTGCAGAGAGAGGATGGAGTGGGCTGCCCCAGTGCCCCAGGCTGGGGGACCCACATAGACAAACAGGCCTACCACGGGATCAGCAGTTGTTAGTGAGCCAGAGGTGAGGCAGCCCTGTGTGGAGAGGGAGAGAAGGGCAGTAGTATCCTTGAGCCTGAGGCAGAAAAGACTATTCCAAGGTTTCTTCAAGGGATAGAATGAAGCCACTGGATGGTGCTAATGGTTAACACGCTCAACTGCTGAAGGTTTCAGTCTACCCAGAGGCGTCTCAGAAGAAGGACCTGGTGAACTGTTTCTCAAATACCAGCCACTGAAAACGCTGCAGAGCACAGTTCCACTTTGACACACACAGGAGCTCCGTGAGTTGAAATGGACTCAATAGCAACTGATTTGGGGGGTCAGGGAGAAAATATTCCTTTCTGCCTCCCTCTGGCTGCCCCTGCCCCAGCCCCCTTGTCTTCCCCATGTGGCCCTTCCTTATCAGAAGAAATGAGCCTTACCAAGCTTCTTGAATACGCTGTTGTTATTAAGTGCCAACGAGTTGATTCCAACTCATAGTGACCCGGTATAGGGCTTCTGAGGAGCAACTGGTGGGTTTGAACCTCCCACCGGTGGTTAGCAGTCCACTGTTTATTCTGCAGCACCACATCAGAACTCCAAGATGTTCTAGGCTAAGCATTTTTTATTTTTAATGTTTTGTGAATTATGTGATAATTTACATGGGAGAACATCAGTTTGACATTCATCCTATTGTATATCATTTCATTGCCATGGTTACAATCCCCTCCATGCATCATCAACCAACCAAAGGGTATACACTACAAGCCTGCCCCGCGGTCATCAGCACACAGTCCCTCTCCCTCTCTGGGTCTAAAGTCCCTAGCTGCTCCATCTCTCCACGTCATCGTCTCAGCCTCCATCTCAGGGATCACTGCTTCTCTGGGTAGGATCCCGCTCTCCGCTTTTCTCCATTGATGGTCCCAGGGACCTCCACTCCTAGACTGAAAAGTTAATCATTCTCCTCCTTGCTATAAAATGTCTACCTTTACATTTCCAACCTTCACAATCAGTCCTGACAACATTTATTCAC
>NW_006408624.1:4295526-4300255 GCF_000296735.1 Chrysochloris asiatica | reverse complement strand
TTTTTTCCCTCTTCTTTCTTCTTCTAGTTGAGCTCTGATCATCCAGTCATTGAAGCCAGGTCAAGTGGGTATTATCTGTAAGTGGGTGTTCTTGTGCATATGCCCTCTCTTCTTATCAGCTGGACACTTTACTCTCCATTCTAGTCCTCTTTGGCTATGTCACTGACTCTGGGCCGAAGAGTCCCCAGGTCTTTAGGCTAAGCATTTTATGTGAGCAGTTTCACAAAGTTCTATAAAGGAGGTATGATCCCATTTGGTAAAAGGAAAAAAGGCTGAGTGATTTGCAGTTAAGACCTAGGGTTAGTTGTCAGGCTAACTCAAGTTCAAGGTGGGCTCCAAGCCTAGTGCTCCCATCAGCTCTCTGAGCTGCCTGTCCTTCAGCCTGTGCCTGGGACTATGTGGGAGGAGTGCGAGCGGGTACGTACAGAAGGGGTCAGACCTTCACTGACACAACCCTCTCTTTGTCAGGATCTTTATGCATTAGACCTGGAACCCTACCGCTACTCAGGAGTGAACCTGACAGGCTTCCGGATCCTCAACGTGGACAACCCCCACGTCTCGGCCATTGTGGAGAAGTGGTCCATGGAGCGGCTGCAGGCAGCTCCACGAGCAGAGTCGGGCCTGTTAGATGGCGTGATGATGGTACCGTGGGGCAGGCCGGGACTCTGGACACTCCCTCCCCTCTTTCTTCTCTTCTTCTTCCCTTCTTTCTTACTTCCCTCCTACTACTCCCCTTCTTAAGCTGGACCAGCTAAGGGGCTAAGGACTCAAAGATGAATTAGACATAGTTCCCCAAGGGGCCTCCATGTGGGTGTGTAAGTAGGTTATTAAAGAAGTGGGTCTGAGACAGGTGGACTCTGGGCTGAGATGGGTACAGCTAACTGGGAGACGATTCCAGGCAGACGATGCAGCAGGGGGCAGGAAAGGACAAGGGTAATCCTGGAGTAGGTAGCAGTTTGGGATTACTTATGGGGGTAAGGTTTGGCTGTAGGAGGTGTAAGTGGAGGTATCTGCTGAGCTTCAGTTGGCCCAAGACCTGGTTTCAAAGCGGAGTGGGGCCTGGGTCACCTCTAGGACCTCAGACTCTTTCCCTTGGCAGGGCAGCATGTGCCTGTGGTGAGAAGAGGAGGGAAAGGGCAGGGTGGGCAAAGACCAAGGTGTTCAACAGTGGCTCTCAGGCAGGCCTGCCTCTCCCCTCCAGACCGACGCAGCCTTACTCTACGATGCAGTCCACATCGTGTCTGTGTGCTACCAGCGGGCACCCCAAATGACGGTCAACTCTCTGCAGTGCCATCGGCATAAGGCCTGGCGCTTTGGCGGCCGCTTCATGAACTTCATCAAGGAGGTGAGTCCCTCCATGTGCCACCTTCCCCCAAGGCCGGCAGGCACCCTGAGGACAGTCAGTGCCATAGAGAGTTCAGGGGTGGGAGTCAGAGTCGACTAACAATCTATATGATTTTGGACCACATCTTTGAGCCTCGGTTTCCTTGGGTGGAATGGGCTGGATACAATTAGAAGACTTCAGTCCTTGACACATAGTAGGTACTCAGTGACCGTCACAAGGATGCACATGGATTTGAAAGTACAACAAGCAGGGTCTTTGATTCCCAGCTGTACGAATCTGGAGAATCTTACTGAGCCTCAGTTGCCTCATCTGTATAATGGGTGAACTAAGCATGCCTACCTCATGGGGGCACTTGATGACAAAATGAGAAATCATAAGGGAAGTGCTCAGTGGCTGGGTCAAAGGAAGCTCAGTAAATAGTCAGCCCCACACACTCATCTTCCAGTCATAGTCCTTGTTGAACTCAGCTCTCCTAGTGCCATGGCAACCATGGAGAGGCCCCATGCATGGAACTGACTTCAGAGGAGCCAGAGAGCTTGAGAAGGAGATGACCTTAGAAAAACACAGAGTTAACTTTTCATTTCAAAGGACTCTTCATCGGCAGCATTTCTGATTCTTCCTGGACAGTTGGGGAAGATAAAAGCTTGAACTGACATCCTGGCTCCACCACTACTAGCTTTGCGACTAACTCTTTGGTCTTCAATTTTCTCAACTTTAAAATGGGAACAGTAAAACTACCTGCCTGAAAAAGTATTCACAAAGCACCTATCACAGTGCCTGGCCAGAATCAAACCCAGTAAAAGGTAGAAGGAGGAAGCCCAGGAGGAGAAAAGCATGAACTTCTGTTCTGAACAGAGTTGTCCAGGGTCAGAGCAGTTAGGGAACACTCCTTCTGTGGACTCCATTTGAAACAACCACAATGGACCAGAAATGAAGGGCTGCCTTGTACAACAGCTATTTCTTGTCTGCCTGCTGGGGGCTAGGTACTGAGCTGTGCCCTGGGGACACATGAATATAAAACAAATGAATCCCTGTACTCTCAGGGCTCCCAGCCTAGGGAGGGATGCAGACATTAATCCGAGTATCATATTGATAAATGTAATCCCATATGCAAAGGAAGACAGCTCTTTGGGAACAAACCACAAAACAGTATTGCCCTAGACTCAGGGAGCAAGGGTGGGTGGGAGTGGTGGGGTCCTGAGTTTCTGAGTTTACTGTTACTGCTTCAGCAGGAAACTAATGACAGCTCTGGCCGCGTTTAAAAAGATATTTAAAGGAATATTCATAAGACTTTAGAGTTTCACATATGAGCCGTTGGATCTTGAGTCTTATCTCTGCCAAGCAGTGTGACCTTAGACAAGTTACTATCCATCTCTGAGTATCCGTTTCTTCATCTAGAAAACAGGGTGTTACAGTCATTGTGAAGAGTAAGGATGCAATTCAGCCTTGGCACCAGTTTCCTCACCCTGTAGAAAGAACTGCACTCTCAGTTATTTTGATATAAGAAGACCATGGTGAGGGCCTTCAGAGCCAGGTCAAAATGGTGTGGAAGCTTGATTCTGTCACTTTCTAGCTGTGTGACCTTAGACAAACTATTCAACTTTTTATGACTCACTTTCCTCATCTGTACATGACAGCCTATATTTCGTGGGATTGTTGTGAGGATTAAGTGAGCTTGGATGTGTGTGAAGCTCGTAAGACAATGCCTGGCACGTAGCAGAGCTGCATCGATTGGCTCTTGTTACAATTATTTCTATTGTTGGTACTGTCATTCCTGTTGCTATTACTTGGCAGGGTTTCCAGCTATGGATGCTCTCCAGGCCACAGTGTTCATGAGGCTTCAGGAAAACCCATCCCCTTTTCCCCTCACCTTTTGTAATGTTTGAGCCTCAGCTATGATCTGCTGTTATTGTTGTTAATTGCTGTGAACGTTGCCTCCCAGGCTGGGTGATCCCCTGCACAACTGAACAGGACACCGCTTGGTCCTGTGCCAGCCGTATAGCCGGTGGTAGATCAGACCCTTGTCATCCGTAGAGTTTTCATGGCCTGACTTTCAGAAGTAGATCACCAGACCTTCTTTCTTAGTCCATGTTAGCCTGGGAGCTCTGCTGAAGTTGTATTCAGCATCTTAACAACATGCAAGGTGCATTGGTGGGGAACCGAACCAGTCTCCCTCATGAAAAGCAAGAATTCTACCACTGAATTGCCAGTGTCACATAAGATGCCCTGAGGGGAGCAGATTTGCCACAGCCTTCCTGGTGTGGCGCTGTGGGTTAACGCGCCGAATTGCAAAGTCATTTGAATTGCAAGGTTGGCAATTCAAGCTTACCAGTCACTCCTTGGAAACCCTATACAGGGTCGCTATGGGTCGGCATCGACTCGACAGCACTTAACAACAACAACAATTCCATAAAGAAGGAGCTTGATGGCACAGTGGTTGTAGTATTCAACTACTAACCAAAGGTCAGTGATTCAAACCCACCCACCAGCTCTTCTGTGGGAGAAAGATAATGGCAGTCTGCTTTTGTCAAGATTTTCAACCTTGGAAACTCTATGGGACAGTCCCTCTCTGTCTTACAGAGTTACTATGACTCAAAGTCAACTTGGTGTTAGTGGTTTGTTTTGGTTGGTGATTATGGTTAGCTGTCATCAACTCGTAGCGACCCTGTGCACAACAGAATGAAACACTGCCTGGTCCTGTACCATCCTCATAATTGTTATGATGTTTGAGCCTATTGTTGTTGCTACTGTGACAGTTCATCTCATTGGGGTCTTCCTCTTTTACACTGACTCTCCAGTTTACCAAGCATGATGTCCTTCCCGGGGACTGGTCCATCCCGATAATATATCCAAAGAACGAGAGACCAAGTCTCACCATCCTGGCTTCTAAAGAGCATTCTGGCTATACTTCTTCCAAGACAGATTTGTTTATTCTGGCAGTCCATGGTACTTTCAATATTCTTCCCCAACACCTTAATTCAAACGCATCGATTCATCTGCGGTCTTCCTAAATCATTGTCCAACTTTCACATGCATCCAGGCAATTGAAAATACTGTGGCTTGGGTCAGGCATACCCTAGTCCTTAAACTAACATCTTTGTCCTTTAGCACTTTAAAAGAGGTCTTTTGTGGCAGATTTGCCCAATGGTATACATCGTTTTATTTCTTGACTTGCTTCCATGAATGTTGATTATGGATCCAAGCAATATGAAATCTTTGACATCTCCAATCTTGTCTTCATTTATCACAATGTGATTTATTGGTCCAGTGGTGAGTTTTACTTTCTTTGAATTTAAGTGTAATACATGCTAAAGGCTGTAGTCTTGGATCTTCATCAGTAAGCAAGCAAGTTAATGTCATCTGAATTTTGCAGGTTGTTAATGA
>NW_006408624.1:4279487-4294881 GCF_000296735.1 Chrysochloris asiatica | reverse complement strand
AAAATGGCCAATACCAGCCAGTCCATGCTCACTAATACCTAAGAGTCCTTGTGTCTTCCTGTAGGTTAAGCACTGAATTGCTAATCAAAAGGTCGGTGGTTCAAACCCACCAGATGCTCCTTGGAAATCCTATAAAAGATTGCTATGAATTGCAACCAACTCAACTGCACTAAAATGAAACAGCATCAAAATATGCCTAGGATATCAATCTTTATCCATTCCATTTCATTTTTGATAGCTTCCAATTTTCCTAGATTCATACTTCGTAGATTCCACTTTCCCATTATTAATGGATGTTTGAAATTGTTTCTGCTCATTTTGAGTTGTGCTTCATCAGCAAATAATGGTCCTGAAAGCTTTACTTGACTCACATCATTAAGGTTAACTCTGCTTTGAGGAGGCAGTATTTTGAGTGCCTTCGAACTTGAGGGGCTCATCTCCTGGCACGATATCAGATCATGTGCCATTGCTATTCATAGGTTTTCAGACTAACCATTCAGAAGTAACCCACCTCTCCTTCTTCCTAGTCTGTCTTAGTCTGGAAGCTCTGTTGAAACCTGTCCACCACAGGTGACCCTGCTGATATTGAAAATGCTTTTGCCACAACTTCCTGCATCACAACATCACACCACTACATATGACAAACTTTGGGATGGGCACAAATACAGATCTCTTACAATCGACTGGGCAGGTAGCTGTCTTCCAAATTTCTTGGCATAGATGAGTGAGTGCCTCAAGTGCTGCCTCAGTTTGTTGAAACATTCCAGTTTGTATTCTGTCAGTTCCCAAGGTCAGTTCCTGTGGTGGTTTGGTTTGGTCATCCACGAAAGCCTCATTCTCTTTCCCCAGGTTGACATTCCTGGTCCCAAGCCAATGATGCCTTTACTACTGATGCTTCTGAACAGACCCTTCAGAAACATCTCCATCTCATCTTACAGGGTGGAGATTAAGGCCCAAGCAGCTTCGTGACTTGCCTGCTATTGTTCAGCTAAGCAGGACTGCATGGGTGCCCTGACCATGCCCTGAGCCCTGGGCCCTGCCCAAGCCCAGCTCTCTGTCTTCCTGAAGACCATTTCCAAGCTGCCCATCTCCCCATATGACTGCGTGACACTAAATCATTTTAAAGACTTGGCATTTCCGAGCGGAGCTAGAAAATACCAGGCCGGAGTTCAGAGCATGTGAAGCATCTTTCATTTAAACAAGTCCTGCACAGCGGCTGGAGGGGGCGGGCGGCCGGGAAATGTCAAGGGGAGGAGCTGCTAGTGGCTCCCTGCCCTGCCCCTGCCCACCCGCCCACAGACAGGCCGTGCACCTGCTGGCATTTAATTCCTCTGTAGCTGACAAGGAGAGGAGCTCTACTCCAGTGCAGGTTTGAAGGCACCTGCTGTGATTTCCCCTGGGGGCTAGGAGATAGCCCGGGGATGTGGGGCCAGCAGGAGGGGGAAGGCAGAGGCACCCAGAGCCTGAGGGAAGCTGAGGCTTTCTGTGAAGTCATAAATAGTGCTTTTCACCTTCTCTGATGCCCCTTTAAACCACTATCCCCAGCCCCCCTGAGCCACAACTCCCTGGGCTCTATGTAAGCTCCCCCGACTCCACCACTCCACGTGGGGAACCATGACCCCAAGCCCTCCAGCTCTGAACTGCAGCCTCTACCTGACTGTGCTACCACTGGGACCCTCCTTTAGCCTCAGTGTCTGAGGCCCACTGCTGGTGACTCATTTCCCACTCAAAGTAACTCAATCAGACAGAATAGAACTGCCTCAGAGGGTTTCCAAGTCTATATGTTTTCAAGGAAGCAGATTGACACATCGTTCTCCAGAAGAGCAGTGGGTGGGTTGAAACTGCCAATCTTTTAATTAGTAGCTGGAAGCTTTAGATACTATGCCACCAGGACTCCTCCTCAGTGTTCACGTCTGTAAAATGGAGCACTGAGGAGACCCAGCTGGTAGGATTGTAATGAGAACTGAATGAGTTTATGCAGGAAAGGAGATTAGGACTTCTCCTTAGGCCTCGGTATTGGCCCAAGTGTGCCTCTGTCCTCAGCCACTCCTCCATCCCTCAATAGAGCCTGCGAAATGTCCACCCAAAAGGATAGTTCACTGCTTCCTGGGCCAGAGGAGGACCCCACTACAGAGGTACAGCTTCAGCTCCATTCCTGGGCTTTGGGATCATTTTAGCTTCTTAGTAGTGTTATAATAGAAACTCACAAGTGGGTGGCTTCAACAAACAGATAGATATATGTTCTCATAAATTGTGGCACCTATGAGTCCATGCCAACACATAGGGACAGTATAGGACAGAGTAAGGTTTCCTAGGCGGAAATCCTTACAGAGACAGACTGACACATCTTCCTGGTCCCTCCTGAGAACATGTCCAAAGAATGTGAGAAAAAGTCTAGGAGCATTCTGGTTGTACTGCCTCCTGGACAGATTTGTTCATTCTTCTGGCAGCACTGTAATTCAGATGCATCAACTCTTCCTCGGTTCTCCTTATAGTCCAACGTCCTTATTGTCCAACTTTCACATGCACGTGAGATGATTGAAAATACCACGGCTTGGGTAAAGTGCACTTTAGTCCTCAAAGGAACTTCTTTGCTTTCTAACACCTAAAAGAGCTCTTCTGCAGCAGCCTTGCCCAGTGCAGTAGATCATTTGATTTTTTGGCTGCTACTTCCATGGATATTGATTTTGGATCCCAGTAAAATGAAATCCTTGACAAATGCCATCTTTTTGTTGTCTATCGTGCGATTGTTTATTGAACCCGTTGAGAGGATTTTTGTTTCTTTATGTTGAGGTATAAACTGCAGTCTTTGATCTTCATACTGAAAACTGTAGTCTTTGATCTTCATCAGTAAGGGCTTCAAGTCTTCTTCACTTTCAGCGAGCACAGTGGTGTCATCTACATATCGCAGGTTGTTAATGAGTCTTCCTCCAATCCTGATGCAGTTTCTCAGATATACACCCTGTTTATTCCTGAAAGATTTTCCAGCCACAAGTATCGAGATTCAGATTTTCAACACATTTTGAGGGGTGGACACAATTTTATTAATAACAGGGATATAGTTTTGTTCCTGAGCTGTAATCCCAGTTCCAAGCAAGACCAAGCTGGTCAGCTAGGCTCACAAGGATAAAACTTGAGCCAAGGGCCAAGCAAGAGCTCTGCAGTGAGACTATAAAGAAGAAACAGTTGTCTATGGACCCCTGCAATGATTAACTACATATATATGACAGGCACTTTGTTGTTGTTAGATGCCATTGAGTCCATTTTTCTCTCATAGTGACCCCATGTGCCAGCGTAAAACTGCCCCCAGAAGGTTTTGTAGCTTGTAATCTTTATAGGTTCTGGTAGTGTAGTGGTTACAAATCAGGCTGCGAACCTTAAGGTCAGCGGTTCGAAACTACCAGCTGCTCCGCGGGAGAAAGAGGAGGCTTTCTACTCCTGTAAAGATTTACACCCTCGGAAACCCTGTACAGGGTCGTATGGGTCGGAACTCACTCGGCGGCACTTAACAACAACAACAACAATCTTTATAGGAGCAGATTACCAGGTCTTTTTCCCTCTGAGCTACTGAGTTTGAACCACTAACCTTTTGTTTACCAGTCAAACACTTAACCTTTGTATCCCCAAGTGCTCCTTTGAGTACTTTTGTTGTTGTTCAAGTGCCATGGAGTCAGTTCTGACTCATAACAATCCTGAATAGATTTCCAAGGAGTGGGTTTGAACAGCTAATCCTATAGTTCCACACTAAATACTTTGTTGTTGTTGTTGTTGTTGTTGTTGTTGTGAAGTGCTGTTGAGTCGGTTCCGACCCACAGTGACTATGTATGGGGTTTCCAAGATGCTGCTGGTGAGCTCGAACTGCCAACCTTGCAGTTCAAACATCTTTGCATTCTGGCACATTGACCCACAGCACCACACCAGAACTCCCAAATACTTTAGAGACCTTTATAAAATACCTGTGAAGTTAGCCATTGTCCCCAACAGAAGCTCAGAGGTGAGATGACTTGTCCACAGTCCCCATTCCCCTACAAGATGGCTGCCTTCTGTCTGGGTTCATCTCCCACTCCCTCCCCACTATTAATCCAGCAGACTTCCCAGGGTTTTAGAAGCACCAGATTCTTGAAGATTCCCAAAGGCTTTGTTTTGGGATGTAGAGATCTGTGCACCCATGGGTCTTGTGTCTCACTGTGTGAGTGTGTGCTCGGGTACAGGGGCACAGTCAGCCTGGGAGGGATCCCGGAGCTCTCTTGAGGTTAGGAACCAAATGCAGCCCACCCAGTTTATTAACACTCAGATTGTCTGCTGTCCCACAGCCTCTTTTAGGCACCCTCTCCCCAGCCCTCTCTCTGGCCCAAGGATCCAGCTGCTGGGTGAGCTCCCAGATGTTTTCTCCTCCTCTTGTTCCCAAACCTACCATTATCCCCAAGGACTCCAGAATTCGAGGGCTTTGTTCTTCTCCTGGATGCAGAAAGCCCTCAACGACTGAGCATTTAATTATATATGGGCATCAAGCCCTCATTCTGTAGGGAATAAGAGGAGCTGGAGTTCTAACTTGGATCTGCCTTTTATTCCCTCTGTGGGCTTGGGTGCCCACTTCCTTGTCTATAAAGTGGGAATCATGATCCATGCCTACTCCTCCACCCCTCACCCCAGGGCTACTATGAAGTTTGCGTGAGATGGGGAAGGTGAAAGTACCTTTTAGAGTTTGAGCCCTGGATCCACAGGAAATAAATCTTCTAGAATAGAAGTTGGCCAACTTTTTCTGTAGAAGGGCAGATAGTAAATATTTTAGACTTTGTGGGCCTGTGGAGACTATTCAACCCAACTGCCCTCTCGGGACAACGCCAGAGGTGGCATGTGAACATAGGCAGGGCTGTGTTCTGATTAACTTTACGAGGGGGCTTCAAAAGTTTGTGGAAAAATGGAGTCAACAGATCATGGATTTTTTTTCCCCATGAACTTTTTGAAGCTTCCTCTTATTTACAAAAACAGAGAGCAATGCTATTTGTGATTTTGAGCTTTTCTTAGTTTGGGTCCTATACCTTCTCTGAACAATAAAAAAATAACAGCTAGCCAACATTTATTCAACACTTGTGTCAAGCATTGTTCTGAACATTTTGTATAACATCCCTTATAACTCTTTTAATCGCTTTTTAGTAAGCTATTGCTGTTAGTTGCCTTTGAATTAATTCTGACACATAGTGACCCACGTGACAGCATAGAACTGCCCCATAGGGTTTTCTAAGTTGGCCTTATAGGCTAAACACTAGACTGCTAACCTAAAGGCAGCAGTTCAAACCCACCAGCTCCTCCTCAGAAACCCTATTGTTGCTGTTAAGTGCTATCTAGTCATTTCTGACAAATGACTGGTGAATTTGAACTATCGACCTTCTGGTTCAAACTGACCTTGCGGTCCAGTGCCACACCCTACACCCTACACATGCCACACCAGGACTCCAGGAAACCCTTTATAGGGCCGCTATGAGTCAGAACCGACTGGAATTCACTCCACAAAAACAGCAGCCATCTTTATGGTCTTTCTCCCCACAGAGCTGATGGGTGGGATCCAACCAACAACTTTTCAGTTAGCAGCCAAACACTTAACTGTTGTGCTCCCAGGGCTGCTTTTGGTAAGCTAGATACTAAGTTTCATTTTATAGATGAAGAAACTGAGGCAGAGAGGTGGAATGAAATATTCAAGGTCACATAGCTCATGTGGTTGAACCCAGCAATCTGAGCCCAGAGTTCTTAACAACAGCATGTGGGGGGATCCAGAGCTGGGGGTGCTGGGGCGACTGTCCCCGCTGCTTCTCTGGGGGCTGCTCTAAGTGTCTGACTTAGCCTCTTGGCAGGACTTGCCAACCCAGCCCTGCCCCTCCCCAGCCATCTGACATAGGCTCTCCCTTCCCTTGCTTTGAGGCGGGGGCCTCATTTGGGCGCATCCAAAATCGATGTTGTACACGAGAAGGTGCAAGTGTAGAGCTGGCTAAAGAGCATAATAGAATTTATGGAAATCGCTGGCTTGCACCGCAGCCCGAGCAATGATGGAGGTGATTATTAATTAATCATGGTCTTGGGGGAAAAGTATCAGTGCGAGGAGTAATTAAAATGGAGCATTGTACAGTTGTACCGAATGATGATTTATGAGCCCAAGGAATTGCTGCACTGCCCTCTCCCCTCCTGCAGGCTCAATGGGAAGGATTAACGGGACGGATTGTTTTCAACAAAACCAGTGGCTTACGGACGGATTTCGATCTGGACATTGTCAGCCTGAAGGAGGATGGCTTGGAGAAGGTGAGTGGGCATGGGAAGACTGGGCAGAGGGGCAAGGACACCCTGTACTCCCTACCTTGGGCCCCAGACACAGGCCCAGAGGGAGAGGTAGGACCCAATTCAGCTGCTCCTTCAGGTCAGGACTCCACATAACTTGTGCCTGGAGGATGTGTGGGTCCATCAAACAACACTCAGTCCTGGTCAGACTGGAGGGGTGCACCATGGCCAGGCCACAGCAGACACAAATCTGCCATCCTGTGAGCAAGGGCTATTGGGAAACTTAACCTGAGGAAAGCAATTTAAGTCTCATGGGGTAGACAGACTCTGTCGTTACATCCTTGCAAGGCTGTCAAGGGGCAAAGGGACACCTTGAGTAAAAGAAACATTTTAACAATCAGGTAATACCTGCCTGAGTAGTGAGCTCCCTGGCACTGGAGGTATTTAAGCAAAGATAGAGTGATTGCTTGTTGGGGAGATTGGAGAGGCTGAAGTGCCCCGTCTTCAGGCTTCTAAGGCCTCAGTAGTCTTGTGGGTTTGATAGAGACCAAATAGATCCCACGCCTGAACGGGAACCTCCCTGCTGCTAATGTAGAAAATGTCTGTAGTAAAGTCAGTTCTGACTTCTGGGAGCCCTCTGCGTAGTCTGTCAGTCTACTGGGTTCAGTATCCCCTGGGACCTCAGAGCAAGGGGCTCAGCCACATCCCTGCTGCCACCCCAGGCAGGTCCTAGGGAAGTGGTATATAAAATGTAGGGACGGAAACCTCCCTACATTGTATACATTGTATGCCGACCCACTGTCTTGGCTCAGCCTCTCACTGGACTATTTTAACAACCTCATCTGGTTTTCCCACTTCTGCTCTTGGACATTCCAGCCATCCCAAATACACACATAGATGAAGCTTTCCATTGCTTTCTGCTGCCCTGAAAACTTTCTGTGGCTCCCCAGTGCTAAGCCATTAAGTTTCAGCCCCTCACCTCAACTTTCAGGTTCTCCAAGAAATGTCTTAACCTGCCTCTCCAGATCTAACCCTTCCCTGAAATATACTCCACAACCCAGCCAAGTGCCCCATCCTCTGCACCTCTCGTCTTTGCCTGGACTGTTCACCTGGCTGCAGAATGTGACTTCTGTCTCCTTTCTTCACTCCCCCAACTGAGGATTTACTCAGTGTACCTTGGGGTACTCCACTCTCCCTGGAGTTTCCCACCTACTACATGGGGCCACTGTGCAGGAGAGAGGGTGTCCAGGGGAACCTTACTATCCATTTGTAGTGATCTCATGCCATGTTCATACTGTGTGGGCTAAGGACAGGGTTGTGGCCTCATAAGATCACTGAGACCAACTGGTCCAACCCAATACAAACTATGTAAGTTCTCATCAAGTCACCTTGTAGCTTGTACTTAAATTCCTCCCAAGATTGAGAACTCACGTCCTCTAACCTATGCACCCATCGAGTCGAATACAGTTTCTTAGACTGTATGTAAATCTTTTGGGGAGCAAAGAGTCTCATCTTTCTCCAATGGTGGGGCCAGTGGATTTGAACCACCAACCTTGTGGTTAGCAGCCCAACGCGTAGCCCACATTTATTCAAGTAGGTGTCTCATTTTTGCTCTCTCAGCTACCCATCTCTGGGAAAAGGCTTCAAATTCTACGGATGGGATGGCAATTTAGATGGCATTCATACCACTACTTTCCACTTCCACGCCCATGGCAGGCTTCAATAAGGCAGGCCCCAGGTTACCAGTGAGATTCCTTTTTAGGTGTGGCTTTAAAGCTAGAAATGGAGTTTGTAGATAAGTCAGAATCGGTTCTTATTTAGCCTTACTTTAATGCAAAGAAAATGCTCAAAGCGTTTTCAATAATGTAAAAGCCACAAGTGTGATGATTGTGGTGAAGAATTTGCTGTGAGCAGGAGTTAATTCAAGGGGCTTTGGTGGTGTGGTGGGTTAAGTATTGGACTACTCATAGAAAAGTCAGCAGTTCAAACCCACTGGTTGTTCCTTAGAAAAAGGATGAGGGTGTCTGTTTCCATCAAGATTTACAGCCATGGAAACTCTATGGGACAGATCTACTCTGCCTTATAGGGTTGCTATGAACCAGAATCAATTTGATGGCAATGGGTTTGGAATTTCGGTTCAGTCATTTCAAAGTGAGGGCAAATTTACATAAAGGTCAAGGATGAGTTTTCCGTGCGTGTAAGTCCCACGTTGGTAACACCAGGACTGCCTCTAATGAATAGGAGAGCGCTCATTCCATCTGGGCCCATCTGCAACATGAGAATCCTTCTTCCAACAGTCCTTCAAGCAACTGGAACAAATAGACCATAGTTAATATTCAAGACAAACTCTCCTAGTATCCCTGAGACACTCACCAGAGGCACCTGATGGCAGCCACTTGGGTGGTGAATGGAGCGTCTGAAGACCGGTCTTGCGGCTGAATCCTTGTCAGTTCTAACTGGTCTCACATTGCCGTGGCACCTGTTGCCTGGCAGAGCATGCCACTGGAGCTCAGTAGATGTTTGCTGGAGCAAGGGTTCCTGCTTTGGACAAATGGTTACTGAACATCTCCTGCTCCCAGTCGCTGCTAGACACCCTCATCCTGGACAGACTTGGCTCAACTCAGCCCATCTGAGAGCAGAACCTTTTTGGTTCTGCTGGTCTCCTTTTCTCTTTCTTGGCTGTGGATCATCTGCAGACGTGGAGATCCTGCCCGAGAGGATGTTGAGCTCCCAAAACAGCCACTCTGCCTCCCGTATCGTTACTTCTGTTTGCTGAGCTGGGTCATAGCTGATCCAGCCAGCTCCAGCCGGTGGCTTTGGGAGGATTAAGGCAGAATTACCCAAGCATAATTACATGTCTCTTTGCTATCTGCTTTGCTCAGCTCTCTTAATGAGATATTTGCACTTGGCCTCTCTGTTTAATTGATTAAGTTTCCCTAGTACCCCCCTCCCTCCCAAACTGGACCAAGGACAGAGTGGGCACGCCAAGACCTTCCTTGAGAGAGAGAAGCTGAGAATTAAGCAGAATGGATCTTCAAGAGGCCCAGGACTTTAGGACAATTTGCAAACTTGACTCCCCAGCCTCAGGCCCATTGTCAACAAGGACACGGGGGCGGGGGGAATTGATGCTGCCTCGGCCCAGGCATTTGCCAACTTTAGAACTAAAACAACAAATCAAATTGCCTTCTAACCCGGTGGCATCCAGAGTCCCCAGTGAGGGTCATCCCTTCCTTGTTTGGCTGCAACGACCAGACAAACAGGGAAGACATATTCTCCCAACATCTCTGTTGTTCCAGTCCCTGTCCTGGGCTTTGGAGGGCGTCTACTCCCGCAGGCTGACACTGGAGTTGAGATCCAGTGAGGGAGCATCTGGGTACCCAGGGAGTCACCCAAGAGATCCAGGTTCAGACCTCACTCTCTAACCCTGAAGCCCTGATACACCCAGTCTGTGCTTGGATTCTACTCAGCCCAGACTGGCAGCCCCTGGCTGGCTTCCGTTGGTTTCCCTGGGGTTGCCTCCATATTTATCATTTCCCTCTGGGTTTTCCCTTTCAGCAGTGATGGGTTTCCCAGCAAGGGAAGGTGGAAGGAGTCATGAGACTGGACACCTTGGGGACCTCCTCTGGGAAGAAGGAGGTTGCAGGGTTGTTCTTAAACATGCTAGCAGTGATGGTCATGGTCATGGTAAATAGGAACAAGATGATGGCACTGTTGGTATGGAAACAAGATACATAGACTGGGAATGCAGGACTCTGTTTCTGTCTGCCTGTCCATCCAGGTTGGGGTGTGGAGTCCTGCCGATGGACTCAACATCACGGAAGTCGCCAAGGGCCGAGGTCCCAATGTCACCGACTCTCTGACAAACCGGTCGCTCATCGTCACCACAGTGCTGGTAAGAGCCGATAGTCCCTGCAGGGCAACAGTTGACTGGAGGTGGGCTGCCCCTGGGCTACGAGACCTCTCCACCACCCTGTCCATCACAGACTGGTTCCTCTCATGAGAGCACTGGGTGTCTGAAGATGGGGGAGTTGCAGCTACAAGAATGTGGGAGCATTCAGGGTTTCTCAGAAAACTCTTAGGGAGCAGTTGGAACCAAGACCCCAGAAAGTGAGTGTGAAGTCAGCTCTTCCTATAGCTACACGAGCTGGTTCTCTTGCCTGCCAAGACCTGTGTGTCCAGCCCTTCTGCAAAGGCCCTTTCTGTGGCTTTACACCTCACTCCCATCCACTCCCTGGACCACTGATGTCTGAGAAGGAACCACAATAGAAGTCAGGGTCTGCCTGTCCCAAGGAAATGTCACTCCATCTGTGCTGGGTGTTCTGGTGGAGAGCTAAGTGGGTGGGGGGAGCCTGTATATATTTCACACCTTACAGGGACCCACCCAAGTGCCAGGGTCATGCCACACTCCCTGAATAGAACTGATTTCCCCCAATCACTCACACTCCCATCACTGAATGGTGCCTCCTTCTCCTGATCCATTGTAACCCAAGAAAAGACTCTGGGGGTCTCCCAGGGACTGGGCAGAGGGATGTGTCCAGGCCACTGGCCAACTTTTACTGACCAATACTGCACTGATTCCTCATGCCCAGTCCTCCTGGAAGGCCTAACTAGTTGCCATTAAGTCAGTTCTGACTCATGGTGACCCCATGTGTGTCCCAGTTGAATTGTGCTCCATAGCGTTTGGGGAAGTAGATTGGCAGGCCTTTTGCCAAGGCTCCTTCATGCAAACTCAAATCTCCAACCTTTTTGTTAGTGGTGGTGGTGGTGGTGGTGGTGGTGGCGGTGGTGGTGTGCTGTCGAGTCACCTCCAACTCATAGTGACCCTGTACAGCATTTCCGGGGCTGTCCTGGTTTGGTACCATAGGATAAGCACTCGACCCCAAGGTCAATTTGAAGCACAAGGTGGGCAGTTCAAAATCACCAGTCAGCTCCTTAGAAACCCTATACAGGGTCGCTATGAGTCAGAACTGTCTCGATGGCACTTAACAACAATACAAAATCTTTACAGGGGCAGAAAACCTCATCTTTCTCTCAAGTGGCTGGTAGATTTGAACTGCTGAGCTTGAGGTTTGCAGCCCAACTTGTAACCCACTACACTACCGAGACTCTCAAGTGCATTAACCATCTTTGCTACCCAGGGACTCCCTGGAAGGCCTCAGGGGTGTCCAGAAGCTCAGGACAAACCCTCTCAGAGACAGTGCCCTGCTTTAGGAGCCTGGTCTGGATCATCATCTGGGGAAGCAGCCCAAACACAGCACTGTGGACCCTAGCCAGCTTTTCCTTTAATAAGACAAAAGCAATATGGTTGTAAGGCCACATGGTAAGGTTGCTCCTCTACCAGAAGGGAGCTCAACTCAGTTTGGCATGCTTGAACCAAGTACAGCTGCCCCTGAATGGGGCCTGTGTGTGTGACTAAGTGACCTGAGCTGGGTCCCTCCATGATCCTCAGAGGCAGTGTGACTAGGCCCGAGTGGATGTAATTCCCCTTATATGTGCTCAGAGGAATGAGCCCTGATGGCACAGTGGGTTAAGCATTGGGTTGTTAAAACCTCTCAGCTGCTTTGTCTTTCTGCTCCCATAAAGTTTCACAGCCTCAGGAACCCTCTGGAGTACCTCTACTCTGTCCTATAGAGTCATGTGATCAACTCAATGGTAGTGAGTGGTCTGCGCTCAGAGACTGGGGTGACACCGTGGAACAGGAAGGGACTGAAGCAGGGGGTCGCTCTTCCAGGGATCCAGTGAGCAGCAGACACTGGAGATGCCATTGGTTTCTCGGGAGGAATCTTAGTCTATGGATCGCAGTCCCAGGGAATGATTATTGAGAGGAATCATATTAAAGGCAGTGAAGATCTAATGGTGGCTATGGAGATGTGGTGGAGGGGGCAGAGCAATGGACTGGGAAATGCCTGACCGCCCCCACCCAAACCTGGGGCAAGGACCTCCTTGTATCTCCCTGACAGTCACAAATCCTGCCTTCCTTCATTGATCAACTTTTTATTAACTACAAAAAACAGGTAAGACAGACTGCTCAAACCAGTAAGTCCAAATATGTCAAGAGGACAGGAAAAAGAAATAATAATCATGTAAAAATCTAAAAGATAAACATAAACAAATAAAAAGAGCAGAGATTAGGTTAGACTGATGAGCAATTAAAGGAACGCTGATATGGATAAAAATAGAAAAGATAAATGGAGAGCTTAAAAGAGGACAAAAGAAAAAGGTTAAGAGGAAAATTATAAACAGGTAATGGGAGTAAGGAATAAGATGAAAAGGGAAGGTATCAAGATGGCCAAAAATTAAAATAAATAATGAACAGCTCTGATGAGACTAAGTAAAAGAAAAATAGATATATAAAATCCAAATGTCAAAAAGTAGAAGGATAAAAGTGTGACAAAGCTGAAATATAAAAGGGTAAAAATAAAATAATAAAAAGGTGGGAAAAGATTAAAGCAGCATAGCATAAAGTGTGAGGTATAAATAAAACACTTTCCACAAGGCAAGATTAAAATAAAAAGGTAGAACTGGTGTGATCTAAAAGATTAGAAGGAATGATGATTAAAGGTGCTAAGGTGATTCAGCCGCAAAACAATACCCTGAACAGGAAGAGGCGCGCTCCAGATAATAAGGCAGAAAGATGCAGAAGGCAAGCGCCTTGAGAGACCACGGGGTGCAATTTTATTGAAATGGCAGCTGCCTGATTTCAAGGTCATGTGAACAGGATACAGCACTGAGTGATGGTTAAAGACACAGATTCTTGAGTTGAAGTTCCTGGCTTTATTACTTCAGGCCCTTTGCACCAGGGATGAATCCAACAGCCAGAAGCAGGATCCCCAAGATCCCCCAGGCTCTTGCCCTGCAATGCTCACAACTTCTTGCAGTGGTTTCTTGACTGACCCTCCCTGGAAGGGATTTCAGATTTGACCCCTTTGAACCCCTTACTAACTCACAGCTCTAGTTTCCCAAACCAGCTCTCATTGGTTGCTAATCGGAGACCCCCACCTCTAGCATCCAGCCACATTTCAGATTCCCACAGGGATATGAAAGGAGAGAAGCCCTTCTTTATCCTGTACCCTGGACACAGCTCCATCTGTCTCACAGTCCCTCAGCCTCAAGGCATCCAGACAGACATGAGCCCAGCAGCTATTCTTTTAGGATCATGCTGTGTGAACAGGAGACAGAACTCAGTGATGGTTAAAGAAAGACACAGATTCTTGAGTTGAAGTCCTGGCTTCACTGGGAGCTATGTGATCCTGGGGAGGAATCCCTTATTGTAGGTGAGAATGATAGTACTGATTTCATAGGAGTGAGAGGGTGAGTGGTAACAAATATAACAAGCCCGGAGAAAGCGCCATGCCAGGGATAAATAAACACACCAAACCAGTTGCTATAGAGTCTCTCCAATTCGTGGACACCCCATGCGTTTCAGTGTAGAACTGCACTCTAGAAGGTTTTCAATGGCTGTGAAATTTCAGAAGTAGATGTGCAGGCCTTTCTTCTTAGGTGACTCTGGGTACATTAGAACCACTAACTTTTTTATTAGTAGCCAAGCATCTAACCATTTTGCACCATTAAGGCTAATGTGATTAAAAAAAAAAAAAGATAGCTATTGTTGTTGTTTGGTGCTGTCAAATTGGTCTGACTCATAGCCAGCTTCTGTACAACAGAAGGAAACACTGCTGTAGTTTATTATTATTGTTGATCACAAATCCAGCCCACAGTGAGCTCAGGGTTCATGCACATGCAAAGTGAAAGATTTCTCCTTCCGTCCACCAGCAGAACCTGATCATCACCAACGCTGGACTGTCTGGGTCAAACAGGCACAACATACTTAGTGAACTCTGATTTAAAAAACAAAACAAAAAACTATTTAAACTGTAGTGGTTACGAATCAGGTTTGAACCTCAAAGGTCAGCAGTTCGAAACTACCAGCTGTTCCTAGGGAGAAAGATGAGGCTTTTTGCTCCCGTAAAGATTTACAGCCTCGGAAACCCTGTACAGAGTCGCTATGGGTCGGAACCAACTCCTTGGCACATAACAACAACATTGTGAATTGAGTGAAGGTTTACAGAGCAGATCATCAATTTTACCTTCAACAAATCTCATACTTTGCTTCATTGCAATGATTGCAACCCCCTCCATGTACCTTTAGTTCACGGTATTTACCTCGATTCACTTATTTCTTATATTCCTCCCTGTGTCTCCCACAATCTCCATCTTTCCTCTGCCAACCGCCCTCTTGTTGTATATTGCCTACCCCATCACCCATGTTAACGTGTGTCTATTCTCTAGCCTATGAATAATTTTCTCTCCTCCCTCCCTTCCATAACCATCATAGAATGTTTCTTTTATCAAGAAAAGCATTTCTTAATTTTTACAACAGTGGTCTCATACAATATTTGTCCTTTTGTGATGTCCTGGCGTAGCACTGTAGGATAATGCACTGTACCAAAAGGTCCAGTTTGAACCGCAAGGTTGGCAGTTCAAACCCACCAGCCACTCTTTGGTAACACTAGACAGGGTTGCTATGAGTCAGAACCAACTCAACAGCACTTTAATAACAACAGCAACAATTTCACTCAGCATAATGTCCTTCCAGTGGTGAACTTTGAATTTGCACTTGGATGCCTTTCAGACAGAGGGCACCCCCTGGCTTACCACAAACCCCACCACTTCCTGTGTTGACACTTGATTACTTCTAACAGTTGCTTACTGACTGGCCTCTGAAGGCATTATGGTTTGTGACACCTATTAACCCATAACTAACTCATCACTGGTCTCATAGCAGCCTCATGTGTCAAAGTAGAACTCTCCGCCGTAGGATTTTCAATAGCTGGCTTTTTGGAAAATACATCATCAGATCTTTCTTCTGAGGTCCCTACCTCTCAGGAGACTGGAACCTCCAACCTTTGGCTAGAAGCCAAGTGTGTGAACTGTTTATAGCACCCAAGACTCCTCTAGTCTCCTGTTGTTAGTTTCTGTTGAGTCCCTCCTGCACCTTCTTCATGATTGTCACTGTGCTTGAGTCCGTTGTTACAACCAGGGTCTATTTTGAGAGTCTTCCATCCTAGGGGCCTCAGCTTCCAGCACTGTACTGGACACTATTGTCTTATGATCCATGGAGTTT
>NW_006408624.1:4262667-4276207 GCF_000296735.1 Chrysochloris asiatica | reverse complement strand
GAGCAGCCAAGCGTCCTGGACTAGAAAGCAATAGATTTCTTGCTTCTGTCACAAATTCCCCCAGCTGTGAGCCTTCCAACCTTCTAGTATTCCTTTATATGTGGTTCAGAGTTCTTGGACCATCCCCTGAGCCTGTTTGGTCGGGTATTCTGTGTTGTTGTTGGTGGAGCTCTCTGCTATATGTCCACCCGATCCGCCATCTTGTTTGTTCCTCTGGAAGCTTTTTTGAAACCTTTGCATCATGAATGACCCTGCTGGTATTTGAAATACCTTTTAGCATTGACATAGCTTCTAGCATCCTAGCAACCCAAACACTACCATAGTGTGACAAGCTGATAGACACGTGGTGGCCCCTAGCCTCCTACATAAATTACATAAATTTGAGATAATGAACACCACCTCATCTCCTCCTACCTTGGCACAATCTAAGTCCCTGGCCCCAAGATCATGATAATTCCCCATCCCTGGCCCCGGTGGCCTTGACCTCTGAAAGGACCAGCTCATGGCTGTGTACTTACTTGAAGCAGATACCCCATTGCCTATAGATGAGAACCACTAATACACTCATGTAATTCCTACACCCCCAGTGCCCAGAGATCATGGAGGTTGGTTCTGCTTTTCCCTGTGGGCCAGTAAGGGAAGACCAATCTTTCTTGGAGGCAGGGGGATGAACGGGATGACATCTAGAGCATCCCTAATGGGGTCAGAGGATATAGCTCAGCCTTGACACTGGTCTCCAAGAAACTCTTCATGCCCAACTGAAAATACCTTATCGTCTCCTGGGACCAGAGGGCCCCCTCTCATTCAAGAACTGATCTAGGGCCACCTGGAAACCCAGTGCTGGTCCAGCTGCCCCAGGGAATGTGCCTAAAAGGTTTAGCCACCACGGTGTGCCCAGGAGCCTGGGGGACATGCTCAGGCTTGGACTCCTGGGGACAGCTGCACCAGTTTGAGGAGTGGCCCAGCCCAGCCCCAGCTGCTCTAGCTGAAAACTGGCCCCATGCTTGGCAGCCTCAACTCAGGGCCAACACCTCCTGCTGAGAGCACAGGCCCCTGCCTGTCTGAGAGTATGTTGTCAGGGCAACAGTGCTTTGAGTGGCAGACAGGACTAAGCTGAGGGTACAGGAACATCCAACTGCTTTCCTCCCAGAGAACAGGGCCTGGATCCAAGACCCTGACTGGAGGGGTTTCTTCTCTTTTCCTCTCCTGGAATTCAGACATGCCAGAAAACAGCAGCTCCGTGTGTACCTCTAAATCCACCTCCTACTCTCCCCTTACTCAGAAACTCCAGGCTTGGGGCCCAGGGTGCTTTCTCCCGGACAGATAGATGGGCAGAGCCCTGACCCCACCAACCTGCAGGCAGCCCTCCCCATCTCTGAGACAGAGAAGGCAGCAGTCAGGACCTGGAAACCTGCCCTCCCCGCCCTCCCCTAGGCCAGCGTCAGCCTCTGTTCTGGTTCTGTACTTTCATGAGCTCATGAAAAATTCATCCGCCCAAACCTCAGCTCACACACCGCAAAAACACTCCCAGCTCACTCCTAGGGGGCCTGCCTTTGAAGGTTCGGGGCTCTTTTGGCTCTTGATGTGAGCAGTGAGGTCGGTGGGGATGTGAGGGTGAGTGTGGGTGAGTGGGTGCACATGATGGGTGTATTTGAACTGTGTATACATCGTGACCCATATAGACTCAATGTGAGATGGGCTGGGACCTCAGCACCCAACAGAAGGAAAGAGGGTGAAATGAAGTCTTCCCAGGCCCAGGGTCATCCTAGACCCTAATGGCTGGGAAGATGGGGCTCCTAACTGTCTTGTGCTACTGAGAGGAACCAATGCTGTGGGTCCAATGTCCTTAGCCTCTGTTTCAAAGCAGAGTGGGCAGACAGGACCTCCAGTAGCGTGGTGTATTTGTATGCCAATGGCACAGTGCATACATGTGCGTGTATGTGTGTGTGCATGTGTGCCACATAATATTGCAGAAGTCAGAAGGTAGGCTTAGGGAACACCTACATATTACGTAGCTCACCCCTGGATCCATCCGCTCCTGGAGGTAACCTTCCCAAACTCCCTCTACGAACTCCGTGGGTCCTGTGCTGGGGGAAGGCCCACCCGAGGGCCCACCTCTCACACTGTGAAAGTGATTGTAGAGGAAGCAGTCCAAGAGGCCTGGCAATGAAAAGTTGGCAAAGGTGATTTTTCTGGCCCCCTGTTTTCTGTGACTTGTTGAAGAGAAATATTACCCCTGTTCCTACGGCTGTTCTCCGGAGCCATAGGAGAGCGTGAAGTTATGAAATTGAGGGCACCTTCACTGAGCAATCGATTAGCAGCTGAGAGAGCTTGTGAATTGGCTGTCTGGACATTTCCAGTAATAAATTGTGAAATAGTCCATGAATAAGTAGTTGGCGGAGTTCAGAATTACCCCCTAGGAAATGTTGCAGGTCTACAGACACATTACTAAGGCGAGCACCATTTTAATGCTCTGGGCTTTGGCTGTTAAATATGTATGCCATCCGCAAAGCACTTCCCGAAATTAATGGCATTTTACAGCTGCTCCGAAGGCAGCGGATTTATATGGAGATGTATAGATTCAGGGTCTGCAGTGGCTTCACAAATGAAGTGCTAATTTTAGAGGCTAGGGCCAGGGAGGGGCATGGAGAGGAGGTCAGCAAGGGAGCTAACTCAGGGACCTTTCTCTAAATGGTTTTCCCGCTGCCCACCATGATATTTAGCCTTTGGTGACATTGGGCGTGATTCGTAGGTAGGAAAGGTCACTGCACTTAACAGGCCAATCAGCACACAAGAAGAAGATGATATTAATGCCAATAATAGTAATAATAATAATGGTAGATAACATTCATTGAAGGAGTCCTGGTGGGGCAATGGTTAGGCACTGGGTTGTTTATCAAAGGTTGGCAGTTCGAAGCTACCCAACAGGTCTGAAAAATCATAAACTATGGGGTAGTTCTGGGGTGGCTCTGTAGGATCAGCACTGGACTACAAACTATAAGATCGGCAGTTCAAACCCATCAGCTGCTCCTCAGAAACCCTAAACAGGATCGCTGTGACTCAGAACTGACTCAATGGCACTTAACAAGTTCTGATCTGACACATAGGGTCACTGTGAGTTGAAAAAACTTAATGGCAGGCCTGGTGTGGCGTTGTGGGTTAATGCGCTGGACTACAAAGCCTGTTTGAACCGCAAAGTCGGCAGTTCAAGCTCACCAGCCACTCCTCAGAAACCCTATAAAGGGTCGCTATGGGTCAGAACTGATTCAACAGCACTTAACGACGACAACAGCAACATTTATTGCTGTTATACTTTGGCAGGTCCTGTTCTAAATGCTTTCATGGCTGACTCATTTCATTCTCAAGCATCCCTCGAAGATAGTCTATCATTCCCATTTTATGGAAGAAAGTGGATTTTGTCTAGGTATCCACATGTGGTTGATGATACCCCTAGAGGGAAAATGGTGCCTTAACAATTCTCTTTGAATTAAAGTGAGGGCTACCAAGTGCAGCTACGCATCTTGTTCATGGTGCAAGAGCATCCTAAATAAAGGATGAGTTGGGACGGAAATTCCACCCATGCCTGCTTGATAAGCCCTGCCCCAGGATGCAGGGATATGGTGCAATTGCTGCCCAGAGACTTATTTGCACGAAGGTAGAGTCAAAGTCCTCTTTCTTCCAGGTAGTCTCAGCAGCTTTTCCAGGCCCCACCTGGACTCCTCTCTGTTCCCTTGTTGAGCTGCCTACTTGCTTAGAAGATGGAGATGGGGATGTTAAGATTGAACATGGAGTCTAGCCAAAGGATCCAGTTTTCCACCCAATTAGACTGAAAAGTGATTTTCTCAGAATCCCTGGAGAGTCGGGAAGCCCTTGAGATTCAAACATTCTCCAGCTCTTTCTCTGAAACCTCCCAAAGGACTGCTGAAAATCTGAAGCAACTCAATCATGGGGTGGGATGGCATTTTGAGATGTAACATTGCTGGAGAACCATGGCCAGAGACTCAAAATAGCTTGCCACTTGGGGAGCCTGGCAGGACACAGCTGGTGGGTGTCTTGGCAGGACTTGCCAGTCCCGCAAGGACTCCTGATGAGGATCTTTGCTGGAGTCTTCCATGGATCACCTCACCCCCAAGGTCTATGGTGCAAAGGCAATGGCTCTGCCAGTTGAGAGAATGACGAGATGCCTCCATGATGCTGTTGTGCTCTTTAGTGGACATGGCTCCCAGTATGCATGTGTTCTGTCAGCTGATGATTGTCACCCATTACTAGAGTCGTTCTGATGCTGAAAGGGTGGCGATTTAGCTTTGAGGAAAGCTGACTGACAGAAAGAGAATGAGGGGCTGAAGAGGTCAGACGAGTTGATAGAAGACTAGAGTTGTTGAGGAGCAGGTGCTGGTTGACCACTCTTGGAACTTGGCCTTCATTTGGTGTCTAAAAGAACAGAGTGACTCAGGAACCATGTTTTAGCTAGGGCTACCAATGTGTTCATTCCAATTTGACCCCCTGCTGAAAGTTTACATTTCCGCCTCAGAAATACTGAATCAGAATCTAAATGTTAACAAGATCCCCAGGTGATTCTTATGTTTACATGAGACTCTTGTTAGAATGTAGAATCTGATTCAGTATATCTGAGTATTATCTGGGGTGGAAAGGCAACTTCTCAGCAGGGAGTTAAAGCAGAATGAACTGGTTAGAAATCCTGGGTTTAGCTAGTGCAGTTGTAACAGAAGGACCTCTGGTAGTGCAGTCGGCGAAGCACTGGGCTGTTAAATGCACAGTCTCAAAAACCCTATGTAAGGTCTCTACGAGTCGAAATGGACTTGATGGCAGTGGATTTGGGTTTGATTTGGTTGTAACAGAAGGGGTCCTGGTGGCATAGTGGGTTAAGTATTCGGCTGCTAACTAAAAGGATGGCAGTTCAAAGCCACCAACTGCTCCATGGGAGGAAGTTGAGTCTGCCTGCTTCTGTAAAGATTTAGTCTCAGAAACCCACAACAGCAGTGCTCCTCTGTCCTATGGGCTTTGGGCTGGAACTGGGCTTATAAATAAAACTGGGTGGATAGAGCAAACAGAACATGGAGTTGCATGTTAGTCTGGATTCTAGGATGGATTCTGGATTTTCCAACATGGGAACCCACAGTTCCTTACATGTGTATCTCAAACTGGACTAGGGCAGTCCCTTCTTCCCACTGGTTTTCCTGCCCTTTCTCTCAGTTATTCTTCCCTGTCTCCTCTCCCAATTTTTCTTTGCAAGGGTTTCTAGGGGTATGTTTCTAAATGAAAAACCAGAGGCATGCCCCAGTTGAAAGCCTGTCAGCAACTCCCCATCACCCAGGAACTGACTTCTTCTGTGTTGTCCCCACAAGCCACCTTCCTGAGGATGACCCCTGTCCACCAAATAGATGCAGGATGTGACTCAGAGCCTCTGAGTTCAAATCCTCTCTTTATACTAACTGGGTGCGATGGTACAAGTCACTTGTCTTCTGACCTTTATCTTCTGTATCCATAAAATGGAACTATCAACACCTTATCCAGAAGGTGGAAATTAAATGAGATAGTACTAACTTTGTCTACTGAGCCCTCTTACTCTGTGGGTCCTGAACTAGGCCTCAGCCGTGCCTGCTGTCATTGTTGTCAGTAATCACACACAGTAAGCAGAGCCTGACTCAGAATGGTGACTCGATCTGTGGAGAGAGAAAGATATCAGGGAGATTGTAGATGGAATCTTCCAAACATGAGTGAGTAGAGAAGTCAGGAAAGTGCTGGATGCTGGACCTTCTCCAGCAGTGGTTTACACACTGAAGGCAGGCATCAGAATCTCCTGGGGGCTTCTTCAAACAGATTTCTGGGCCCCACCCACAACGTTTATGATTCAGTAGGCCTGGGATGAGTCCTGAGAATGTGCGTATCTGACATGTTTCCAGGTGATGCTGCTGCTGGTCCAAAAGCCATACTTTGAGAAACAGCTGGCCTTTGTGACTGGTGCAGCTGAAAGAGTGTTGGCTTTGGACGCAGAGCCTCAAGTTCAAATCCCAGTACTGTCACTTACCAACCATTGTAAGCTATTGACCATTGGACAGTTAAATCAGTGAGTACCTACTGGCCTTTGTGTTCTGCCAGGGACTGCCAGCAGGTGACCACTTCTGAAGCACAAAGTGGGCTCTCAGGAAATGCATTCTCTCTCTCCTCACTTAGCAGACCATTCATCTTAGCCACCCCAAATGGTTTTTTAAAAACATGAGCAGAAGTTCCAGCTCAAACTATCTGGCCCAGGCCGACCCCTATCCTACCCTGACCATCATCAACCCCTCTTGCATCTGTCCCTCCAGGAGGAACCCTTTGTCATGTTCCGCAAGTCCGACAGGACCCTGTACGGGAATGACCGGTTCGAGGGCTACTGCATCGACCTGCTCAAGGAACTGGCTCACATCCTAGGCTTCTCCTACGAGATTCGGCTGGTGGAAGATGGCAAATATGGAGCGCAGGACGACAAGGGCCAATGGAACGGCATGATCAAAGAGCTCATAGATCACGTAAGCTGGGTGGGGCTGTCCGGCGACTTGGAGAAGTGGTACTTATACATCAGGGCAGGCTTCTGGCAGTCAAGGGTCACGGGGCAGGAGACATGAAATGAAGGTCCTGGTCTTGGCTTTACCCTTGTGAATCCTGAGTCAGGGGTGTGCCGCTTGAAGAAGTGTGCCCTAGCTTTCTCAGGGGTGCAGAACCTCCCTGTCCTGTTCATGCTCCCCACAACAGTGAGACATCCTTCCTTGTTAAACCACCATCCCATTGGCATCTTTGAGGTCATCCTCATCTAAGGATTCCCTCAACCCTTTACTTTTTCTGCTCATTTAAGAGTTACCAATGACACTATAGGATAAAGCATAAGACCGCAAGATCAGCTTGAACCGCAAGGTCAGCTGTTCAAATCCACCAACCACTACTTGGAAGCCCTATAGAAGGTCAGAACTGATTCAATGACACTTAACAACAATGGATGTTCCTGTCCCATGGGCTTGGTGCCAATATGAAACCCTGGTACACAGAGCTATATCTCTCACTGTTTTGAGTAACTTTCAGTTCAGTAAAGGAAACAGAGGGCCCAGAGAGCTGAGGACTAGAATGAAGGGATGAGCAGAGCCTAGTGGTGGGGACACCAAATATGTAGCAGCTTTTACTTTGTCTGTGACAGGGAAGGGACCCCAGAGAACACAGAGCTAAAGAAGCAGGCAGTCAGAGCTTTTGGGAGAGGGTGGGAGTAACCTGGGGTTTGTGGGACACCAGGAGGAAGACGGAAGCCACACTCAAGGGGGACCATAGCAGAGGGAATCAGCAGGTCCAAAGTTCAAGTCCAGTCCTTACTCATTAGCTGTGTTACTAGGGGCAAGTCACTGAAGCTGAGTGTTTTCCTAATCTGTAGAATGATGTTTGAATACCCTCTTCTCATAGAATTGTGATATTGTTGTTGTTAGGTGCCATCGAGTTGGTACCGACTCATAGCTTCACCTTCTTCCACCTGACAGTGAGAATACATGCCCTGTGTTCCTCCCGGCTTGTTGTGAGGCTTGGAGGCAGTCACTGGTGGGAGGTAACGTGTAGAGAATAGGATTCGGTATAAACAGAAGGGAGTGGTGTTGTCACCATTATTAGTAATAACTGTAATTATTATGGAAATTAGTCAGCAGGTCCCAGAAACATCTTCATCTAATGTGCTCCCCTTGTGCTTTGAGAGTGGGACTCGCGAGTCTGGGCTCCGGGTGAGTTCTGAGGCTGTCCTTTGCAGAGGTGATGCAGGCTGAGGAGGAAAGGAACCCACAGAGAGAGCGGAGACCATGTACAGAAGCCAGCAGGGTGGATGCTAGCCTAGCCATCAACAGCATCCCCAGTGGTCTGGCAGCACTGAAGAGACATTTTCAAGAGAGTGTTAGCAGCTGCCAGGCCTGCCTCAGTGGGCCCGTGGCTGGGAAGAGGACCAGAGCCTCTTCCCTCGTCCACATGTGGCCAGGTGCTGCTTCAGGCAGTCTGGTATCCATCAAGGCCACCAGCCCTGGCAGGGCCTTGTTAAACTGAATCCCCTACCATTGATGAGCCCATTAATCCTAGCTTGGTGCCATTTTTAATAACATCATAATCATTTATTAGTGTCGTCAGATAATTAGTCTTCTCGCTAGCTCCTGGAGAGCATTGTAAAGGCTTGGCAATATTATTACTTCCTTATTAGTGATCTGAATGTAGACATAAAAGTGATGAATCCCCACCTTTGTAAGGAACTGCCCCCCAAGGCCCATTTGAGGGCCCTGGGCGGAGCCTCTGACCGGCAAGACTTTCATTGTCCTTCTGTGACACCATCTGCACCTCTCTGTCCCATGACCTTCCTAGGAGGACAGGTACCTGGAAAATGCACCTTCCTCCTTCCCCAGGTGACCTCTGATGCTGGGGAGTCTGTACCCCTCACCTATGTCTCCCCGACATCATCGCTCCCTCCATGTTGATGGTCCGCTTTCATTGATCTCTCCTAGCTCTCAAAAGACTCTATTCACATCCATAATTTGAATTACTCCCGTGTGTTTGCATGACTCTGGAGTCCAATCTAAAAAGATTCAAATTTCAAGTCTAGGGCATTTTAGCTGACAGTAGGGAAGCTATCCAGCCTCTCTCGCCTCCGTTTCTATATCCATGAAATGGGGACAAAGGAAGAGTCTCTTGCCTAGGGTTTGTGGGAAGATTAAATGAGATACGACACCAAAAATGCTCCCTGTAGTATGTGCTGACCTGCCCACCAGTGTCCTCTCAGGGAGGACTTGGGGCCGTGTTGAAATTTACCACGGAACTGTCAGCAACCAGATTGGACTCAGTAAGCTGAGTTTGTCCAATCTGGAGTAAGATGTCTGGGAAATGCTGAGCAGGAGGTCAGGCTCCAGACAAACAGATTCATTCTAGGGAGGACAAGGCACAAGACAGTCATATGGTTGAAGGGCTGAAGGGAGTATCAGGACCATTAGAACACTGTGCTGTCTCTGAGGCTAAGGACTGCACACTCACACAATCATTCAGCAAACCTCCACTAAGCACTGTCTTAGCCTGGTTCCTAGAGGCTAACATGCCACTACTTACTTAGAGAGAGTGGGATCCAGGGAAGTGGAGCAGGAAGGAGGGCAAGCCAATACAAGGACGTGTGATCAAGCTGATCCCACTGAGAGTGATCAATGTCTCAGTCTGTGAGTCGGTGCCGCAGAAAAGCCTCACAAAGTCTATTTTGGGATGAGGGGAGGAAGATAGACTGCTTTATTCCCTGGCTCCTGACTGCCATTCCTTTCTAGGTTTGGCACCGTGGGCATGAGAGCCAATCAGGACCTGAAGCCCCAGGGCAGAGTGTGGAGCAGGCGGGTAGTGAGATGCTGTGGGCTATGTCTGGTGGTGTCTGAGTGAAACTAGTCAGAGCCAGAGGCCCAGAAATGGTGCGTGAGAGGCATCTGAGCCCAGCACCAGTGACGTGCCAGACCTGGGGGAGTGGTCTGGGATATGGATGGCGCCAGTCCTGGTGTGGTGCTGTAGGATAATGCGCTGGACCACAAGGTTCATTTGAGATGCAAAGTCAGTGGTCAAACACACCAGACGCTACTCAGAAACCCTATATAGGGTTGCTGTCAGAACTGACTCTATGGCGCATAACAACAACAATAAGTGCCAGCATGAAGTGCCAGCAGAACAAATAAATCTGTGTTTGAAGAGGTACAACCAGAATGCTCCTTAGAAGCCAAGGTGGCCAGAATTCATCTCTCATACTTTGGACATATTATCAGGAGGGGCTAGTCCCTGGAGAAGGACATCATACTTTGTAAAGTGGAGGGTCAAAGAAAAAAAGGAAGACCCACTCCAAAGGATAGATTGACACAGTGGCAGAAGCAATGGGCTCAAACATAACAATTGTGAGGCTGGCAGTGTTTTGTTCTGATGTGCATAAGGTCGTTATGAGTAGGTACCAACTTGATGACACCTAACAACAAAAACAACAACAACAACAAGGTAGACATGGCTGTTGCCCTCCCGGAACAAAGAATGATGAATCACACTTAAAATGTGAATAGTGCTAGAAAGAGGAGTATAGGAATTTTACAAAAAAAGGAAAACCAAAGCCCAAGGCTCCATAGGTGACCAAGAACTTGAATCTTTACAGACGCAGACTGCAGCATCTTTTTCACACATGGCTGATGAATTTGAACCACCCACCTTTTGGTTAATAGTGTAACACTTAACCTGTGTCCAGACATCCCTAAGTCAATGACTCTTAGGCAGAGACTTGAAAAGTGAGGAGGGCTATATGGAGGTTCTTACAACAGAGAAAAGATTGACATTGTCAAGGACTTCATTCTTGGATCAATTGTCAACACTCACAGAAGCTGCAGTCAAGAAATCAAACGACATATTGCATTAGGCAAATCTGCTGCACAAGACCTTTTTAAAGTGTTGAAGAGCAAAGATGTCAGCTTGAGGACTAAGGTGTGCCTGACCCACGCCATGGTATTTTCAATAACCTCATATGCATGTGAAAGCTGGACAGTGAATAAGGAAGACTGCAGAAGAATTGATGCTTTTGAATTATGGTATTGGAGGAGAATACTGAAAGTGCCATGGGCTGCCAAAAGAACCAACAGATCTGTGTTGGAAGAAGTGCAGCCAGAGTGCTCCTTGGAGGCCAAGATGGCCAAACTTCATCTCTCATACTTCAGACATGTTGTCAAGAGGGACCAGTTGTTGGAGAAGGATATCATGCTTGGTAAGGTGGAGGGTGAGAGAAAAAGAGGAAGACCCTCCCAGTGAGATGGATTGGCAAAGTGGCAGCATCAGTGGGCTGAAGCACAGCAACAGTTGTGAGGTTGGCCCAGGATCTGGCAGTGTTTCGTTCTGTTGTGTGCATAGGATCGCTATGAGTCAGTTCCGACTCAGTGGCACCTAACAACAACAACACCACCACCTGGATCAGGGGCTGAATCTGCTGCTGAGCACGTGGCACCTGAAGCTTTGGCAGGACTGTGCAGAGTCTGGGTGGACACCACCCTTGGGGGACACACAGGGAGGAGAAATGGGGATAGAGGTTGTGGACATCCCTCTATAGTGAGCTGTGAAGACATACTGAGCATCCCTAAAGCTGAGAGACCCAGGAACCGGGAAGTTTGTCTCAGGCCTGAGAAAGGCCTACCTGTCATTTCTCATAGTCAGATGTCCATCAGACCAGGAGGTCGTGAGTGAACCACAGGTACATGCCCCACCAGTTGACAACGGATTTTCTAGCACCTGTTCCCCATCTCTGTAAAACGTGTGTGTTGTTCAGAATGCTGCTGCTTTATGACGTTAACAAGGGGCACGGTGCTGATGGTTCCGTTGACAGCGAGTGGGACTTGAGCAGATACCATCCATAACTCAGTGTACCCTCCTGTGTGGCAGGCCCTGAGACAGTACTTGCTGGATGACTGCTTTTAAACCCCAGTAATCCCATTTTGTCCTGATGTGGCGCTGCAGGTTAATGCGCTGGACTGCAAGGTTGGTTTGAACCGTAAGGTCGTGGTTCAAGCTCACCAGCTGCTCCTCGGAAACCCTATCTCGACAGGACTTAACAACAGCAGCAGTCCCACTTGTCAGTATAATTATGAGTATTGATTCAGTACATCTACCAAGTCAGACCTCATGCTATGGACTATGGGATACAGTGGCAAACAAAACAGACAGGATCCTGGCCCTGATGCTCAGGAGTTTATATTCTAGTGGAGGAAACAGACAATAATCTCTGCATATAGGGATAGATGTAACTTACTCAGCCAGCGCGAATGGTCTGAGAGAGGAATGTGGCTGAGCGAAGGAGCGCCCCTGGTTCAATACGGCACTGACCAAGAGGTACCGTGACCAAAGAGCAATCTGGAGCAGCTGCTGACCCATCCCAGTGAATATATAGAGAGACTTGCAGGAAATTGGGGAGCCCCTCAAATGCCTTCCTTGTCCACTTGGTCAGCAGCATTCAGAGAAATCCAGGAGTAGGACTTGAGTCTGGAGTGTGGCAGGAGATGGTCTGTAGGAAAAATCAAGGACTTGGGAAGCTGTCTATCCTCCCCAGACATGGCCATGGCATTGAGGTAACGTGTGTGTGTGTGTGGGGGGGGGGGGGGGGGCGGGGAGTCTAGTGTCAAAGACATGCCACTATCCCCCACTGTGTCCATCTTCCTTCTAGCCATGAACCAAACCTTGCTTCTGGCCTGCATACATTTGGCCCAACCCCTGCTTCTGAAACCACAGAAGGCTTCGCCTGAACCTCAGACTGGTCCAGCACACTTAGAGGCAGAGCATTCTTGGGGCAGGACAGGACCCTGATGAGCAGGCTAGGTGGGGGGCAGGAGAAATGGAGGGACTACTAAAATGGACCCTCCCCGGAGCAGCCAAGTGGCCAAGAGCAGTGAACCTACCTAAGGAAGGTCAGGAGGACAGTTGAGGACTTTCTATGCCAGGGATCCACTGATACTACAGAAGTATAGGGTAACCAGGCTCAGGGGGACCCATTAGTGCACAAAGAGGAATTGACGTCTGGAAAGTATCTGGAAAAAGACAGGCAGAAGGTCAGGACCTAGGCAAATTAGTTTCAGGAAGGATAGCGGTGCTGAGCAGGCAAACTGAGACCACAGCTAAACACACTAGGCTGGGGTAAGGAGAGATTAAGAACCTTGAACATACTTTGGTACTCATCCTTTCAACAAAACTCCATTAAGACCCTACTCTGCTAAGGGGTCCCTGAGTGGTGCAAGCGACTAAGTACTCAACTACTGACTGAAAGGTTAGAGGTTTGAACCCACCAAGAGGTGCCTTGGAAGAAAGACCTGGTGATCAGCTCTCAGTAACTTTGATTTTTATTTATTTATTTATTTTTTACTTTGTGCTGATTAATCCCCGACATTGTGCTAATCCCTAGAGATACATCAGTAAGTAAGACAAGTGTCCCTGCCCTCTTGGCGCTTATATACCAGCAGATATTCTGGATATGTAACACTGATTTGCAAAAACAAATGCAGTTGTAGTGAGAGCGCTGAGGAGCAGTACTGGGGACTATGGGAGTATGTAGCCAGTCTGCAGAGGGAAGCCTTGTGCCCCAGCTCCCTTGGGCTTTACTAGGGCAGTCTACACTAGGGTGTTGATGAGAACTTTTGGTGATAGGAAATGGGCGCAGGGTTTGTGAAGCAAGTAGACTTGCGAAACCTTCCTGAAAGCCAGCCGCACCAGAGGAACCTGCTGTGGCTGGGGAATCTGGCTGCTCTCTCAGCCCAGGAAAAGCACACAGGGCTCCTCTCTGCCTGTTATGAGGTTGCTGTCAGCTCAGGAAGCTGGCCTGTGAAAGACAAGCGGTAGGAGTTGGACCATGAACTGACACACATTTTCTAGCACAGGATTTGTTAGGCTAATGTCCTGGCCTTTCAAAATGCTCTTTTTTTTTTTTTTTTTTTTTTTCTTTAAGGTTTTTATTTTGAATTGAAAGAAAGTTTACAGGGCAAATCATCAG
>NW_006408624.1:4259289-4260490 GCF_000296735.1 Chrysochloris asiatica | reverse complement strand
GGAGGGTCCCAGCCTCTCCACATCCTCACTAGCATGTATTATTCTCTGCATTTTTGAACTTCACTATTATTGCTGGTGTGAGGTGCTATCTCATTGTTGTTTTGATTTGCATCTCTCTAATGGCTAATGGGAGTCCTAGTGTGGCACTGTGGGTTAATGCGCTGGACTGCAAGGTTGGTTTGAACCGCAAGGTTGGTGGTTTGAGCTCACCAGGGGCTCCTAGGAAACCTTATACAGGGTCGCTATGGGTCAGAACTGACTAAACGGCACCTCACATCAATGGCTAATGATCTTGAACATTTCTTCATATGTCTGTTGGCTGCCCAAATGTCTTCTTTGGGGAAGTGTCTGTTCATGTCCTGTGCCCATTTTTTAACTGGGTTATTTGTCTTTTTCTTGTAGAGGTGTTGTAGTTCCCTATAGATTTTAGAAATTCATCCCTTGTCTGATATGTTATTGCAAAAGATTTTTTCCCGTTCTGTGTGCCCCTTTTTACTCTTTTGGTGAAATCCTTTGATGCACATAAGTTTCTAATTTTTAGAATGTCTCAATCATCTATTTTGTCTTCTTTTGTTTGTGTAATTTCCGCACTGTTTCATAGTCTGCGTGTGCCCAGGATTAGAGCTCTTAAATTTGTCCCTGTTTTTTCACTGATGACCTTTATAATTCTGGGATTCACATTTAGGTCTTTAATGCATGCTGAGTTGGTCTTTGTATATGGCATGAGGTAAAGGTCTTGTTTCAATCTTTTTGCATATTGATTTCCAGTTCTGCCAACACCGTCTGTTGAAGAGTCTATGTCTTCTCCACTCAATGTATTTTGCCCTTTGTCAAAGATCAGTTGGTGGTATGTGGATGGGGTGATTTCCAGATTCTCATTTCTGTTCCATTGATCTATGTATCTTTCATTGTACCTGGCTGTTTTGACCACTGTAGTCATGTAGTAAATTTTGAAATCAAGGAGTGAGAGGCCTCCAACTCTGTTCTTCTTAAGCAGTGCTTTGCTTATCCTGGGTCTCTTTCCTTTCCATATAAGTTTGTAATTGTTTTTTTCCATCTCGCTAAAGAATGTCATTGGAATCTGGATTGAGATTGCGTTATATGTATAGATTGCTTTGGGCAGTATTGATATTTTCACAATGTTAAGTCTTCCTATCCAGGAGTATGGTATATTCTTCCATTTCTGTAAGTTTATTTTGGT
>NW_006408624.1:4197220-4230672 GCF_000296735.1 Chrysochloris asiatica | reverse complement strand
CCCCCCCAGTTTTCGGCCCACAGTCCCTTTCCCTAATAGCTGCATGAGATTTAAAAGTACAGTTGTGCCTGTGTTTATTTAATCATTCCTCTGTTGAAGGACATTTAGGTTGTTTCCAGTGTTTTGTTTTGTTTTTTTTCAATTACAAACAATGCTTTGATAAACACCCTGTGTGTTTCTCTTTATGAACGCAGACGACTGTTTTTTTCTAGGGTGTATAATGAGTTGCAGAATTGCTGGGTTGAAGGGCATTTGCACTTTTAATTCTAACATATAATGCTGAATTGTGTTTATAACCAAGAAAGGGCACTCACAATAAAGAACCAGAAAGAAAAAGAAAATGGTCTGGATCCCCTCCCCAGCAGAACAATGAGGAAATTAATGTTTAGCACACAAATGTTTGCAAATTTTCCGTGCCCTGTAGCGTGGACACCCCTTCCCTCCTGTCTCCCCACAGTTCAGCCTGTTTGTTCCCCTTTTCCTGATGCAGGTTCAGCCCTTACGAGTGGTATGATGCTCACCCCTGCAACCCCGGCTCTGAGGTGGTCGAAAATAACTTCACTCTGCTCAACAGCTTCTGGTTCGGGATGGGGTCCCTCATGCAGCAAGGTATGCACCCTCTCCCTGGGTCTCCTCTCTCCAGGGAACCCATCATCATCTATGGAGTCAGCAGAACCAGCCCACACTCAGGGCAGCCTGCTGGGCCACCAGAAAAGGTCGACGGCTAGAATATGCAGAATGGCCTGGCTAAGTCCTGGTCCCAAGTCCCTACTCACCATCACTGCCTGGTTGGGCCTGGCTTGGAGCTGAAGCCTTAAACAGATAAACTGCTCCTCACTCATGGCATGCTGGATTCCTGTCCAGCACCTGCTGCTCCATCAGTGGTGGCCATAGAGCATCCTGCTTGCTGGGGCTGACCTTCCAGTGGCCTTACCACCATAGACTCTAGCTGAACAATTATGGACTGTGAGGGAGAGCGGTTGATAGAGAGACCATTGCAGGAATGAGATGGTAAGGCCCTCAGTCAATTCAGAAGTCGATCAAACATCTAATCAAGACGCACTGATAATTACTGGTGATTGGAATGCAAAAGTTGGAAATAAAGAGGGAGGATCGTAGTTGGAAAATATGGCCTTGATGATATAAATGATGCTGGAGAGCAGAGCACATGATAGAATCTTCATTTTTTTCAACAACATAAAAGGTGACTAAACACCTGGACCTTACCAGATGGAATACTGAAGGCTGTAATATGGATTGCACCTCAATTGGGCAAAAAAGAACATCCAATGGAACCCCAGGGAGGAAGTAGAAAGAGTGCTATTACATTGAGGGACTTACAATCAATGTCACAAAGCAAAATGATCCACACTGTCAAATGGAAACTAATTTGTTCCATTAATTTCACCCAAATTACAATAAAAACTTACCAAAAAAAGAAGTGATTCTCCCTTTAGGAGTTGTAGCTTGGGGTGACCAGGTAGATAGGTAGATGAGGCAGGGGTGGCTGGCTGGGGAGGGGAAGCTGAGGTACCTGGGTGGCTAGCTGGAGAGGGGAAGCTGAGGCACCTGGGTGGCTGACTGGGGAGGGGAAGCTGGGGCACCTGGGTGGTCTCTAGCAGCTAGAAAGTGACAGGCAGCTTTCAAGTGAAGGGCCTCATTCTGCGCCACTCTTAATGAGTGTCCTGAATCCTCACTTTGCGTCTTTGTCCATCACAACTGTGTTCGGTGACAGGAGAGACCTGGAAGCTCCTCCATGGAGTAATAGCTTCTCCTTTTCCACCTCCTGCCGCTATTCAAAGCGCAAGCCCCTGATGTATTCCCCGTGTGGTTTTGATTAGGAGGAGAAAAATAGTTATGTATTTGAAAAACTCTCCCTTGAGTGATTTCTTTGAGGGAAAAAAAAAATCATCCATATCAAAGCAGACACTTTTCAGATTGCAGGTCTAAATATTCTGGGAAGTTCAGGGGTCACTTGCTATTTAAATCTCTTGAAAGCCGCCTAGTTAATTACTTCAGTTAGAAGGTTTCATCTATATTGTGCTCCACATCCAAGGTCGGGGAAGAAAAGTGATATATTTTGGTGAAGAGCTTCATAAAATGTTGACTTTTCTCCTCCCACAAAGCACCACATAGCAATCTCGTATTTGTATACCGCTTATATTACTGACGCAGTTTCTCCTCCAATGGTATCATTGTGGCTTCTCAGTATTTGTACGAGGCTGGCACAAAGGAAGGACGATTCTCCTTCTCTACAGAGGCCAAGAGAGGGAAAGCGTCTGGTACAATATCACACAGAGGAGCAAAAGTCCCTCAAGAACCTAGAGTTTCTGACTTCCTGGGTTCTTTAAACTGGGACTGCGCAGGTGGTCTGTAGATGGAACTCAGAGAGACTGACAAGCCTGTGGAATGTTGTGCATGTCTTGTTCTAAGACAGTCATTCTTAACTTTTAGCCTGTGTTTGAATTACCTGCAGGGCTTATGAAAATAGATCGCAAGGCTTCTCCCCTAAAGTTACTGATCTAGTGGGTCCAGAATGAGGTCCTAGAATTTGCATTTCTAACAAGTTCTCAAGTGATGCTGATGTTACTGATATTACTGGCCCAGTGAGCACACTTTTGAGAATCACTTTTGAAGGAGTCCTGATGTGGCACTCTGGGTTAATGTGCTAGACAGCAAGGTCAGTTTGAACCCCAAGGTCAGCAGCCTAAGCTCACCAGCCGCTTCTTGGAAACCCTATACAGGGTCGCTGTGTGTCAGAACCAATGCATTGGTAATTAACAATAACAACAACTTGTAGAGGAAGAGTCTCAGCTCTTACCAGAGTCAACACAGTCTGTGACCCGGAAAGCTTCAGATAGCCTTAGTGGGAACCTTGTAAGGATTGCCTTTCTCTTCTCTCCCCACAGGCTCTGAACTGATGCCCAAAGCTCTGTCCACGCGCATTATTGGTGGCATCTGGTGGTTCTTCACACTCATCATCATCTCCTCCTACACTGCCAACCTGGCTGCTTTTCTGACCGTAGAACGGATGGAATCCCCCATCGACTCTGCTGACGACCTGGCCAAGCAAACCAAAATCGAGTATGGGGCTGTCAAGGATGGGGCCACAATGACCTTCTTCAAGGTGAGACCCTTTCCTTCCCATTGTAGCACCATGAGTTGGCCGAAGAAGAAAGGACACTTCTATCCTTCCTCCACCACAGAGTCAGTGAGTCCTCAGGACTCAGCCTCTCCCTCTTTGGGACCAGTTGACCTTGGGGAGCTGTAATGATGTGTACTAGTCCCAGCATAGATTCTAGAAGCTTCCACACTTGGGTCAAGCAGTGTGAATGTCCTGTGTTTCCTAAATCCTCAGCAGAGTACGGATGGGTGGAGAGAGAGGGAGCCCATAACCAGGCTTAGGGAACACTGGGCTTCCTGCCTTGGGCTTTGGGTCTCATCACCATCCACCTCCACGGGGATTGGTGAGCACCTCATCACAACGGAGGGCAGAGGAACCATATCCTCTAACCAAGAGAGGAAGCATAAACTTGAACACACGTTTAGGAACATGACTTCGCATGTCACATTCTAGAAATGCTGGTGTCTCAGATAAAGCCTCCGATCATTTGTCATGACTTTGTTGCTCCTTTCAGCTTTACAAGGTGTTGACTTAGTTCCCCAACATTTTTCACCTTCTAGACCAGGGTTTAGGAGACTCTTGATGGCTCTAAGAACAGTAGTTAGGAAGGTCCCTCCAGACATTGCTATAATATACCAAGAGCCATCCTCCCTGAGAGCTGACAGTGGGGTGCTAAACGCTGGGCTGTGTTTAGCCTTCATGACACATCCTCTAAGGGAGGTGCTCTAATTATTTCCATTTTATACATATGGAAGCAGAGACTCGGGGGTGGGAGGAGGAAGGGCTAAGCTCTTGTTCAAGGACTTGCAACTGATGGAGCCCGATACTGACGCACATCTGCCTCCCTCCAAAGCCCATGTTCTAGACCCATGGTCTCAGACCTGACCCTGCATCCAAATCACCGGGAGGACTTGCTAAAGCACAGATGTCTGGGCCCCACCTGCAGAGTTTGGGGTTCAATAGATCTCAGGGATGAAGCCTGAGAATGTTCATCTCTATCAAGATCCCAGGTGATGCTGGTGCTGCTGATGGTCCTGGAACCACAGAAGGAGAACCATGGCTTGAGTTATTTCTCAGAAACAGTCACGATTTGGGAACTCTATGGCTGCAGGTCCTATCCAGCCCTTTATTTGTTTAGTTATCAATCCATTGCTCAATGAGTCTGGGAAACTTGGTGGTTTCCCTTCTCTCTGGACCCTGGCATCTTTGCAGACTAAGCCTCTGAGTGACGGACGGAGCCTCCAATGGGAGCCTGAGCAAGGAGAAGCAGGAGGGACTGGCTAGGGAGCCTTCAGCTCCTGGCACTAGAGCCCTGACAGCAATCTTCCCCAGCCCAGTCTCCCCTCACCCCGCCCTGAGGTCAGAAGCAGCTGCTTAGTGAAGAGAAGAGAGAGAGGAAAGGGCTCCCTTTGGATGTTGCTGCTACCACTGGGAAGCTGCAAACAAGCTTCCTTAGGGGTCCCCACCCTGAGTATGCAGGCATTAAAAGCATGGGCTGGGTCCGATGCTGCCTGGGACTCTGTGTAAGTGAACATGATTGTGAGCAAGTGCGTGGTTCCGTGTGTGCAGGTAGCAGTGTGTAATACATGCATTGTGCCTTTGTGTACAAAGGCATGCACATATGTGCCCACGCCAAAGAGGTGCATGTGTATACTTGTGCTTGGCCATGAATGTCTGTCTCCTCATATGCACATATGTGCATATGTGTGCATACATCTCTGAGACTTGGGCATGTGCCTATGTCTGTGCATGTATGCAGGTATTGCTGGAGTGTTTACACGTATATGTGTATATGTGCAGTGTGCATGTGTGTCTCTGCTTGAATGTTCACATGGTGTGCCAGGAAAATGTGAGTGGAGAGGGGGGCTGGGCCTGTGTCTGTGTAATGAGCCATGTATGTGTGAGTGACACACACATATGGGTATAGTTGCCCGTGCATGCACATGTGCGTGTCATGCTCCGTGCACGTATATGTGTGAGCAAGCTTACTTGTGCCTACCCCCAGGCTGCAGCCCAGCCCTTGGACTGTGCCAGAGCATCTCTCATGCATTATGCATGAGCCCATCTCTAAACAGAGCTCCCGATCAAAGGGAAGCAGCATAAATAAGCCTGGTGCAGGCTCATTGCCGCTGATTGGCTGCCCTTGCTCCACTCCCTGTTAAAATGCTCAGATTGGCTTCCAAGAGCCCAGTCCCAGCTCCCCACTGAGCCGCTGTCCTCAGCATCAAACAGCACCTTTAGCAGTCTGCTCCGCCCTCACCCACCTTCCCTGCAAACAGTGCAGTGAGGAAGGCAGAGAAGGGACACAAATGCCACCTCCCAGCTGGGATGTTGGTGCCCAAAGCCGAGGCTCACAAGGTCCTGTCAGCCAGAAGCAGCAACTGCACATTCTTTTGCAGAACTAGCTCCACTCTCTTGCCCTCCTGATGGTCAATATGTCTGACTATGTTGTCCCTGCTTTCATTCAACTGGAGCTCTTCTTGCTTTCTCTTGGGCAGCGGCAGGGTTATGTAGGCAGAGAGGAGTCTGAACACGGACACTCTGACCCATCTCAGATAATGAGCTAGGAGTACAACACCCACCCAGCAGGTTGCTGGACCGTCTTCCTTCCTTTCCTGCCTCTGCCACCCTCTGTCCTCCCCAACTGAGTTCCTAGACTGATCATACCTCCTGCCCTGGGTCATGTGACAGCCTCCTTATTATCACAGAACATTTAAAAGTTACAATTGGAAGGAGATTTGAGTTCAATCTACAGAAACAGTAGCCCAGAGGGACTGGGTGATTTGCTCAAGATCACACAGCAGATTTGGTGGAGCCAAGACGCTAGGTCAGATATCCTGTCTCTGCATTCACAGATTTCCCACACCCAGGCCAGGATCCTCTCACGGCCATTAGAGCTTCACAGAGGTCAGCTCCAGAGAAGTACCCATGAGATATTTAGGAGATAGTGGTGCTGGTAGTGGTGTGCTGTGGAGTCGGTTCCAACTCATACCGACCCTGTATAGGGTTTCCGAGACTGTAAATCTTTATGGGAGCAGAAAGCTCTCCCAAGGAGCTACTGGTGGATTTGAACTGCTGACCTTGAAGTTAGCAGCCCAACTCGTAATCCACCAAGCTACCAGGGCACCTTTAGAAGATAATAGCATTTGTTAGACATTTACTATGTACTGGAGGAGTCTTGGTGTGGTACTGTACAATAACTGCAAAGTCAGCTGTTCAAACCCACCAACTGCACCTTGGAAACCCTATACAAGGTCATTATGAATTGGAACCAGCATAGTGGTTACGAATCGGGCTGCTAATCTCACGGTTAGCAGTTCAAAACTACCAGCAGTTCCGCAGGAGAAAGATAAGGCTTTCTGCTCCCGTAAAGATTTACAGCCTCAGAAACCCTGTACAGGGTCGCTATGAGTTGGAACCAACTCCACGGCACATAACAACAACAACAATGACTGTACTGGGAGTCTTGGTGTGGCGCTGCAGGATGATACTTTGGACCACAAGGTCGATTTGAACTCAAGGTGGCAGTTCAAACCCACCAGCTGCTCCTTGGAAACCTTACACAGGGTCACTACGAGTCAGAACCAATTTGAAGGCTTTTAACAACAACATCAACAACATGTGCTAGGCAGAGTCCCTGGGTAACACAAACAGTCAAGCATTCAGCGACTAACCAAAAGTTGGTGTGAATCTACCCAGAGGCAGGCACCTTGGAAGAAAGGCCTGGTGATCTGTTTCTGAAAGGTCACCATTGAAAATCCTATACATAGTTCTACTCTGACATGGGGTTACCATGGGTAGGAATTGATTCCGTAGCAGCTGACTATTCTCCATACCTTCTTTGTGTGCACTCTTATCATCCTCCTAACAAAAGTTGAAAGGAGGGATAATTACTGTTATCTTCTTTTTGCATATGATGAAAGTGAGGTTACTGATTTGTCACACAGCTGGTGGGAGTCCTGGTGTGGTGTTGTGGGCTAATGCATCAAACTGCAAAGTCATTTAAACTGCAAGGTCGGTGGTTCAAGCTCACCAGATGCTCCTTAGAAACCCTATACAGGGTCACTATGGGTCGGAATAGATTCGACAGCACTTAACAACCCAGCTAGTGAAACACAGAGCTGGGATTTGTACCCAAGTCATCTGGTTCTGGTGCCCAGGCGCTTTGTCTCAATGCCTGTATTGTCTTTCTAAGGACCCAGCCTCAGTCCTCAGGCGTCTAGGAAGAGGGAAGCCACAGTACGTTGAACCACGTCCCCAGCCTATACACAGTACCGGCACAAATAATGCATGTGCAGTGGGTGCCATTGTTGAGTTAATGGATGGATATGTGAAAAATGGCAGGAGTCAAGTGGAGCACATGTCAGAGATGGTGTTGAGGACAGAATGCCAGCAAATAGCACCTCTTAAGACAAGCTTCATTTCTGTGGTTAGCATGTGCTCTTGGTTCAGTCCCCTGACTGAGAATAGAACAGCAGGAAGGAAATCCATTCTTGTCCAAGGACACAACAGCAGGAAGTGGGATGTCAGGCACTGGGAGCTCTGGATGGCTCAGTCCCACCCATGCAGCCTGGAAAGTGGGTGGTCCCATCATTCCAAAAGAAATTGCATCGGAAGAATTGTCAGGGAGTGGCAGACATCACAAACAGCGTCTCCAATGTTGTCCTCCCTCCGTCTTGGAAGATAAAAATTAATTAGAAGATGAAAAAGGAGGCCTTTGAAAGCTCTGCTTGGCTGTAAAAATCTGTAGGCAAAATGTAAAGGAGAACATTGGGAAAGGGAGTTTGTTGGTGGGGAGGGCCAGGCAGCTTTGAAGGGAGAGGATGTCAGAAGACAGCTGCTACTCCAAGGATTTAGCCCTCTTCCAGCTCTAGGGATGCAGAGAGGAAATCACAGGTGGGAGACACTGGAGGAGTAATGGCTCAGGAAAGGGTTGGGAGCTAGGGGCCGAGAATTGTCAAGCCCCCTTCATCCCATTTCCTTTACCTGGCTCTAGCATCCAGTCCAGCCCTGCCTTCCAGCTGCACAGCACACTCTGCCCTGTTGGGGGCTTTGAAGGACAGTCCCCTAGCTCATCTTCTCCACCTTAGGAATGATGCAGCTGCCTCCAGCATCTGCTGGCCTTTCCCATATAGAAGGTTAGCCCCGCCTTCTAGCTGAAGTGAGGTGGGACGACAGCAATGCAATAACCAGAGTGAATGCAGATACTCAGCAAAGTAGCATCTGTTTCAAAGTCAGACTGACCAGGCACTGAGTCTTGGGTGTTGTCTCTCCTGGTGACCTTGGTCAAATCACTTCACTTATTTACCTGTATAACTCAGTACAGGTGAGATACTGATACCCACCTTGCAGGAATTAGCGAGAGGATTCAATGAACTCTTATGAGTATAGTGGTTAGCTCAGGCACACAGTAAGCATTTCTAAGGGGGAAATGTTTCTGGGAATGTTGCATTATTTTTCAATTCCATTTTTTCAAAGAGTTCATACTCTTTGAAGCCTACTCATATAAAAGGATTTTTCCTCTGAACGCCACCCCTCTCACCCCAAGTTAGTTGGCTGACTAAAGATGGCGAAGCAGGTGGGACACTCTGTCTCCTGCCCTGCAGCCTCTCCTGAAGAAAAAGTTCAATCCTTTCCGCATTGGAGAGGGACCAGCCAGTGGGCACCTGGAGGAGACCCCTTCTTTCCAGGGCCTTCAGAACTGGACTTGCTGGGCTTTGTAGATGACACTAGCACTTACCATTGGGGAGGGGGGTGCCACCTGCCTGTGCAGAAAGAAGTCAGTACTTCAGGGCCAGTAATGACTGTAAAATGATTAAGACCCTCCCTGTGCGTTTAGTTTTCACATCTATAAAATGGGTATAATCACAGCGCCCACCTCATGGCATCGTTCAGACTATTCGATAAGATAATCCTTGTGACTGGGTAGACTTAATACCTGGCACAGAGTGGGTGTGCCATAAATGGTAACAATTTGTGTTGTTTATTGTGTCAAAGTGGTAGGCTTGTCCAGCCCACAGACATACTGGGGACCACACGTGGCTTCTGTATACTAATTAGTTGTCAGTATTTGAATTTTGGGAGACCCTTACTACCACTTGTTCCGTGGGAGAAAGATGAGGCGTTCTGCTTCCGTAAAGATTTACAGCCTTGGAAACCCTGTACAGGGTTGCTATGAGTCGGAATCGACTCCACGGCACATAAGCACCATCACCACCTTGCATTTAAGAGCATTCAGATTCCCAGCTTCTTGAAATGAAAGATTTGAAGACATGGTGGAGCTGGTATTCCATAGAGCACCAATTATCAGGAGCTGAGAGGTTATTGGTTACCTCTATTTGACCAGATTCCCACCCAGCCTTCTGGCCTGTCAGCATATCAGTTTTCTGCCTCTGAGAACTGAGTTGTTTCATTTCCATAGCACCTCTATACTATAGAGATTGTTGTTGTTGTTGTTAAGTGCCATGGAGCCGGTTCCAACACATAGCGACACTGTATAGGATTTCTGAGGAGCAAGTGGTAGAGCTGAGCTGCTGACTTTGTGGTTTGAAGTCCAGTACTGATCCTACAGGACCACACCCATTTCCAAATGAAAACACCAAGCCCTCAAGAAACTAAGGCTCCTCAAAGAGAACTAAGGAGTCCCTGGGTGGCACAGATACTTAAACTAAAAAGTTGCTGGTTCAAATTCCACTCAAAGGTGCCTCTCACAAAAGGTCTTGCAGTCTGTTTCTGAAAGGTCACGGCCATGAAGACCCTGTGGAGAAGCTCTGCTCGGCACACAGGGGGTGGCCATGCATAAGAAGCAACTGGAGGACTATGGGAAAAAGACACAACAAAGGCAACCACCAAGCACTTCCGGAGCACTTCCTGGGGGCCAGGCTCTGTGCTAAGCATTTCACACGCCTCTTCCCATGGAATGTTCATGGTAGCCCCAATCAGCAGGCAGTATAATATTATAACCCAATTTTACAGTGAGGCGGGAAGACGTGAAATCATTTGCTGTGGTCCCAGAAGGAGCTGTCATTTGAACCCAGAGTCCAGCCGCATTTCCCCCAACACATGGAACTGACCCCTCCCATTGCCTGCACCCCAGCCTGCAGACCTCATGTCCTTCCTCCTTCTGCAGAACTCTGTACAGGTAGTGGGGACCAATGATGCTACCACCAGGCAGAGGCAGTGATCTCAGGCAGGAGTCCTGGTCCCCACAGAAATAGCCCAAGAGAAGTGATTAACTCCTCAAGAACTTGGATCTGATAAGGCCAAAGACTGCACCCAGGGATAAGAAAGCCAATTAATTTGAAAAAGGGTGTCTTATTTCTAATATGGAAAATACCCAGGGTCTTGCATGGAATCAGAGCACTGCTGCCTCCCTGCACGCATGCCCCGGGATCCAGATCCCTTTGGAATTGATATATATTTAGATATATTCGTATATACATTCTCTTGTACAGAAATTTTAAATTCTCAAGATTAAGTATCTTCAGTTGGAGAAAATCAATTTACTTCTTTGAAGAGGCTAGAATGGAAAGTCGTGAGCCTGAAACTTACTTTCTTGCCAATTTCACTGATAAATAAAGCAACTCTGTCTTGGCACTTTGCCCTGTATTGGCTGCGCCCAACGATGCCATTAATTGATTTGGGTGGCTGGCCCTGGAACAGTACTTATTAAGGTTCCCTCTGGAGCAGGTCAGGTGGGATGACACAGGAGCCATAGGTATGTGGGACCCATTTCCTAGGAGGGTGACTCCAGACCAATGACCAGAACCCAGGCATCTGTTGACTAAGTCCAGAGAGACAGGAGAAGGGCCTGAGAATCAAGGCGGTATTTTGGCTTCTTCCCTCCCTGCCTCAGGGCAGAGGGAAACTTTTCAGGGATGTGCTCCAAGAATCTCAGAATAGCCTAAGGATAGAAGGTCAGGACTTACAGGGAACCAGAGACTGTGAACGAATGTGGTTGAAAATGGGACCTCCTAGGGAGTCCTGGTGTGGTGCTGTGGGTTAATGCGCCAGACTGCAAAGCCATTTGAACTGCAAGGTCGGCAGTTCAAGTTAACCGGCTGCTCCTTGGAAACCTTATACAGGGTCTCTATGGGTCGGAACCGACTCGACAGCATTTCACAACAACAAAGGGAGTTCTGGTGTGGCACTGCAGGATAAGCACTGGACTGCAAGGTTAGTTTGAACTGAAAGGCCAGTGGTTCAAACCCACCAGCTGCTCCTTGGAAACCCTATATAGGGTTGTTATGAGTCAGAACCAACTTGACAATACTTAACAACAACAACTAAGATAAAGGACAAGTATCACTGACTAGTCATTGTTGTTAAGTGCCATCGAGTTAGTTCAGACTTATAGCAACCCTGTATGGGGTTTCTGAGGAGTAGCTGGTAGGCTTGAACTGCTGACCTTGTGGTTCTCAGTCCAGTGCTGATTGTACGGCACCACATCAGGAGTCTAGGTGGCCATTACAGGGCAGCAAATTTTAGATCTATCTCTGTAAAGGTAGTGGAGGTAGTGATTTGTCCACACTGGAGGTGAGAAAGTTTACTGTAATATCTTGAAGCAGCCAGGTGATACTTCACTTCTTGCTGCCACCTCCCATTGCAACTGCCCTGGCGCTCTGGTTTTCTTTCAAATCTTCCTCATTTTGTTCCTTCACCTACTCATGGCTTCACGTGTCTTTCCTCAAAGCCCATCTGTCCCAACACTTCCCCCAACCTCCAACTGAAATTTCTGTCTCCATTTATGGTGTCTTGTTACTGGAAAGAGCATATGTTTTAGTGTCAGGCAAGTCTGTGTGCGTGAGGAATAGGGTGGTGGCACAGAGAGAAAATTGGAGAATCTTTGTCAAGATTCTTCTGTCAGGACCTGAGATTTGTTAGATGAGTGACTGGGGAAATAAGTTAATAAGATGGGAATGGTGGATGGATGGTTGTTGTTGTGTGCCGTTGAATTAGTTTTGACTCATAGAAACCCTGCATAGGGTTTCCGAGGCTATAAATCTTTACAGGAGCAGAAACCTTCTTCTTTCTCCCACAGAGCAGCTGGTGGATTTGAACTGCTGAACTTGCATTTAGCAGCTCAACATGTAACCCGTTATGCCACAAGCACTCCCAGATGGATGGCAGAATGATGGATAGATGGGCTGAGGGATGCCTGGGTAGATGCCTGGGTGAGTGGGTAAATAGTTAAGAGACTAGGTGGATAGTTAGATCGTTAGTTGAATGAATTAGTGGGTAGATAGTATGTGGGTGAGTTGGTAAAAGCATGAACAAATGAATGAGGAGATGGATGGATGATTGATCAGTCGATTACTCAATCAATTGAAGATTTAATGGGTGGATGTTTTAGGGGACATAAGGGAAAAGGGCCTTATGTATCGCTGGTTCCCATCTCCAGTGGAAAGGGGAGAATTTGGAGACCAGGGGAGAGGAACTGGGATGGCAGGTGTTACTGAAGGGAGAATGGTATTTAGGTTGTAGGAACCAGGATGTTGAAGTGTCTGAGAAGCGTGTGTATCTAATGACGCAGGGGCATTTGGACTTGGAGAATCTGATTGTAGGAATAACTGGAATTGATGATTATCTGAGAAAGCAACTGTATTGGGAGCAGAAGTAGCTTGAGGGAATGTGAGAGTGAGAAAGTATATTAGTTTTCTCTATCTGTGGCACTGTGGGATGAAGCCCTGGACAGCAAGGTCAGTTTGAAGCACAAGGTCAGTGATTCAAACTCATCTGCCGCTCATTGGAAACCCTATGCAGGGTTGCTATGAAACAGAATGACTCGATGGCTCTTAACAACAACAACATATAATAAAATAAACAACATTTATTATCTTACCATGGCTGTGGGTCAGGAATCCAGTGCAACTTAGCTGAGTCGTCTGGCTCTGGGTCCCTCACAGGCTACTCTGAGTTGCAGTGTCACTGAGGCTATGTGATCTCAAGGTAGATCCTATAAGAGAATCTGATTCCGTGCTCTGGAGTTGTTGGGCTAAGGCTTCAGCTCTTCACTGACCATTGGCCAGAGACTGCCAGTGTTCCTTACCACACACATCTCTCCTGAGGGCAGCTCACCGGATGCTAACTCGCTTCCACCAGAGAAAGCCAGCAAAATGGAAGTCTGATCCCTTATATCCTAAATTTGGAAGTGCCATCACTTTGGGGAGAAGTTTGATTGAGAAGATACTAGGTCCTCAAGGAAAAAGGACTACCCAAGGGAGAGAATACCAGGAGGCAGGGATCCTTGGGAGCCACTGAGAAGCCATATGCTACGGCACAAATCTGAGGAGGAAGAGTAGCAAAGTCAGAAAGGAATGGATGGAGTAAAAGACGTTGGAGGTGGGAGAATGTGCACATCAGAATTGTCTAGAAAATAAGAAACGTCAGGGGCTAAGGAGAGCTAGAAATCAGGAAGGCTTGGGAGGGTGGCCTGGTTGGGTTTGGAGAAGCTCTGGCCATGAGTCAGTGGAAGTGGATGAGTGCTGGGAAGTGGAAAGGATGCTGAGCAGACAGACTATCTGCAGATCACCAAAGCTTTGGAGGCAAGAGCTGCAGCAGAGAGGGAGTTGCTGTGGAGCAGGAACAACTGAACGCCAGACACACAGGGTGGGGAGAGCTGGGAGCAGTCTGAGGCTTTGATTTGGGGACAGATGAATGTCAAGGCAGGGGAAGCGACTGCTCATCCATGAAGTTGCCCAGGCCCTATACCCCAGGGAGGCCTTCTCAGTGCCCTGTTGATTCTAAGCTGGAATTCCAAGTGGGGAGCCTGCCCACAGCTTTCGGGGCTCCTTCCTGTCCTCATTGCCTCACGCTCCAGGTGGGCTTGAGTCTCCAGGCACCCATTTTTGGAGTGGCAGACCAGAGCTAGAAAATGCCCAAGAGAGGAAAGTGAAGGTATACTTTCTCCCCAGGCCCCCCACCCCACCCACCTGTGAAGCAGGCACAATTCCTCCTCATCCCAAGCCCTGCACCAGCCTGTTGGAGTGCACCCATGCTGTCAGGCACACCGGAGCTGGGCTGAGTGCCAGTCAGACAGGCTGACATCACAGACAGGCACAGCCAGACTTGGAAACAGCCGGGACAATGGGGCCTACAGAGCCACCTGCTCCCTTGAGCTCAGCGGGGGTAGGGCCAGTCTCTCCAGGGAAACAGGCAGGCAGCTGGCAGCCACAAAATTCCCAAGAAAACTTGAGTGCCACCACCCTGCCCTACTCCATCTCTTCAGATCACAGAGTCTACTCTGCTCCAAGGCTGCTCTCCTGGCCCCAGCATCCTCTCTGAGTTTCCCTGGCCAGGTACAATATCAGCCCTGATCTCGGGGGTGCTGGTTCTGCTGTGTTGCAGGGTCCAGCCCAGGACTTTCTGGCCATAAGCCATAAGGAGGGGCCCACAGACCACCTGCTCTAACTGCCGCCACGTCTCTCCTCTCTGCAATTCCCACCCTGCCTCTCACTGTAGTAAAGTAGAGCAGACAGGATCCCTTCCTTCAAACGACAGCTTTCCCTGGAACACAGCATCAAAGATAGGGATCTGCTCTGTTGATGTAGGAGCGGGGCTGAGAACCCATGGAGCAAGTCCTCATTAGTACCTCCCTCCTCTCACCCCGGCAGTGGTTCCTGGGAGATGGTAGCCACATGGTTAAGAGCTTGAACCAGACAGATTTTTAGTATCCAGGTAACCTTAGGCAAATTACTCAGTCAGGCCTCAGTTTGCCTGTCTGTAAAATGGAGCTGATGATAGTACCTGTCTCCTGTGATAGCTATGAAGAATTAATGGGCTGCTATAGGAAGGAGCTCTGGTAGCGTAGTGGTTGCGTATCGGGCTGCGAACCTTAAGGTCAGCAGTTTGAAACTACCAGCCTCTCCGTGGGAGAAAGATAAGGCTTTCTACTCCCGTAAAGATTTACACCCTCGGAAACTCGGAAACCCTGTACAGGGTCGCTATGGGTCGGAACCAACTCGATGGCACTTAACAACAATAACAATAGGTAAAGCACTTAGGAGAAAGTCTGTATATAGTCATTGTTTAATAAATGTTCAAACCAAACCCATTGCCATGAAGTCCATCCTGATTCATGTTGACCCTATGTAGGGTTTTCAAGGCTGTAAATCTTTACAGGAGCTGCCAGCCTTATTTTCTCCAATGGAGCAGCTCATAGGTTTGAACTGCCAACCTTTTGGTTAGCAGCCCAGTGCTTATCCTATAGCACCAGTTAGTGTGAAAACCACTTCTGTGATGACATAGAATCACAAGTTTCTAGGTAGGTGGACTTGAGTCTGAATCTCGGCTTTGTCGTCTACCAGCTGTGTGTTTGGGGACCTGTCCTTCCAGAGCCTCAGTTTCCACATCTGATCAATGGGTTGGGTGGCACTCCTTACTCTGAGGACTGTAGACAGAGTTCATGTAGTGCTTAGTCCTTGGTGTGCCCTGTATGTAACTGTATGTGAATGACTCCTCCCTCTGTGGCTCAGAAATCCAAGATCTCCACCTTCGAGAAGATGTGGGCCTTCATGAGCAGCAAGCCCTCGGCTCTGGTGAAGAATAATGAGGAGGGCATCCAGAGGACCCTGACCGCGGACTACGCACTGCTCATGGAATCCACGACCATCGAGTACGTCACCCAGAGGAACTGCAACCTCACCCAGATTGGGGGTCTCATCGACTCCAAGGGCTACGGCATTGGCACACCCATGGGTGAGCGAAGGGACCACAGGCGGGAGGGTGGGCGTGTATACACAGTGTCTGCCTCACTGTCCCCGCTGGGTCCATTCAGTCTAGAGAGTTGACATTTACTCATCCACAGAGGGATGGAAACCTGGACCTCGTGAGGTCAGCCCTGGACTATGCAAATAGGAACTGGACAAAACCACAGTGGGAGGAGTCGATTCTCAGAAGTCATGCCCATCTCCCTCACCCCACCCTGTGGCTGGTTACAGCACAGATGCATAGGGCCATTCAGGACCCTGTGGGTCACCGCACCCCTACTGATGCAGCTTAGCTGCTCTGGACCTGCCAGGGCTCTGTGGGCCCACGTATTCCTGAGCTAGTCCCGTCCTCCCTGAATTAGGACATAGATTTAAAGAGGGACCTTGCAGTGGTGGGGTCCTTCTGTTCATGGGGCTCTACGTGGGGTGAGGATGGTGGCGAGCACAGAGGCTGCCCTGCCACTGACAGCAGGGTCCCTGTCCCCCACTCAGGCTCCCCGTACCGGGACAAGGTCACCATCGCCATCCTGCAGCTGCAGGAGGAAGACAAGCTGCACATCATGAAGGAAAAGTGGTGGCGGGGCAGCGGCTGTCCGGAGGAAGAGAACAAAGAGGCCAGCGCTCTGGGCATCCAGAAGATTGGGGGCATCTTCATCGTCCTGGCCGCTGGGCTGGTCCTATCTGTGCTGGTGGCTGTGGGCGAGTTTGTGTACAAGCTCCGTAAAACAGCTGAGCGAGAGCAGGTGAGACTGCACAGAAAAGAGAGAGAAGAAGAAGGGCGGGATTTCTGCTGGGTTCACACCTCCTCTGTGCCAAGCCAAGAGCCTTGGTGGCACCATGGTGAAAGTGCTCAACTGCTAACCAGAAGGTTAGTGGTTTGAATCTAGCAGCAGCTCCTCTGGAGAAAAATGTGGCAGTCTGCTTCTCTCAAGACTTGGAGCTTTGGAAACCCTGAGAGGCAGTTCTACTCTGTCTTTATAGGGTCCTCCTGAGTCACAACCAACTCGACGCCAGTTGGTTTGGTTTTCTGGTTTATGTGCCAAGCACAGGAGGCCCTGGTGGCCCAAATGACAAAGCACGGGGCTAGTAACTGAAAGGTTGGTAGTTCAAACTTACGTCGAGGCTCCTCGGGAGTAAGACCTAGCAATGTGTCTCCCAAAGGCCACAGCCTTGAAAGTCCTAAAGAGCAGTTCTACTCTGCAGAAGTGCAACAGTAACCAGCAATGTGCCAGCCACTCTGCTGTCTCATCTCACTCCCCTCTGTGCCCTCTGTGTCTGGTCCATCAGGAAATGGCTGCCAGTTGTGCCTCTCACCCACGCACCGATTCTGACCACCTTTCCCCATTGCTGTCGCTCCACCCTAGGCCAAGCCCCCACCACTCCCAGCCTGGACCACACACCAGTCTCCAAGTCGGCCTTCCTGCCTCCATGCTCCTCTCTGCCTGTCACTCTCCAGACAACAGCAGTGCCCTTTCCATAGCGAATCCAAACCATATCCTTCCCCTGCATCGAGGCCTCCAGGGTAATTGTTGAAGCTGGGTGATGGTTACATAGGGCTTCATTATACTGTTCCCTCTACTTTTGCATAGATTTGAAAATTTCCATAATCAAAAGTTTAAAAAAAGAGTTAAGAGGGCCGACCCAGGCATGCAGGCGGTAGACCAAGGCTCAGCCTGTCTGATTAATTCAAGTGTGGTTGGGGCAGTGGCTCTGGGCTCTAGCTGCAAATTAGAATCACAGGAAGAGAATTTTTTAAGTGCTAATGCCCTGGCCTCAGTCCCAGAGATTCGGTTTTAATTGGTCTAGATGGGGCCTGGCATTGGCAGCTTAAGAAAGAGTACAGGGTGAGTAGAGGGTGCACATCCTTGTAGAGGGCTGCTGGACTTGGGGGAAACCTCCCACTCACAGTTCAAAGGGATGCAGGTCCAGCATGGAGGGAGGTGCCATTTAAGACATGCGTGGAAGAGACCATTCAAAGGGAGCCGCTTATACATCCATCAACGTGAGATCCTTCAAACCAGTGAGCAAGCTCAAGTCCACAAAGAAGAGGGGAATGCTGATACTCACTTAGCAGGAGGGTAAGGAAAAGGATACTCCCCTGTGTTGCTGAGGGGAATCCAAGTGGGCATATCACTAAACGCACCCTCACAGTGTGTTCTTCGGAGTCTTTCAAAGTCTCCGTACACATTGAAGAGTCAGGTTTGACTTTTAACAATGCACTCTGTGGAAGTGCTAAGGGTAGGTGTTGTTTTATTCACAAGGATGTTCGTTGAAGTGTTCATTAAAACATGAAAAACTGGGGGGGAGAACAAAATGTCCAGCAGTCCCCACTTCCATCCAGTCCATTCCAAACCCTATGTAGGGTTTCAGAGACTGCAAATCTTTGCAGAAGCATAAAGCCTTTCTCTCTCCCAAGGAGCGACTGGCAGATTCAAACTGCTGACATCATAGATAGCAGCCCAATGTGTAACTAAATGATACCGTATCAAACACAGCAACCACTAAATTCTTGAAGGAGTCCCATTATTACAGTTGGAATGCACTCCAAATTCTACACTGGAAGCAAAAGGCTCTTGCCCACCTCTCTGAACTCCTTTCTACCCTTTCTGTCTTCCTTCCATTCCTGTCTAGTCTGTAATATGCCAAGGGCATTTCTACCTCAGGGCTTTTACACCTGCTACTCTGCTCACTGAGAATGCTCTTCTCCCAGAACACCAAGGTTTCAGCTCAAAGGCCACCTCCACCTGGCCCACTCCCAGCTTCTGTTTTATTCCCTCCACAGTCCACATCACTCTCAGACATTCTGTGTTGGCTCATCTGCTTATTGCTTTTTTCAATCCCATTATTACATCATGAACTCCCTGAGGGCCTGGATGTTGTCTTCCTCACTGCCTTATCTCTTGCACCAAAACTGTGTCTGGCGCATAGCAGGGTCCCATAAGTACATGTGGAAAGGGAAGGAAGGAGAGATAATAGTCTGCATTTAGTGGGTGAGAAAGGGAGGCTCAGAATAGAGCCAGAATTCAAAGCCAAGTGCCCATTTTCCTGTTCCACCTGACTTGCACATAGCAGTCTGGGTGATAGTGCTACTAGGTAAGTTGAGGCATGGACAGTTCCCCTCCTTACAAGCCACAGGTCAACCTCTGGTAGTTGGTCTCATAGAAGCCAGTGCACCTGAGGCAGCCTGCACTCCCGCTGTCCCTCTTGGCCACCCACAGGGACCTAGATTCAGGGCCCCTGACACCCAAACACACTGCAGGGAGCACCTCCCAGTTGCTCACCTTGAGAAAGTAGACTTTCTAGAGTGGAGGAGGGGACTGCTGGTCCTTAGCTGGAAGCTTTTCTCGGAGCTTCCACTCTAGTGGTTTTGAGCCCTGATTCTGGACCAAGCAAGTGCAGGAGGTGGGGCTCACAGAGATGATCCTGGCTGTGTCTTGCCTTCTGAATCTAAAGGAGGAAAACTCAGGCAGGCCAACTAGAGCTCTTCAAACTTTACTGTGTGTGCCCATCAGCTGGGGATCTTATTGAAATATAGATTCTGATTCAGCAGGTCTGGGGTGAGACCCCTGGCCCAGAATATCTAACCCACTTCTGAGTTCTGGTGATGCAGCTGGTCCCTGGCCCACATCTAAGCTGTCTTGATGTGGGGAGGCGAAGGGAGATGAGCTCTCAGAGCCCTGAGAGAGCAGAGGACAGGGTTTTGTATCCTGGCCTTGCTTCTTGATCTTGGATAGTCCCTTCTCTCTAAACCTCAACTTCCTCATCCGTAAAGTGCGGATAAGGTGATAATACCTGTTCTACCTATGTTAGTTTCCAAACTGCTATACAAACTAATCATTTTGCAGGAGTCCAAGGGGTGGGTAAGGTGAAGGTATTAGAAAGATGGCGGGAAGAAGGGGCGGAGTCGGCTGGAACACCCGGACCAGGTCTCACCTTTGTGCCTCTTTTCCTCCAGCGTTCTTTCTGCAGCACCGTGGCCGATGAGATTCGTTTCTCCCTCACCTGCCAGCGTCGCATCAAGCACAAACCCCAGCCTCCTATGATGGTCAAGACTGATGCTGTCATCAACATGCACACGTTCAATGATCGCCGGCTTCCAGGCAAGGACAGTGTGACCTGCAGTACATCACTGGCTCCTGTGTTCCCCTAGGCACAGGCCAGGTGGGGACCTCAGGTCGGAGGTAGGGCATAGGAAAGCAAAGGAGCTTGGAAGGAACGTCCCCTGTCTCCCTACGCTGGGCTTGGGGATCAGAGCTGCTGCCTGTCTTTTGAGCCAGGAGCTCCTGTGCCCTCCCTACCAGGAAACCAGCAGCCTCCGGCCAGCTGTGTGGGTTTCATTTGTCTCTCATTTCTTCTCTGGATTTCTAAAGCTACCAGCTGAGACAGCCAAGGCCAAAGGAAGCACATGCCTCTCTCAGGCCAAACTCACCCGCTCTTCAACTCTCCTCTGAAGCCAAGTGTGTCTGCCATGGCCCTGCAGAGGCCAGAGGAAATGGGAGACAGCTCGTGTGCTGCCTCGCCTTCTCTATGATCCCAGGCCTCCTAGGACTTGACCATGAGACCAGAGACGCAATCCTTGGGCGCCTTAAAGATGTTATTGTGTGGTTGTCGGTGGGAGCTGATGATGAGAGATGGTCATTCACGTGCCTGGGCAGAAGAAAGACTGTAGCCCTCAGGAACTACTCACATGAAAGTGGTCGTGCAGCCTTCGTCCCAACTATGGCAGCCCCTGTCTTGGTAAAGTCAAAGGCTGAGAGCCAATAAGGGAAAAAAGGAAACAACCTGGTGTAAGGAAGAGAGGGAAATGGTGCAGACAGAGGCTGCCATTTTGAATTCTTATGGACAGTGTCCCAATCACTCCAATTCCTCGAGGAAGTCCCTAGGAGTAGAAATGGAGGAGTGGTGGCAGCAATTTCTCCTCCATTTTCTGGACACAGGGGAGTGGACTCCTTACGTCCCTCACAGAGGATGCCCAGAGACTCCGTCCAGCAAAGAAACAGTGGAGTCCATGGAAATGCCACAGATCCATGCCAATAGATCTTACCTTGCTGGTTACCAAGCTGTTTTCTAAACCCTTTTGGCAATTGGGAGCTTGGGCTCTTTCCCATCTACTCATCAGCAACTCTTCATTCCTGGTCAATTAACCCTGGTCTCCCTCTGTCATCTTGGAAGGAGAAGAATAGCCTTGTCTAGGTTGAAGTGAAAGCCAGATCGCCCCTCCTCAAAATAAGGGCCAGTGCTCTACTATACAAGCCAACATTGGGGTAGGTAAGGCAAGCCAAAGGGGACCCAAAGAGCTCCTGGTCTCCTGGACTAGCCAAACCTAAAGATGATCCCCCAAGTCAGAATGTTTTCAGGGGCAGAATATATAGCCTGCAGAGCCCCCAAGATGGGGAGGGAGAACAGCTTCTTGGAAATTAACCAAAGACCCCACACAGAGACACAAGGTCATCCTGGCCCCTCGTCGCTTGTCCAGAGCAGCTATGACCTGTGGGCATTAGGGAAGACAGCACAGTAGTAGCAGCAAATGAGGGCCCAGAGAGAGGGTAGAACAGATGAGCTGTGATAGTCTAGAGGTTGTGATTTGAAGTTTCTGGACAAAAGCGAGACATAGAAGGGTTGGGAACAAAGTGTCCTTAAAGAGAACATGAAGGGGCCAGCAGAGCTTCTCATCCATGGTCAACTTCAGAGGGTCTTTGAGTAGTGGATGGAGGCTGGACATTCTGGACAGGGGACAAAGACCCCCAGCCACTCCGTCTCATCTCTCTCCTATTTCTGCCTGGGAAGCATTGTTAGGGAAGAGCTACCTTTAGATCCTAGGGATCTCCTCAGCTGGGGTGAAGGGTAATCTCTAGCTCTCCCCAGGGAGAAAACCACAGTGGTCTCATGTGATAAAGACTGTCCTTCCTCCATACCAGGAGCTTCAGGATCATAGCAGCTCAGACAAGCTGTGTACGTTGGCGGAGGAAGGACAGGACTGTCTGCACAGCAAGCCCAGTGCATGTAATGATAGGAAAAGCCATGCGTTTGATCTTCTGAGTATAAGGGTTCATGTGTGTATGAACGAATGTGCAAGTGTGTGCTTGTGCACAAGCTTTGGGGGCTGAGGGTGAAGAACAGATTTAGGCATGCAGCATAGTCCAGGGGATGCAATAATAGGAGAATCCTTTTGGGCCTGGTGTGTAGGGTGTGTGTGTGTGTGTGTGTGTGTGTGTGTAAAGAAAACAAAGGAGGTAAATCTGGACAGACAGTAGAGCCCCATACATGTAGAAACAGGAGAAGCCATGTCACGTTGGGGTTGGGGAAGTACACATGCATATGCATGACTGTATGTTTTGGTGTGTGTTTGTGCTGTGTGCTGACTGGCAGAGGGTGGAGGACAAGATACAATATGAGCATAGCTTAATGTGTGTAACAGGAAAAGCCATGTCATCAAGGGGTCCCCATGTGTGTGTATGGGGAGGGGGCTTGTGGGAACCACGGGGTGCAGTGGTCAAGGAAAGCACCAGGCAGGCAGGCAGCATCGGTCAGTTTCTATTACATGTGAAAAGTCACATGCCATCGGAGTTCGTAAGTGTGTGTGTGAGAGTGCTCAGACACACGTAGTGAAATGCTCACCGTGGGAGCAGGGATGGACAACCAGCGAGGCAGGAAACCAGGGTTTGTTTGTGCTCCTGTCAAAGGGACAGTTACTTGTCACAATGATTTGCCAGGATGTTGCTCGCGTACACTGGCCAAGTGGTTGGAAACACTTCCGGGACTCATGGATGGTGATATCTTTGCTCTAGGTGAAGGGGTCTTGTTTGAAGGGGAAGCAGATTTTTTTCCCTCACAATTCCCAGATAACAGGATTCTAATGAAGGCATTTTTCAATGCGCTCCCATCAATCACAGCTGTTAACCACTGCCTTAGTTCATCCAGTAGGATTTCGTGGCACATGCCCACATGCATGGTCACCTCACACACATGTGTATGCATGTGCTTTCATGCATGATGCTGTGTGACTCTGTTACATTCTTCTGAGGCTATGCACAGTCCAGATTGGGATGGGAGGAAGAAGAGGAAGTGGTAGGGGTCAGCAAACTGTTAAAAGAAAGAATGAAGACGATGGATAATCAGAAGCACAGCTCCAATGGGTAAATCCCTCAAAATGTGTTGATGATTCTTCAACTTCTAGACAGAAGTGGAAGTCATACTAAATGACCTCCCCTTGAGCCTTACAACCACATGGGTGGCTAATGTCCAACCTTTGGCTAAGGTCCTGTGTGTCTTTGAGACTAGACCAATGTTCCAAGTGGAGTGGAGCCCAAGTGTGAACTGGGTCTCTTCCCAGGCCATTTTGTACTGAAGGCGCCTTTACATCTGTGAGGTGTGTGCATGGAGTTGTGGAGGCAGTGGGGAGAAGGTGCTTTCAGCAAAATGAATCAAGGAAAATAAAAGTGCCAGTGGACATGGAGCCAGAGCTGTAATGGATGCGTGCGTGTGTATGTATATGTGTGTATACACACACACACACATCACACACACATGAGACGCTTAGGTTTGTAGCTGGGGTGATGGAAGCATGAAAGCTTTCGTGGATGGAGCACACAATGGGACTTGCCTGAGGAGATGCTGAACTGTTCATGTCTAGTCCCACATACCCTGAGCAAAAAGAGAACCCTCATCTCTGTGCCAGCCTCCCATCCTAAAATGCCACTGCCTTCTCTCAACCTGACAAATTTAGGGGCAACAACGAAGAGAGCCTGGAACATTTGGACAATGAACCCTCCAGTCTCTCTCCTTGGCCTGTTGCTGGCCACTCTGCTGTGGATAGAAGAGAAAACTGTAAGCTTTTGTCATGGTTCATGTGGCCCCATCCTGTGAGTGTCTCCCCTTGATCAATGAGCTGGACTCAGCATCTCTGAGGGGTAGGAGGGTCTCCCTCTCCTCACAGTCACATCTCTGCCTCAACTGGAAGAGCACATCCTAGCCCCCTCTAATTCCCTGGGCATTGGAACATGTCAACTCTGGCCCTGGAGAAAGGGTGAAGTCTGATACCATTGGACAAAGACTCCACATGGTTGAAAGTTGTCCCCCCAGCCCTTAAACTCACAGAGCGCAGAAGTCAGACCCAGGCACAAATTCATCAGAAGAATTCGAAGCTCCCCTCCTTGTCTTTTCTCAAGGGGTGGTGTTTGGGATCCTGAACTATCTTCATCACTCAGCATGAAGTTGATCCCTTCCTTAGCCATTCCCAGTTTTATGCACAGAATCTGTAGGTGCTGTGTGGTCCATGTCTGGAATGATCCTTGTGTGGATGGCCATCTGCGAAGGGACTAGCAGTTGAAACAAACAGCTGTGTGAACAACTATCTGGGATGGCCCAGCACCATGAGTAGATGTAAGTAAGGACTCCAGCTCTGTAGCCACGTGCCTGGAATAGACACCTCTAGACGAGTCCTAGTTTAGGTGGACACTTCTGGAATAGGTCCAGCTGCTTGCCAGAGAAGGATTCTGTCCTCTGCCCCCAGTGCCAGTTTGAATCAAGCCCTCATTTCAGTCCTGGGCTTGCCTTGGGGCTAAAATTTCAGAGCTGAAGTCATATGTGAAATCACAAAACTGTTTTTGGTGGAAGGTTCATGTTCTGTATAATATATATATGAATGTAAAAAGATATATATATATATATATACTGTATATATATACATATGCACAGTGTATATATGACCTGTAGCCCATGTGTATACGCACCCCTCCCCGCACGTCTGCACACAGAGTGTACATAACCCAGCCAGTTTGGGTGGGGACCAAGTGAGAGAGGGGTGCTGCAGCAGTCAGGTTTGGGGCAGGGGCTGCAGAGAGCCCTGGGGGTAGGGTGGGGTGGGGAGAAGGCCCTGCAGACTTCATACCTGCATAGCTTGCAGAAGAGGCTAAACCATGTGAGGCCAGCAGATGGGCCTTATACAGCAGGTGCCCTCCTGTGCGGGGAGCAGGATTGGCCCAAGGATCTGGTCTCTGTCTGACGGTCTGTCTGGGGCAGGACAGCTTGGCCTGTGTCTGGGAAGAAACGCCATGCTGATACTTGCCTCCTGTGGTAGTACCACATTTGTCTAGTCAGTTCACAGGGAGCAGAAAGACTGGGAGAGTGGGGCCACTCCCCAGACGTGCTCTCATACCTGCCTGTAGGCACCAGGTAGGTTCAGGGTCTGCCTATAATAACCTGGATGTCTGGGGAAGTCTCTGATTCTAAATGGCAGCAAGCTCTGTCTCCAAATCTCATCCACACACAAAGCCACTTAGGGCCAGGTGGAACACAGCCAGTTTAGAGAAAGAAGAGCCCCTGAGGCATTGTGAGCATGCCAGTGTAAGGTTCCAATACCCTAGTTATTCACCCGGACTCATAATGACCTCAGGTCACCCACAAATGGAATCCAAGGCCCACAGGTGTAGCAAAACCACCATAGACTCCATCATGCCAGCCAAGAGTTGGCCTCACTGAAGACCACCTCTCCAGCCCTATTAAACCTAGAGACAGATGTTAGCTAGGGGCCAAGGAACTAAGAATGTGAGCAGGACAGTGACAAGAAGCCAAAGGTGAGAGACAAGAAGGCTGTTCCTATGTTAGTCACAGCCCAGTGTCATCTGTGATTCCTTCTGTTCCCTGACAGATCTTCCCCAGAAGGACAGATAATAGAGACACCCCCAGTAGCCAGCAGACCTCTGTCCCTACCTCACCTGGATCGGTCTGTCTGCAAGTCCAGTCCTACAGCTAGTGGTTCTCCCCTTTCAAGGGAAGGCAGGGGAAAGGATCTGAGAGGAGACTTCCATGTGGTTAGTAGCCTGGCCTCTGCTTCAGCTCCATCTACACCCTAACCCTGGGTCTGCCTCCAGGACCCTGGCCAGAGCCCAGTCAGAATCCTGACCCCTGAAGGGAGTCCTAGTCTGCCCCCACAAAAATCAGACTCCAGGGGTCCCCATGCCACTGTGCTCCAAGCCCCCATCCCGCTCTGCCTGGGCCAATTCCTGACTGGGCCTCTATGATGGGGATTTTGGTTCCCAAACCTGTGCTGAGCCCCAAACAGCACCATAGGCCTCCCAGAGCCTTGGCCCGCCCATCACCCAGACCAGAGTGCCTGGACGCCCCCCTCTCCCACTCAACATGGTTCCCACACACTGGTCTCTGGGCCATTCAGGGGATGCCCTTTGTGGACATGCAGAATTTCTATGAATATAGTTTTTTGTAAACATTTTGTAACAATTTGGGTTTCATAGTAACTGTGTTACTTGCCAATCATTCTAGGCTGATGTAAATAACTTTCCAAACAAATCCGATTATTTTCCTTTTTAAGACACTGTGATATATCAAAGTGCACAGTTTGCTGTATGAAGTAATATGGTTTTAAATTTTAAATAAAGAAATGTTTCTAGAAAACAAGAGCCCCTTGAGATGCGTTTTCTGTTTCTCCACTTTCCATAGGCTTAGGGGTGGCAGGTAGTTAAGTCACCAGGGTTTGACTGTTTGTCTCTACCAAACAGCAGTTCCTGGATTGGGTGGGTGGGTGGCTACAGCCCAGGCTCCTGGTTCCAAGTTCAGATATTAAGGGCATGGTGTTCACCCTTAAGATCATCTTCCCTTCTCTTGGGCATTTCTCTCCCTAACTCAGCTCCATCCACATACCTTGTGAGTTGCCATGAAATAGCTATATCCCTTTAGCATCCATAGTCAGTGAGGCTGAGTGAACAATTTATCCAAGCTTGGCCGATCAGAGATCTCACTTGAGATTTTCTAACTGGAAATTAGAATGCTCTAAGTCAACGTGGAAATGCTATCTATCAGTCAAGGCCCCAGGAAGGGATTGAATATGGATGCTTATGAAACCAATGGAGGAGAGGAGGAAGAAAGGTCAACCTGGGCCTCCACAAATGAATCCCAGTACAGTTCAAACTGACCCACCAGAAAAGTACTACTGCCAAGATGCATTGTGAGCTATAAGGGCATGACACACCCAGAGCTGCCGTCCAGGGCTCAGGCAACTCCTACTGCTACTGCTCCCTACGTAATCGCCGCTTATCACCTACAAGCTGGGAGCAGGTGCTAGTTGCTTTCATCTGACATCATCATTGCCGTAATAATAGTTAATATTTATTGAGTACTTCCTATATGCTAGGCGCCATTCTAAGTTCTTAACACATTATGTGTGTGTGTGTGTATGTGTGTATGCTAAAAATATATAAACAAACATTGGCTAGTTCAACAGTCTTTACAGGCAAAAATTCAAAGACTTGTGTTCATCATGAAGTATAAACATCACTACTATCCTTTTCCAAATTATTCTACTATCATCAACAAAAACTCCCTTTCCCCTAAGCAATAACTCCTTTTTTCCTTCCTACTCCCAGTAACCACTGATAAGCTTTGATTGCTATACATTTGCTATTTCTTATAAGTGAGGTCATACACTATTTTATCGTTTGTATTTTATTTCACTCAGCACAATGTTTTCAAGATTCAACCATGTTGTAGTATGTATCAGGACTTTATTTCTCTTTATGGCTGAATAATACACACTGCTCCTCAGAAACCCTATACAGGGCCCCTATGAGTCTGAACCAACTCAGTGACACTTAACAAAAATATATTGTTGCTAAGTACCATTGAGTCGGTTCCTACTTATCGCCACCCTATATAAGCTTTCTGAGGTTTTAGATCTTCAATGGAGCTCAAGAAGTGAGAAGATGGTGGACTCAAACTGAGGATAGATATAGATATAGAGAGAGTGAGTCCTAGGAGCTCTTGTAGCATAGTGGTTACGAATCAGGCTGCGAGGGTGTGGCGCTGTGAATTAATGCAGTTCAAGCTCACCAGCTGCTCCTCGGAAACCCTACACAGGGTCGCTATAGGTCAGGATCGACTCAATGGCACTTAACGATAGATAGATAGATAGATAGATAGATAGATAGATAGATAGATAGATAGATAGATAGATAGATAGATAGATGATAGATAGATAGATGATAGATAGATAGATAGATAGATAGATAGATAGATAGATAGATAGATGATAGATAGATAGATAGATAGATAGATAGATAGATATAGAGAGAACAAATAATCCAAGAAACTGGATGATAATACAATCTTGCTTTCTGAAAGTGAAGAGGATTTAAAATGCTTACTGACGAAGATAAAAAATCACAGCCTTTAGTATGGATTGCACCTCAATGTAAAAGAAACAAAAATCTTCACCATTGCACCAATAAATAACATCATGATAAATGGAGAAAAGATTGAAGTTGTCAAAGACTTCGTTTTGCTCAAAACAACCATCAACTCTCCCAGAAGCAGCAGTCAAGAAATCAAATGACATATTGCATTAGGAAAAATTGCTGCACAAGACCAGGGGGATGAGGGAACAGGTAGAGTACCATGGACAGAGCACCCTCCATTCATCCATCCATTCATTCATTCATTCATTCACTTGTCCATTCAGAGACAAATCTTTTCTGTATGAGTCCCAACCTGCCACTTAGTAGCTATGTAACATTGAATGAGTTCCTTAATGTCCCAGAGCCTCAGTTTTCTCATCTATAAAATGCATGGTCATGATAACCCCCCCAGTGTGGTGCTATAGGATCAGCACTGGACTGTTAACCACAAGGTTGGCAGTTCAAACCTACCAACCTCTCCTCAAAAATCTCACACAGGGTTGCTATGAGTTGGAACTGATCTGACGGCAGTTAACAGTAGCAACAAGTAGAGTTGGTTGGGGGAGTTAAGTGAGATAAACCATTTTAAGTATTTGGCACAGGGCTGGCACATCATAAGGCAAAAATAAATGACAGCCATTTTATGTTTAAAAAGGAGGAAGTGGGGAGAAGGAGAATTTGGACCTAGAAGGTGTTAGGCTCAGCAGACGGCTAAGTGCCTGTCTACTAGCTGAAAGCTTGGCAGCTCGAGCCCACCCAGAGATGCTTCAAAAGGAAGGCTGGTGATCTGCTTCTGAAAGGGCATAGCCTTGAAAGCAGTATGGAGCTGCTCTATATACCATTACAGAATTGAAGTAACAGCAACCAATAGCAATAAGGTTTGGGTCCTCTGGGGTAGAGCGTTGAGGTCAGGTGCCTGGCCCAGAAGCTCAACTAGACCACTTTAAACTCTAGATGAGGGTCAAGTGGGGGTCAAGAGAGACCCCAGGCCCTCTCATGATAGTGGAGTGACCCTGATGGTCTCTAAACTGGGCAGAGGGAGGGAAGAATCTTCCTGGCTTCTGCTTCTCAGAACCCATTTGCACCTAGTTAGTCCTTTCATGCACTGACTTCTAGCTGGGCCATGTCTCCTGGAAGGCAGCAAGGAGACTCTGTTGGGGTAAGGGAGATACTGATTCTGGGTCTACCTCCCAGGAGAACAGAGGATGCTGTCTCTCTGTCTATTGGAGGCTCTTGCTGTGCCTTCCCTGAGCAAGGAGGACCCCAAGTTTCCAAGCACTCAGTACCACCCAGGCTTCGTGCCTAGCACCTTAAAGCCATGTCTCCACAGACTTGCATAACACAGGTGCTGCTAGATCTTATTATCAGCTAATGAAACAAAGACCAGAGACGTGAATGGACTTCCCCAAAGTCATACAACTATTCAGTGTGAAATGCCACACACAGAATCGGAATACCAAACCACAGCTCTCTGACTCCAAAACACATTGTGTCTTCACTCTTTCCCTCCTAGGGTACATCCCCAGGATCTGTCCCCTTAACTGCCCCCTCAGAATTGGAAGAAGAAATTAGCAACCTGTGATGTGTAGATGTCATACCCTTGATTGCTGAAAGTGAAGAAGACTTGAAGCATTTGCTGATGAAGATCAAAGACTAGATAGCCTTCAGTAAAGATTATACCTCAACATAAAGAAAACAAAAATTTTCACAGCTATACCAATAAGCAACATCATGATAAATAAAGAAAAGGTGGAAGTTGTCTAGTATTTCATTTTACTTGGATCCATGGAAGCAGCAGTCAAGAAATCCAATAAAGTATTGCATTGGGCAAATATGTTTCAAAACAACTCTCTAAGGTCTTCAAAAGCAAAGATGTCACATTGAGGATTAAGGTGCACCTGACTCAAGCCATGACATTTTCAACAGTCTCTTGTGCATGTGAAAACTGAGCAATGAATAAGGAAGGTTGAAGAAGAATTGATGCCTTTGAATTATGGTGTTGGTGAAGACTATTGAAAACACCATGGGTTGCCAGAAAAATGAACAAATCTGTTTTGGAAGAAGTACGGCTACAATGCTCCTTAGAAGCAAGTATGGTGACACTTTGTGTGACATACTTTGGACATCTTATCAAGAGGGACCTGGAGAAGGATAGCATGCTTGGTAAAGTAAAGGATCAACAAAAAAGAGGAAGACTGTCAATGAGATTGATTGAAACAATGGCTGCAATCATGGGTTCAAACAAAGCAAGGACTGTGAGAATGGTGCAGGACCGGGCAGTGTTTGTTCTGTTGTACATAGGGTTGTTATGAGTTGGAACTGACTCAGTAGCACCAAACTAGAACTGCAACCATTTTACCCAGATCCTGAAGTAGGTGGTTTGATGAACAATGGAGTGGTCTTCCAATGACACAATTACGGCACCAGCTAGGTGGCACTACCTTGCAGAGTTGGGACAATATTCTCCAGGAAGCTGTATATGCTCTAAGCCAGCATCCACTATGTTTCTTTCTTTCTTCATGGGTCCAGTAATCAAGGGATGACCCATTCAAAAATGTCTGCTGCCTGTTTCTGTGACTAATGCTCTTTGGATCTAGAGATCTTAGTTCCAAAGGGAGGAATATTCCCACCTGGGGACACAACACTGATTCCACTGAAGTGGAAATTACGAAAGCCACCAGCTACTTTGGGCTCCTCATGCCTCTGGATCAGCAAGAAAAGAAGTGAGCTACCATATTGGCTTGTGCGATTGATCCTGATTACTAAGGGGAAATTGGAATGATAATACATAATGGAGGTAAAGAAGAATATGTCTGGAATACAGACGATCCCTTAGGATGCCTTTTAGTATCACTATGCCCTTTGATTAAAATCAATGGAAATCTACAGCAATTCAATTCCGACATAGCTACAGACCAGCTCAGACCCTTCAGGAATGAAGGATTGTGTAACCCTACCAAGCAAAGAACTACACCCAGCAAAGTTGCTTGCTAAAAGGAACACGAATACAGAATGAATGGTGGAAGAGCAATACAGGTACACATCTTCCAATGACCGTGATACACATTCTGTGAACATTACATGATTTGGATGTTGTACAAATACTGTATTAAAATCTTATGGGACCCCACTTCTGGTCATTCTCATCACCACTGCCACTGCTGTTCCTGCTTTAGCAGCTGCAGGAGCTTCTGGCAGAGGCTGAAGGAAGAGGCAATGTTAGTGGTGGTGGCTGAGAGAATGAAGTGGAGTGAGAGGACATGAACGGTGGGGAGGGAAGCAGAGTGTGCCCAACATGTATGTTGTTGCACCCACCTTAGCAGTGGGAGCAGCCCAGGCCCTGCAGCCACTGCCACCAGCCTACCTACCACACAAAGCCATGTCCTCTGCCTCACCTGCTTGATCCCACCCATGGTCCAGTGCTGCAAGAGTCTGAGTTTGGGGTTTTCCAAACCATTGTTGTTGTTGTTAAATGCCATCGACTTGGTTCTAACTCATAGCCACCTTATGCACAGCAGAATGAAACAGTGCCTGGTCCTGCACCATCCTCAGTATTATTTTAAATGTTTGAGCTCGTTGTTACAAGCACTGTGTCAATCTATCTCATTAGGGATCATTCTCTTTTTCATTGACCCTCTACTTTTCCAAGCATGATGTCCTTTTCCAGGTACTGATCCCTTCTGATAACACATACAAAGTATCAAGTCTCACCTTCCTCGCTTCCAAGGAACATTCTGGCTGTACTTCTTCCATGACAGATTTGTTGGTTCTGGCAGTCCATGGCACAATCCATATCATTCAAAAGCACCAAAGTCTAATGCTTCAATTCTGCTACAGTCTTCCTTAATCAATGTCTAGCTTTCACATACATATAACATCAACTCTCCACCATTTCTTTTTGGTACAGTGACTCTGTATTCCTCCCATCTTCTTTTGGTGCTGCCTGCATCATTCAGTATTTTGCCCATAGAACCCTTCAGTGTTTCAAATGGAGGTTTGAATTTTACTTCAGTTCTTTTGGCTTGAGAAATGCTGAGCATATTCTTCCCTTTTGGCTTTCTGACCCCAAGTCTTTATGCATTTCATTATAATTCTTGACTTTGTCTTCCCCAGCTGCCTTTCGGAATTTTCTGTTCAGCTCTTTTACATCATCATTTCATTTAATCACTTCAGCTTCTATAGGTGCAAAAGCAAGTTTCGTCTCTTCTGACATTTGTTTTGGTCTCCCCCCCACCCCCCAGTCTTTCTAATGAGCTTTTAAAAAAAGTTTTTGTTGTGAATTGAGTGAAAGTTTACAGGGTACAGCATCAGATAATCAGTTTTATATTCAACAAATCATATACTTTGTTTAATTACAATGATTATAATCCCCTCCATGTACCGCAAAGTCGTTTAAACTGCAAGGTCGGTGGTTCAAGCTCACCAGCTGCTCCTTGGAAACCCTCTACAGGATCACCATGGGTCAGAATCAACTTGACGGCACTTAACAACAACAACAAATGTACCATCAGTTAACAGTATTTCTCTCTATTCATTTTAGCTCTTTTTTTTTCTTCTTAAATACACAGCATATATAATAATTTAAATCACCAAAGGGCACATTCTGCAAGTCTTCCTCTCAGCCACCAGCTCTCAGTCCCTCTCTTTCCATGAATTTAAAGTCCTCAGCTGGTCCCTGTCTCCATGTCCCCATCTCTGCCTCCATCTCTGGTGTTGCCACTTCTCTGGATAGGGCCCCGCCTTCCGCTTGTGCGCATCTCACTTGATAGTCCTAGGGTCCTCTGTTTCTGGACTGTAAGATTAACTACTCCCCTGGATGCAAAACTGGCGGGCAGACCCTTGACTACAGGCATTGTGGCCCCTGCAGGCAGTAATACACAGCCCTGCAGGCAGTAACGCACCACCCTGCAAACAGTAATGCATACAGGGTTCAGTCTGTGCCCCCTTTTTATTTCAGGGAGGGACTTTACACAAAGGCATAAGGGATTATTAAGACAGGGTACAGAAATGAAATGTGATTAGTCGTTCAAAACAGGGCACCATGATTTACAGGAACAAATCCTAAAACATACATCGCAAATTGTCTTAATAATCTAACATCCTTAATTTTCCAGAAATTCAAGCAAATTGTTATAAATTACTTTTTAGGTTCAAATCCTAAGGCAGCAACTCGAGGTTTCTCCAGGCTAATTAACATACCTATAGCACTTAATCTCGACTGGGAAAAGGTGAAAAGGATTCAAAAGGTCTGGGAGGAGTCCAGCAGTTTCAGCTACCTGGCCTAGGCTTGTAGGAGGAAGAAGGACGCCTAGGTTAATGGTTTGCACCTGGGGATGATTTGAGAAGGCTGTCACTATTATTCCTTGAACAATACTCCAGAATTCGCCAATCTACTTTGAGTGAATTCCTTGGGCAGACTGTCTCCAGAGCCCC
>NW_006408624.1:4169354-4196855 GCF_000296735.1 Chrysochloris asiatica | reverse complement strand
TTGGGCCCTCAGGGTCCCTGGCTAGCCATCCTGAGTGGGGTCATCATGTAGGATTTTCGTCCATGACACAGGGCCTCAACATCTCAGTGCTTAGCGGTCTCCAGCATCCTCCCACAGATGTAGTCAATTTGACTCTTGTGTGTTTCATATGGGGAGGTTCTCAGTTATAGTTTATGCTTTTGAAAAAAGGTATTTACAATGCATAAGTCGTTGTTCTTCCAAAATTCTATCTCCAACATTGTTTCATCACCAAGGTCATGCTTTCCAAACAACCAATCCTAGTCTCTTTCTTTCCGACTTTCACATTCCAATTATCAGTAATTGTCGATGTATGTTATATCAATTTCAAACTTAAGTAGTTAATAGAATTATTCAATTTCTTTGTCATTGGATTCAGTGGTTGGTGTGTAAACTTGAATAATAATAATATTAACTGGTCTTCCTTATAGTCATGTAGCTATTATCCTATCACAGACAGCACTATATTTCAAGAGAGATCTTGAAATATTCTTTTTGATGATCAGTACAATGCCATACATCACATATTTCATGTTCCAATTAATAATGGATGTTTGCATCTGCTTATTCTCATTTTGTGAGCAACAAATGAAGGTCCTGAAAATTTTGTTCCATCTACTATATTAAGGTCAACTCTCCTTTAATGAGGCAGTTCTTTCCCCATTTTATTTTGATTGCTTTCCAACCTGAGGAGCTCATCTTCTGGCACAATATCTTACAACATTCCACTGCTAGTCATAAGGTTTTCAGAAGTGCTCCAGCTCTTCTTCTTAGTCTGTCTTAGTCTGGAAACTATGATGGAACCTGTTCACCATGGGTGACCCTACAGATATTTAAAATACTGGTCTCATAGCTTCCTGCCCCACAGGAATATACCTTTGGACTTTACCAAATGGACATTAAGTGGTGCATATCTGTAGTTCTAAATACCAGTTAAAACCACATAGTTACTTGCAAAACAAGCACTGTAATTGTTTTTGGTACTTGTTCCTTGTTTTGTTACATGTTTGTGTGCATATATATTACGTACGTGTTGTTAAGTGCTGTAGAATCAGTTACAACTCATAGAAACCCTGTATAGGGTTTCCTAAGAGTGACTGATGGGTTTGAACTGCTGATTATGGTTAGCAGTCCAGTGCTTATCCTACAGTGCCACACCAGGACTCTATTTATGTGTGCCTGTATATAACTATGTGTGTGTGTATATATATATATAGTTGTTGTTGTTGTTGTTGTTATGTGCTGTGAAGTCAGTTCTGACTCATAGCAACCCTGTACAGGATTTCTGAGACTGTAAATCTTTACTTGAGCAGAAAACCTCATCTTTCTCCCATGGAACAGCTGGTAGTTTCGAACTGCTGACCGTTAGATTAGCAGCCCGATTCACAACCATTATGCTACCAGATTTCCATATATATATATGTGTGTGTGTATATATATATATATATATACACACATATATATATGTATATATATACATATATATATATGTTGTTAAGTGCCATTGAGTCGGTCCTGACCCATAGCGACCCTGTATAGGGTTTCCAAGGAGTTGCTGGTGAGCTTGAACAGCCGACCTTGCAGTTCAAACAGTTTTGCAATCTAGCTCATTAACCCACAGCACCACTATATATATAGAGAGAGAGAGAGAGAGAGAGGGAGAAAGAGAAAGAGAGAGAGAGAGTCACTATGAGTTGGAACCAACTCAACAGCACTTAACAACAGCAACAATATCATATATATCAAACATCTTTTGATCTTTCCCTTTTATCCCATTGTTGTTGTTGTTGTTGTTATGTGCCATGGAGTCGATTCTGACTCATAGCGATCCTACAGTTTTCCAAGGCTGTAAATTACAGGGTTTCCAAGGCTGTAAATCTTCATGGGAGCAGAAAACCCTTGTCTTTCTCCCACAGAACTGCTGGCAGTTTTGAACTGGTGACCTTGCAGTTCACAGACCGATTCGTAACCACTATGCTACCAGAGCTCCTTCTATACTACCAGAGCTCCTTCTATACTACCAGAGCTCCTTATCCCATTATTAATTATAAAATACAAGACATAATCAAGGCTAGTGTGTTTTCAGTTGTACACATGTTAGTTGCATCATGCTAGGTGAAAGTATGACTTTACAATTGCCTTTATTTATAGATGAGGCTTTCTGCTCTCAGAAGGATTTACAGCCTCGAAATCCTATACACGGTCACTATGTATAGGAGTCAGAACCAACTCCATGACACACAACCATCACCACCACCACCATAGAGTATGCATGGATTAAGGATACGTGTTTGAGTGCCTAGTTGACAAAGGGTGGACTGTGATGGTTAAGGTTATGTGTCAACTTGGCTAGGCCATGATACTCAATATGTAAATATATTTTGTGATCTGAACCAACTAGTTGAAGGGGAGTTTCCTTGAGGGTGTAGCATGGTTCCAATATACATGGATGCTCTGGGTAAGCTTCCATTCTCTGGATCCTACATCTGACTCATCATCCTCTGACCTCCAGTTCTTAAGACAGGAGCCAGAAGCCTGCCACCTGACTTGCTGACTTCAGGTTCATCAGTCCCAGCAACCATGTGTCAAGAGAAGCCTCCAGCATGACACCTGACCCATGGCTTTGGGACTTGTCAACTTCCACAACTACATGAACCATTTCCTTGAAATCTATCTATCTACCTAACACTTCACTGGTTTTACCCCTCTAGAGAACAGAGCCTAAGACAGAAGCACAGCCAGGGTCCTGCTCCTCCTCTTCTTTCTCTTGTTCCTGGCAGAACATGGCCACCTCAGTTCTGATTTCTCAAGCACCCCTAGCTCCAGTGCCCAATGCAATTATCTAGAGCAAAAGCGTCCCAATTAAATGCAGACCACCCACTTCTTCAGCAGTAGGAACTGATGAATGGGGGAAAATCTCAGAGAAAGGGTTGTATCTGACAGGTGCCTCTAAGCTCACACTTCTCACACTTGAGCTTGCGTACGAATCTCCCAGGGACCTTGTTAGAATGATGGTCCTGGTTCGGTGAATCCAGGAGGGTTCTGAGATTCAGCATTCCTAACAAGAATCTCAGGTGATGCTTGAGATGATGGTCCATGCACAGACCAGCAGGTAGCCAAGCTCTAGAAAGGAGCAGTGCTGCATGATGGTACATTGGGCAGAGCAGTGCAACATGGGCCTCAGGGATCTACAGGTTGTAAAGACACAGGCTTCATCCACACCATTCAAGGGCAGCACAGGCCTGGATCTATCCTTTTATTTATCTGTTTTGTGTGTGTGGAATTAATTCAACAGTTTTTACATTCACAATCTGATGGAATTGATTACATTCTTTATGTTGTTCAACCCTTATCCCTATTTGTTTCTAATTAATCCAGCTCCATTGATGTAAATTCAATGTTTAGCTAACAAAAACTTCCCTTTCCCTCCTCCCACATACCCTGGTCACCATTAATAAGCTTTAGTTTCTTTATATTTGCTTATTTCATATAGGTAAATTCATACAATATTTGTTCTTTGGTGACTGAATTAATTTACTCAGCATATTTTCAAGGCTTGCCCATGCTGTTCATTAGCACTTCCATTTTTCTGTATGAAGGAATAATATTCCATTGTATATGCATAGACCGTATTTGTTTATCCATTCATCTGTTAATGGATATATTGGTTGTTTCCACCTTTTAGCTATCGTGAAAAATGCTGCAATGAACGTTGGTATCTAAGTTTCAGTCTGCAGTCCCGTTTCCAATTGTTTGGGGTGTATACCTAGGACTCCCAGTGTGGCACTGTAGGATCAGCACTGGGTTACAGAGCACAAGGTCAGCAGTTCAAACCCACTAGCTGTTCCTTGGAAACCTATGTAGGGTCACTGTGAGCCAGAATCAACTTGATTGCACTTAACAACAACCTAGGATTAAAGACCCCTGGTAGCATAGTGTATTACAAGATGGACTGCTAACCAAGAGGTCAGTGTTCAAATCTACCAGTCGCTCCATGGAATAAATATGATGCTTTATACTTCAGTAAAGATTTACAGTTTCAGAAACCCTATGCAAGGCCTCTATGAGTTGGAATCAACCCAGCGGCACACAACTACCACCATCACCTAAGATTGGGATTGCTGCTTTATATGGTAGTTGCATGTTCAACCTTTTAAGGAACCACCAAACTATTTTCCACAATGCTGTACAGTTTTCAATATCTACCAACAGTGAATGAGGATTGTAATTTCTCCACATCCTCTTCAACTCCTTTTGTTTTCTTTCTTTGGACATTACTTTCCTAATGGGATTGATGTGATAGCTCATTATGGTTTTGATTTGCATTTCCTTAATAAATTCCAGCTCCTTTAGCCCTTAACTCTCACACTTGAAATTCTTATTAATTGAATTAATTAAATCCTACTTTATACCCCTTTTTTTCCCCACTTCATTGAGCCCAGAATATCTATTATGGAGAAGATACCTCAAGCCCCTCAGGGTGAGGCGTTAGGCCTGATGCACCAGTCCTATCAGACCGACAGTGAGTATAGTCAGAGAATTTGGTTCTGCCCCATGTTCTGTGTCTTCTTTAAGCTTTTATCTCCTCGTATGTAAATGGGATAGCTAAAGCCTACCACCAAAAAACAGTTGCTATTGAATCAACTCTGGGTTATGGTGGCCCCAGGTGTGTCAGTAGAACTATATTCCATAAGGTTTTCAATGGCTAAATTTTCAGACGTAGATCACAAGGGTTTTCTTCTAAGGCATCTCTTCGTAGACTCTAACCTCTAACCTATTGGTTAGTGTTGGTGGTGGTAGTTATGTGCCGTGGAGTCGGTTCCAACTCATAGCGACGCTGTACAGGGTTTCCGAGGTTGTAAATCTTTATGGGAGCAGAAAGCCTCGTCTTTTTCCCACAGAACAGCTGGTAGTTTCAAACTGCTGACCTTGCGGTTCGCAGCCCGATTCGTAACCACTACGCTACCAGAGCTCCTTATTGGTTAGTAGCTGAGTGCATTAACTATTTACACCAAACCACCACAAAGGATTATGATAAAGATTCAATGAGGCTTGTTTAAGTCTGACACAGTACAACTCAGTCAATGTTAGCTAGTACTGTGAGGGAAAACACTTCTGACAGATTAACAAATGATACCACCCCTCCCAATATGCCAAGGACCAGAGTAGCCCAGGCACAGAAAATTCAAGAAACAAAAGTAGCAAATACTGACCTTGTACGTTCAAAGGCCTGGGTTCCAGTAGAAGACATACAATCTGGGAGGATACATGATCCTGTTTCCCCTCCACAACCTCTCAAATTAGGCCAAAGGTTTCCCAGGTTTGGGGGAGGGTGTCTGGGGACGGACAGTCAGACAGAAATGGGGTCAGCCATGGAGGGAGCCCTCAAGCTCTGCCTGACTTGCACCTTTAATTACCTGCAAGGAGCTTAGGAGTGGAACCAGCCAGTGTCCACTTGCATAGTCCTGGTTCAGAGAGCCTAGAGAGATGGACTTCCCTCATCGCCCTTCTCAGGATCACCATGAGGGCACCTTCCTTAGCAGCTGGCTGACTCTCACTGGCCATTCTCCATGAGTGAAGAACCATCTACAACCTGGGAATTTGCTCAGCCCCTTTCCCTCACCCCATGTGTCCAAGGCCTCTTTCATGGAATTGGGAAACTAGGGTCCCACCCTGGACATGTAAAGGGAAGATGATGGAATGGCAAGGTGCCCCACATCTAGCCAATGTGGGTCTAGACTAGAGATTTCATAAATTATTATTATTTCTTGTTCAAGGCAGTCATTACAGAGCCTGTTGGTTTGGAGATGACAGACAAGACAGTTCTGAAGTAGATTCTGATTGGGGTCTTTTTAGCCCGTTGGTCTGAGAGAGTCTTATCCCTCAAAATAATGTATCATATCAGTATGTCTTAGTGGAGTCCTGGTGTGGCACTGTGGGATAATGCACTGGACTGCAAGGTTAGTTTGAACCACAAGGTCAGAGGTTCAAATTCACCAATCGCTCCTTGGAAAAGACTTAACAACAACAGTGTCTTAGTAAAGTCCTGGTAGGAAAAGCACTAGACTGCTAACTAAAAGTCAGTGGTTCAAACCCAGCAACCATTCCTCAGAAACCTTCCTTTGCAGCAGGCTGAGGAACAAACTGTGAGAAAATAAATTTCTTTTCGTTAATGTCACTTACGTATGAAAGTTCTGTTCCAGTAGCAGGAAGACACTGTTGTTAAGTGTCATTGAGTTGGTTCTAACTCACAATGACCTTTATACAATTTCTGAGGAGCAACTGGTGAGTTTGAACCTCTGACCTTGCAACTCAAAGCAACCTTGAGGTCAAGTGCTTATCTTATGGCACCACACCAAGAGGCTAGAAGTCTGAATTCAGGGCAGCGGCTCTCAGTGCCGTGTCTGTTTTTGTAGTCCTGCTTGCCTTGGTTCCTCCGTGATTCTCACGAGTGCTCTGTCTTCCCCAGCTTGTGCTGGCCTGTTTCTGCGTCCATACTATTATTGTTGTTACGTGCCACTGAGTCGATTCTGACCCACAGTAACCCCATACAGGGTTTCCAAAGAACCGCTGATAAGCTTGACTCGCTGACCTTGTGGTTCAAACTGACTTTGCAGTCCAGCTCATGAACCCACAGCACCTTGCAGAGCATCAGATTCAGGGCATACCCTATACTGCAGACCTCATTAGCATAACAAAGAAATCTTTTCTCCAAATAAGATTCATCCATCTGAATTCAAACCCACTGCCATTTAGTTGATTCTGACTCAGAGCTAGCTACCTTATAGGACAGAATAGAGCTACTCCTTAGAGTTTCCGAGACTAGATCTTTAAGGAAACAGACAGCCTTGTCTTTCTCCCACAGAGCACCTGGTAGGTTGGAACTGCAGACCTTGTGGCTAGCAATCAAACTAGTATGTTGATGTTGATGTTGTTAAATGCCATTGAGCTGGTTCAAACTTTGCAGTTCAAACTGACCTTGTTTATCCTACAGTGCCACACCAGGACCCTACTTGTATAGAGATCAGGAATCTAATACGTATTTTGGGTAGATACAGCTCAACCCATAACATCAAGGGTTCCTCTTTCCTTTGACTTTGTTCATCTTACCCTACCTAGAGCTCAGGGCACAGAGGTCTGAGATCTGTTGAGCTGGGTCTCATCTCCCACAGGTGCCCAACACCCCTTTTGGTCAGGGACCTGCCCTCTCTCCTATTATGGCTCATGGAGGCAGCCACATCAGGAGACAGGGTCTCAGAACAGGAGACCAAATTTCAATGCTCCTCTACTGCTCTGGGGTCCTGGTGTGGCGTTGTAGATTAATGCGCTGGACTGCAAAGTCATTTTGAACTGCAAGGTTGGTGGTTCAAGCTCACCAGCTGCTCCTTAGAAACCCTATACATGGTTGCTATGGGTTGTAACTGACTTGACGGTACTTAACAACTACTATTCTAATTGACCTTGGACATTCACAAGCCTTACTTATTCACCTGTGTAGTGGGGACTCCCATGCTGACTGCCTCAGGGAGCTCATGGGAAAATGGGAGACAGGAACTTCTGTACAGCATGTGTCCTTCCCGCTCTTCTGTCAGCTCATCCAACCCCTCCTGCCCCATCCCCAGTCCATCTGAAGTGAGTGGAGATGCAGGGGAAGGTCAAGGCCAGGGCATTCATGGGACTACATGTTTGCACTCTGGAGACGCAGGCTGGGCCGCAGTCCACGCTCCCCAAGGGCCTGTGTGACAGCTCCTTTGGAAACAGAAGCTGCATGTCTAAGAAGCATCTGTCATTATGGAAACAAAGTTGCCAGGCCATTTTTCCTTTTACTATTTTTACTGCGGTTTCATTATCTTATGCAAATGAGGTCGCTGATGAAGCCTTTCTGCTGGGTGGCCCATGCTGGGATCAGTGCCACCAAGGGGATTTATTGCCCGCCTGGCCTCCAGACAGGATCTCAGATGAGGAGGCCCCACGGAGAAGGCTTCCTTCCGGAGCAGCCGCCTGCCCTGGAACTTAGCTTCCTGCAGAAACCTGAGAAGAGCCCTGATTCCTCTTCCCAAAAGCTGAGTGTCAGCCATCCTGGCTCAGCTCTGTCCTCCCAGGTCATAAGAGCTAGAGCCCCTTGAAGACTGAATTGCCAGGATCCAACAGAATAGGAGGCAGAGACAAGAAAGCAAACCCATGACAGGCCCATGGTGCTAGGAGAGAGGGTACATACAGTATTAGCTGTGTTCGTTTGGGATCCCCAGAGGAAGACTCCGAGATGAGGACTTGAGTGCGATTGTAGAGTGCAATTGTAGCTATTGGTAGTGGAGGAAGGAAGACGCAGAAGGTAAAACAGACACCAACAGGTGTATCCTCTGGCCAGCTGGGTCATGGCATTTAATCCTGCCTGGGAACCAGAAGAGAGCATGAGATTCAGTTTCCCATTCACAGGGAGTGGGAGCTGGGGTGTGTATGCACTAAGTCTTGTCAGTCTTTGGCTTAGGGTTGGTCCCCAGAGATGGTCAGTCCTGAGCGCTTCTGGCATGTCCCAAGATAAGCTCTAGGGTCAAGACAAAACCTCAGACAAAGGTACATAAGTTTGGGTGACTTGCACGAAAGTGGTAAGAGAAAATGTAGAAACACCAGCAGTAGCTGCTACATCCCCACTGTATTCAAGGAGAACCTGAGGCTTGTCTACGGTCCAGTAAGTAAGGGGACAGGACAGTGAGTATGAGCCAGGGCTGTCTGCCTCCTCAGCCCCAGAACCAATGGTGCCATCTGTCTCCTGGCCCTCTGCTACTTCCCTACCCCTCAGGCTCCTGGGATTTCTGCCCAAGCCTTCTCCATGATCTGATCTTTGTAGAAAAAGAACACCCACAAGATGTGTTAACAAAGGCTTCCAGATGGGGAGAGATTTTGCTCCAAGAGTGTGCAGGTCTCTGCCAATGTCTCTGGCCCCAAATCTTGACTTTTAGATTTGCTGCGTGGGCCAGCTTCCTCTCTGTTATGGATTAAATTGTGTCTCCCTAAAAATATGTGCAAGTCTTAGCCGCTGTACCTGGACCCTGTTTGGAAACAGAGGGATTCTTCTGCTATGTGAATAAAGTTATTCCAGAGTAGGTAGGTCCCAAACCTAAGAGTAGCGTGGACACAAAGACTCACACACAGAAAGAGACACAAGGTGATATGGAAGCAGAAGAAACTACAGGCCCAGGATCACCAAGCATTGCTAGCAGAGACAAAGGACCTGCCTTCCCTGGAGCCCACCTTCTCCTGGAGTCCTTGCCCTGATTTGGACTTCTAGCCTGCTAATCTATGAGACAATAAAATTCTTATTCTTTAAAGCCACCCGCTTGTGACATTTTTTGCTGTGGTGGCCCTAGAGAACAAAGACTCCCTTCTCCGCTAATTCAGCCTTAGGTCACTAAGAATGCTCTATACTCTGAAATCTTGTCCTCTAGGACAGGAATGATGTCACGCATGTAAGGAGAGTCTTCTAAGCTCCATGTTATCTGCAGACATTTTCCTGCATCTGGGCATCTGAATCAGCTCCACATTCCCCAAGGGCTTGGCAGCAGTGAGGTTGAAGATGTGGAAAACCAAAAGTTTCCAGCCCACCCACCTGTGGGTGAGGATTAGGCCACAAGAACCTCTAGAACCTAAAGCTCTCTGGGCTCTGAGCCCCACTTGCATGACCCAGACCTCCAGCCTCCTGCAAAGTCCAATGATGGGCCCCCCCTTTGCCTCAGGATCGCCCTCCTGGTCGATGGCTGGAGGCTTGTAATCTTTCAGTGCCTGAAACTTTTCCCATCACAAGCTGTTATTGACAAGAACAACATCAACAATCATCATGAGCTCCAGCTAACTGTGCAACAACTCCAGGCCTGGCACAATGCTTAGCACTTCACACACCTTTTCTTCAACATCTCATAGCAATCCCTATAGGATGGATGTAGAAACTGAGGCTGAGAAAAGTGGAATAGCTGGCCCACAACCACCTGATAAACAGTCGAATGAAGCCTCCAGGGTGGGACCCCTGTTCCACGAATTTGGTAAATGAGTGGATAAAGAAGTAAATGGGCGAATCAGAAAACGGTCCATACCAGTGCCATCTACAGAGAGTGGGGCACTTCTCTGCTTGTAGAAAAGAACCCATCCAAATGTGATTGGGCCAAAAATGGGAATTACTAATTACAGTCACTCACAGGAACGACCTACCATTTATGCCTAATTGCAGTGCAGCCCAATAACAATTATGCACATCAATAAATGTATCAGATTAACTTGGTTCTAAGTTGTATTTGATCTCAATACTAAACCCAATTTATAGGTTTGGAGACTTCAGAAGCTGTGGCTATCCTGCCTGGTCCTCTTGGTCACTTCTGGTAAATGAGGAGGACTGTCAGTGCCAGAGGGAAGCAGGAGATGAGAGAGGAAAGGGACGTCTCCTCCCCTGTCTTCTCCACAACGTGTCTGCCGTGGCAAGCTCAGAGAAAGCATTTGGCAGGGGGTCTTTGCAGTGTGTGGAACATAGCAGCCTCCCCTCCTTTCCTCAGTGCCAAAGGCAGCTTCCTAATTAGAACATCCATAACCCTCAGCATCTGCTCCAAGAGAATTCAGCTGCTCTAAGATGGGGAAGTCCATTAACTTTATTGCACAAAACGTCGGACGTGCTTTTAGTCAGAGCTTTCTGCCAAGTGAGATAAACCGCCTGGACACGCTGGAGGGACAGGCGAGAACTTTCTGCAGTCCCCAGCTATGTCCTCAGGACTCTCTCCCCTCCCCACCCAATGCCTTGGGTGGTGCTGCGTCATCCTGGAAGGCTGGAGCAGGGAAAATTGTGACTTTGAAATGCAGGTGCAGCTGAGCTCTCTGGCCTTCATTGGCTGACACCACAGCCTGCTGGGTGTCAGCGCCAGACAGGCACCATCTGACTCCCAGAATGCATCAGGATTCCCACCTCAGAGTCAGCCAGGGCAGATCATTCCTGCATCAGCTGGTGTCACCGGAAGCAGTAGAGCGTCTGGTGGCTAAGGATGGGCTTTGGACTCAGTCTGGGACTATGCCACTTACGAGTCACTGCACAAGTGCTTGGCATCTTAAGATTATTGTCTAAAATGGGCCGAGTGGTACCGATCTCCCGGAAGTGATGTCTGGAGTCAGCACAATGAAAACCAGATAATAATGGGCTCCAACAAATCAACTCTGATTCATGGTAACCCTACATGTGTCAGAGTAGAACTGTGTTTCCTAGGGTTTTTAATTATTGCGTTTTCAGAAATAGATCACCAGGACTTTCTTCTGAGGAACCTCTGGGTGGACTAGAACAGCCACACTTTCAGTTACTCAAGAGCACATTAACCGTTTGCACTAACCAAGGACTTGGATGCATGGTAAGGAACGTCCCCTCCTAAATCTCTGGTGTGAATCTGGAAAGGATAAGAAACCCACAGGTGTGCGGTGCAGAACAAATGTTCGAGTCAGGCAGTCCTGAGTTGCAATCCCAGCTGTACCATGGAAACGAATCCCCTGTTGTTGGTGCTACTTACTGTGGAGTCGGCCTTCAACTCATGGCAGCAGATCACATACTGCTCCAGAGCGCCTCCTAGGCTGTAATGTTTGTGGCCGGAGCACTGCTAACTCAAACACACTGGCTCATCTAGGGACGGAAGACGTGGCAGTCTGCTTCCATAAAGGTTATAGTCCTGGAAACTCTACTCTGTTGTATAGAGTTGCTATAAGCCAGCACTAACTCATTGACAATGACTTCATATGTTTTGGGGGTTTTGTGCTTTAATCTTTACAAAAGCAGTTTGCTAGACTTTTTTCCCAAGGAGTCACTAACCCACTGCTGTCGTGTTGAATCTGACTCAGAGTAGAACTGCCCACAGGGTGTCTAAGGCTGTGAATCTTTACGGAAGCAGACTGCCACAGCTATCCCTGCAGAGTGGCTGGGTTCCAACTGCCAATCTTCTGATTCGCAGTCAAGCACTTCAACCACTGTATCACCAGGGCTCCTCTGAAGAGCCTCTCCTCCCCCAAACCAAACTCACTGCCATGAATCGATTGTGACTTATAGCAATCCTGTATAGTGTTTCCAAAGAGTAGATGGTGAGTATGAATCGCTGACCTTGCAGTTAACAGTCCAGTGCTTATCTTACAGCACCACCAGGGCTCCTTGCTGGATTCCAACTGTCAACCTTTAACAGCTGATCACATACTGCTTGTGCCACCCAGGGTCCAATTTAATCCATTAGACTCTCAGTTTCCTCGTCTATAAAATGGGGTTGGTGTTCCCTGCCCCTTTTCCTCATAGGAGAATTAAGACGTGAAAGTGCTTTGAGGCCACTGAAAGGGAGTTCAGATATGCAGTATCACTGTTTTTGTTACTTTGAGTACCAATTTGATGTCTGTGATTCCCTGGAGCCTGCTACGTGGGCCTGCCCGGGCTCCTGAGGCCAGCATGCATCTCTGTACCCCATGCCTCCTTGTGTGGCACTGTGAGTTAATGCGCTGGACTGCAGAGTCATTTGACCTGCAAGGTTGGTGGTTCAAGCTCACCAGCTGCTCTTTGGAAACCCTAGGTAGGGTCGCTGTGGGTTAGATCCGACTCCACGGCACATAACAACAACAACACCCGTGCCTCCAGCTCTGCCCTGGCAGTCCAGAGCCCCACAGGGAGCAGCTACAGACCTCGGAGCCCTGATGAATGTCTCACCAAGGGAACCTCCTAGGCCTCCAGCCTCAGATTCAGATTCCTTCTTAATATGAATAATTAGCCAAAACAGTTAGAGAGGGAGGCAGCAGTCCTAACAATCGACCCCAGTGATTTCCAAGCTTCGGGGAGAGCCCAATTTCGCTCCAAGCTGGGTGCTGTAAATTCCTATCAAGCTAAGAAAATATAGTGCAATTTAGAAACACTGATACGGCAATAAAACACAGATCTCTGGCAAATGGAATTCGGCAACATCTAAAAATGGAGCCATACATTACTCTGCCTGCAAACTCCCTCCAGGGACGTGCTGCTGGGAGAAGAGGGGTGGATTTCTCTTCGAGTTGTTCTTTCTTTTCTGGATGAAGGCAGGGCCACCCGCAGCTAGGCCCCTGGTGGTCCTCTTGGGCAGGCATTCATGTGGGTACACGGAAGGGTCTCAGGAGAGCTCCCCAGCCAGAGAAGACCATGACTGACCCCTGCCATCCAGAGTCTGTTGGAGGGAGCATCATCCATTAAGGGGTGAGAAGGGAGAGAGAGGGAGAAGTTTCCTGTGTACTATTCAAGCTCATAAGTGGCCTTCAAGGGAAATGTGATTGTTTGCATTGATCAGATGAGGATACTGACAATCAGAAGTAAAGAGACATGCTCAAGGTTACCCAGGAGGAAGGGCTAAAACCTAGCTTTGAACCCAAATTTGTCTGCCTCTCTCTGCTCAACATGCTGCCTTATCCCCAGCTCAGTACTCAGGTCTTCACTCTGCCAAAGCAAAAACGAAGTCAAACTACACTGCTCATTGCCTTTTGGGCATGTAGCCTGGTCCCTAGAAGGTAGATAGGATTGCAGTCCAATGGGTTCATCACTCAGCATCCTGGGGTCATTAGCTGGTTCATGGTGCCCCACCATATAACCCCACCCTGATATTCCTAAAAGGAAGCCAAGGAGACCTGAGCCCTCTGGGGATGGAACTGGAGAGCAGGAGGGCCTTTGGGATGGGTAAAAGGCACATCCATAATCCCCAGGAAACCCAACACTTTCAGTTATCCATAATGGAGGCCGAGGGAAGCTGCATCTGCCCTCTCTGTCCGCTCTTTCAGTACATCAGCCTAGCCAGGCAGGCCTCCTTGCTGGACCCATCTCACCCCGCTCACACACACACACACACACACACACACACACAGTGTTCATTCCAACCTCCATAGTTTTGTCCATCTCCCAGACTGTGGACTATGTGAGAACAGAGATTTATGTGCTTGGGACCCTTGACTGACTGCCATTCATTTGAACTAAGTACAACTCAAGGACTCCAGTAACACTTGGGGCACTCTGACCACAGTTTTTGCAAGCTCCTCTTGGAGCCCTGGTGGCATAGTGAGTTACCCAATGAGCTGCTAACTGCAAGGTCAGCAGTTGGAAACCACCAACAACTCTGCAGGAGAAGGATAGGCTTTTTGCGCTCACAAAAATTTGTTGTTGTTGTTGTTTTGTGACGTGGAGTCGGTTCCGACTCATAGCGACCCTGTACAGGGTTTCCGAGGCTGTAAATCTTTACGGGAGCAGAAAGCCTCATCTTTCTTCCACAGAACAGCTGGTAGTTTCGAACTGCTGACCTTGCGGTTCACAGCCTGATTTGTAACCACTACCCTACCAGAGTTGCTATGCATTGAAACCAACTCAACCCACTTAACAACAACTATGTCTTCCCAAGCCCTGGCACCTGGAGCCCAGAAAGTGCAGAAACACTAAGGTGGTGGCGCTAGAATTCGTGTGATAAGAGTTATAGTTCTGGGTCAAGCAGAAGGGCTTGACTTCCAGTTCTGCTCCCTGCTAGGTGAATATTAACTTGTGAAAGTTACTAAATCCCTCTTAACCTCAGTTTCCTCATCTGTAAATTGCTGTTAGTAACAGGACATGCCTGGAAAGGATGCTATAAACACTTAATGAGATGATATGTGCAAAGCATTTAGCACAAAGCTGAACACATAAACAGTATTTGCATTAGTCAGGATGCTGCAACAACTCCAATGCCTTAGGGGCTTAACAGAGCAATATTTGTTTCTCATGTAAGTTTATTTCTTTATGGGTCCACGCAACTCTCTGGGGCAACATTCCTTCGCTGTGAAGTTCATTGATCTTGCTTCTTCACCATCTCATCACCAGGTTTTCCCTACAGGGAGAAAGGATCTGCTGAGTCACAGGGAGGCTTTTCCCTCCTTCAGTCTAGAAGAAACACCTATCTCTTCTACTCTCAGTTCACAGACAAACTAGACACTCTACCTTACCTGGATGCATGAGGGTATCTCCCGTGTGCACAGGAAAGGAGAGAACCTGAGTGGTGAGCACTGTAAATGTCTGGCACCATATTGTCCTTTTTCTAAATCCAATATGCACACACATACACACACACACACAAACCTGTTGTTGATTCCAGTTACCTCCTCCTCATATACACCCTCACTAATGAGGTTATGCTTTCCATGACTCAGGACAGCCCTGTAACTAGCCACAGAATGACATAGATGCACAAAATGCTTCTGTGGTACCTCTTCAAAAAGTTTATGCACATTTTAATGAATGAAAATACAACGGAATTTTTCCACGAGCTTTTTGAAGCTACCCACAGAGTAGAACTATGGGGTTTTCTTGACTATAATCTTTATAGAAAGAGAGCTCCAGGTCTTTCTTCCAAGGCATTGGTTTGAATTATTAACTTTCTGGTGTAAAGTGTTTGTGCCACCTAGGGACCATTTCTCCAGTTTGTTTCCGCAGACACAGAGACAGCTCACATCCTGCCTGAGAATTTAGTCTTCCCTCCTTCATGTCTGTCACTGTCCTCCCAAAGACCAGCAGCAGAAACACAAGCCACCAGGTTGCCCCCAGGCTGAAGCCCAGCCATGGCCCTGAGGGATGACTGTTTGCTGAGGATGAGATGTTCTGAAGGCCTCCCCAGCCTTCTGTCCTCCAGCCCCTCTCCTCTGATTGAGAGCCATTATCAATTTGGTGACAAGGTGGAATCCAGCCTCAAGCATCTGATTACAGTGGTGCCTCTGACTGTCAGGGATAAATGTCTGTTGTCTTACAGAAGATCTGTGTTGATGGAGGTGTCAGTAACAACAGCAGTGGCTGAACCCGTCACCCTCCTCAGTGAAATTTTATCTGTGGCAAGTCAGGTCTTTCCAGCTACTGGCAGAAGTTGGGCCCCTGAAAATGGGGTGGGAAGAACCAGGAAGCAGGGATGTGAGGTGGCATGAGTGAGGGGCAGGGAACCAGGAGGCTGCTGTGAGAAGAGGAACCAGCCACCTAGAAGGAATGCTGTTTGCCTATGGGAGACAATGCTGGTCCCTAGAAGTAAGATTCTGGCAGCTCTAACAATCACAGCGATCAGAATAGAATTCCAGCATGGTCTTTGGAAGTTAGATTTGAATCCTGCTTCTATCATCCAGCAGCTGTGTGGTCTTGGATAATTGCTCAACCTCTCTGAGCCCTGCCAGGCATGAAATGCTCAGAAGTCCTGCCTTGTGGGCTTTTGGTGAGGATGCAGTGAAATGGGTGTGAAATGCTCCTCCCAGGGCTTGGTTCACAGCAAGACTTCGATCAGAGTACATGGGAGTAGAGTGAGGGGGCAGAGGCTCATTCTGGAGATGGTGGGCTGCTGCCATGGGCAAGGTTTCAGATTCCCCTTCTGTCTTTGTGTACACTGCCTCTGCCCCTGCAGGTGTTGGCTGCCCCTTGCTCATGTACTACCTTCATCCATGAGGTTATGTTCACGTCCCACATGACCGGGCAGCCCAGACCCAATGACTGCCTGAAGTGCATACATACTAGTCCCTTTCCTTAAGGTGGGATTCGGTGGGAGCTCCACTTACCTTTGCTTAGTCTCCCCTGCCTTATCCGTTTCCTCACTCCCCTTCTCTTCAGAGCATCCCCTCAACAAATCACCCAGATCCCAGCGTCAGGCCCTGCTTCTAGAATAGCTAAGACAGACATCAAACAGGTACCCTAAAAGGGGGGTCAAAGGCCCAGGGGTAGCTGGAACCAGACACAAGGCATCCTGCCAAGACCCCAAGCTATGTAGCCTGGAGTGAACATTGATTCTCTGCCTGGGAAAGGTGGGCCTAAGACTGGTGTGGATGGGCTGGCGGGGAGCACTTGATACCAGCTTCAGGAGGAGAGAAGACAAAAAAAGGAAAAGGAAAAGAAATTCGTAACTCGCCCCATGTCTCTATTTTTATTTCTTCATTCATTGAAGGCTTATCCCCATGTACTTAAACAGGATTTGAGAAGCTTAAAAGTAAATGCATTTTAAAAGGAATGGTTGTAAAAGCAAAAGAGCGCAAAAACTGTGTCAATGGAGTGAAATGTTTGTATTTCCTCTGAGGCTAATGGGATACTGAAGGCCAAGAGTCTTATTTAGACCACCTAACGAAAGCACCCAAAAAGTCAGTCCATGTTAATGATCACTGGGAAGTTTCGGGACTTTCCTTCAGGAATTCTAGGTCCCTTTCAGATTGCTTCAGGAATCCCTACGTGTGCAAATGGTCAGGTGCTTGGCTACTAACCGAGCAGTTGGCAGTTCAAATCCACCCAGTGGTGCATGGGAAGAAAGTTTTGACAAACTTGAGAGGTCATAACCATGAGCACCCTGTGGAGCCCAGTGCTACTATGAAGTCACAAGCCACTCAGTGACAAATGGGTTCAGCTAGGCTTTCTACCTAATACCAGGACAACACCTCCTACCCTATAAACAGAAGAGACAAAAGAATCAAGACCTTACTGCTGGCATTTTCAGGACCCTGGGAAAGTCCCTTCCTTTTTCAGGCCCTCAGTATGCCCCTCTGCTCAATGGGAGGGTTGAGCCTGAAGATCTCTGGGGGCCTTTCTATCTGTGAGACTCAAGGACTCCATCTAAGACCAGCAGCCTGTGACTCCCAGGGCCTTCTGCAGATGCAACATGTCTTATGCATCCTTGATCCAGAGATGCAGACATTAGGAGATGCTCAAGGCCCAGTGGTGAGTGGGAGAACTGGTGGGGAAGGGAAAGGAGGCTGGGTTTAGGCTCCAACTGAACTAAGATGAAGAAGGCACGGGGAAAGAGGGACCCAAACACAAGGACAGAAGCAAGGAAGACTGCAAACTTAGAAGAGGCTTAAACCTCTGGGACAGATGAGCTGTGGGGGGGCCCTGAGAGAGTTCAGCCTAAGTAAGACTTATTACTAAGAGAAATGAACAGGGACAAAAAGAATACCCTGTCTTGGATCAGAGGTCCTGGGGCAGGTTGAGGAGAACACGGGGCCCAGGGTCCGGAATGGCTCAGACTCTGGGGTTGATCAGGGCTCTCCAGGATCTCAGGCTATTAATGGTCTCTTATTATGAAGTCCCTGGTGTGGTGCTGTAGAATCAGCACTGGACTGCAAACCACAAGGTTGGCAGTTCAAACCCACCAGCTGCTCCTCAGAAATCCTGTACAGAGTCATTTTGGGTTGGAATTGATTCAACAGCGCTTAACAACAACAACAAATGATGAGACAGGGCACTGCACCATGTCCTCGATGGGCATTTGCCACCAACTGTTTCCAGTACTGTTGGGGACCCGCCTCGACATTGGGGTTCGGTTCACGAGGAGAGAATACCTGACGGGGATTCATATATATCAAGAATACACAAAAGGAGACAAAGAGAGAGACAAAGAGGCACCCCAAAGCCAGGGTGGATACATCACTGATAGGCAGGCTTGGGTACAGGCATTGTGGCCTCTGCAGGCAGCAACTCACTGCCCTGCCATCTTTACCGCATGCCTTCCAGCCCGTAATGCACCGCAATCTTTACTCCATGCCTCCCAACCAGCAATGCACTGCCAACTTTACTCCATGCCTGCCAACCAGTAATGCACACCTGGGGAGGCCCGGGCCTCTGTTTTATTTAGGGGAGGAGCTTTACACCAAGCTGGGAGGGACTTAGGCAAGGTACAGCTAACATCAGTACTTTTCCAGACATTCAGGTAACTTTACATCATACTTCACTGGTTCGAATCCCAGGCCAGCAACTTGGTTTCTCAGGCTCAATTAACATATCTATAGCCCCTGAGCTAAGTTGGGGGAAGGTGAGAGATAAAGACAAAAGCTTGGGTGGAGTCCTGCTGCTTTGGCTTCCTGAGCCAGGTCTGCAGGACCTGGAAAAGAATTAGGGTGAATGGGTTCTTTGTCTATGGAACAAAGAGCTGTGAAGTAGCTAAGACATTTTTAGTTAATCCTTTGGAGAAATGCTTAACCTTACAACCTTTAGTCTCTGCTTTAGGAAAATACCCCATTTATCTGTGGATTGTCAAAGGCTCCAGTGTATTAATTTAATATATATACCTGAATATTTATATGAAAGCAATTTGCCATTAACTGCCAGTGGCCTCATTTGTTACACTCGGCCCTAGAGGGCCTCGAACCTCTGACTAGTCTTACACGGTCTGCAACACAGTACTTTACAAGGTGGATTTCACCATGACTCCATTTAAAGGTGAGGCCAGCGTGAAACCACTGGCCCAAGTCCATACAGCTGGAAGGAGGTAGAATCCAGTCTCCACCCTAGGTTCTGCCTGACTCCATCCAGTACTCTGCTTCCTGCTACAGTGCCTCCCTCACCTGGACTTGGGGTGATCCCAGTCCCCTAAGAAGCTACACCTCATCCATCTCAGATACCACATTTGTAGTCTTGTAAGTACCCAGGGGAATTAAACCATTTAATCTAGGGGCAGTAACCGGGGAATGAGAGGCATTGTTTCAAGAAGAATGGAATGGATGAAGAATTTTGATAGAGTCTTTCGGTATCCATAGATATCAGGTTGTCAGAAGGGACTCCTAGCTGATCCAGAGCTGGCCCCCAGCCCACCCCAAGGCCTCTGAGCCTGAAGATGGGCATCAGTGTTGACGGTGAAAATCCTGGCTGTGCTGTTGGCATGGGGGGGGGGGCGGGGAGACATAAGTTGCACCTGCCACCTGGAAAGCATTTCTGAGACGTACTGAAATTTTAGTCCACAGGAATTACTGGACCATGCCTCTCTGACCCTGCTCCACAGCTCTCAGATACCAGGTCATTCATTACAAGAGGAGCGGTGTCCAGACACAGAGAAATCCTTGAAAGTAAACTCAGAGGAGCCCATGGGATAAGGATGGAGGTTTTCCCCAATTGCATGTTCCAAGCAAGGTGAGCAGATCCTTGATTACTCAGAGACATCCAATGCCAAGTCTAGGTGGGGTCAAGGATCAAAGCCATGATAGCATCACCCTGACCCATTGGCACTTCAATAGACCCAGAGAAAATCCATGTTTACCATTGTGCTGAGCTGCGAGCTTGATACTGCGAGTCATTATACCCCTGTGTGGTACTATAAGATAAGCACTCAATCACAAGGTTGGATTGAGCCACAAGGCTGGTGGTTCAAACTCACCAGCCACTCGTTGGAAACCCTATATAGGGTCACTATGGGTTGGAGTTAACTCAACGGCTCTTAACAACACAGAGCAACTGAAGCTCAAGTGGGATGTAATAGCTCAAACGGGATTAATGGTATGAGCTCTGGACCACACTGCCTTGACTGAAATCCTGGATCTACTACTTACTAGCTATGTGTTTTAGGACAGGTCCTTTGGCCCCTCTGAATCTCAGTGGTCCCACTTAATGACCCAAAAGAAATAAGCATTCCTCTAGCTATGCGAATTAAACGAAAAAATGCAACTGGAATGTCAGACCCATAATAAGTCCTCAATATACAGTAGCTTTGATTACAATTTGAGAATTCAGATCAATTCAGTTCAATATTTATTGACCACTTGTTTGAATTCATTAATGTATATAGTTTAAAAAAAAAAAAAAAATCTTTCCTCCCAGTTGATATAATGCCAAGTTGTTTCCTCTTCAGCCAGTTGTTCAGTTGTTATGTGGATGCAGACACTGGACCATAAAAACCCTGGGGAAATCATGACCATCTCAAAGTCAGGGCCTCCCCCAACTGCTCCATCTGTCTATCCTCAGAGAAGGAATGAAGAACTTTCTAGTACAAAGCTCTGTCAATACTGGAGTTATGAGTAACTATGGGACGGTCCAAGTGGAGAGTTCCCAGGTGAGCCTAGGAGGTGAGATCAGATGTTGGAGCACAGGAAGCCTTGAGGGGTGACAAGTTGGAGGTGAGCAGTGGCCGGTCAGAGTTGGGGAGTGAACCTCAGGAGATGAGAGGCTGGAGGTCAGTTTCCGGAGGTACAAAGTCTAAGAGGAAACGCAAGGGTCCAAGATGAGAGATGACCCTGAGGAGGTCAGAACTAGAGACAAAGTTGGAAGTGAGAACTCAAATTCAATTTCTAGAGGACAGCAGTTTGTGAGCCTTGGCAAGTCAAGTCAAAGGTGAGAATGTGTAGATAGGGGTTGAATGTGTAAAGGTAGTGTGTTAGTTTCTTGTTCCTCCTACAAAAGAAAAAAAAAAAATTAAAAATTTAAGTTCAAACTCCATTTCACTGGGCTACAGTCAGCAGGGCCGGTTCCTTATGAAGGCTTTCAATGAGAATCCATGCCTTGCCCTTTCCAAAGCCAACTACATCCTTGAGCTCCTGACTCCTTTCCTGCATCTTTAAACCCAGCAGCACTGTATCTTTAAATCTGTTTCTCTCTGTCCTTTTACTACCATCATCACATCACCTTCTGTCTGACACTAACTTCTCCTGCCTCCCTCCTCTAAGGACCTGAGTAATTCAGGATCATCTCATCATCTCAAAAATTCTAAACTTGATCACAGCACAAAGACCCATTTACCATCTAAGGGAATGCTTCACAGGTCCCGGGAATCAGGATATGGACATCCTTGAGGATCAGTCATTGGTAGATGGGATCCTTGGGTTTTATGTAACTCTAAAAGCTGAGGTTCCTTCCAGGGAAGAGAGAAGACATTACACCAAGCAGGACATAGACTGTAGGACGTGGGGTCAGTGTAGAACCAAGAGGCCAGGACCTGGGGAGCTGATCCCAGGCCTGGATTAAGCAGGGTCTATGGAAGCTGTGGTTGATCCCAGGAGATGATGAGAAGGCTGGGCACAGCTATGACCACAGCTGCTTTTAGCAGGTCAAGGTTTCAGGGCAGGCCTGGACATAGCTAGGACATTCTGTCTTCCAAGAGCCTTTGGGTACACACGGTATCCTTCCCATCTCTAGCCCAGGCTGCATCAGGTCCTGCCTTCCCCACCCACCTACTCTTGTGCCAGCATGCTCATCCAGGGCAGCTACTGTTCTTCTAATTTGGACCTGCTGAGACACAGAGAGGAGGAGGAGCGAGGGGAGCTCCTACCGTAGACCAGGTATTTAATCATTCTATTTTGACCTGTCCACCACTCTCTTTCCTAACCCAAGCTGCTTCTTCTGCCTGGAATCATCTCCCTTCCATTTCCTACTGGGCAAGCCCCCTCACATCCTTCCAGTTCCCCTACATGGTACTTCCTCATTAGAGGTCCCTCTGACCATCCAGGTCACATCATGTTCCCTATTATTCGCTCTCCCAAATCACTTTCTGACTTGACACCAATTCTACTCAAATTATTCCAGAATATAGAAAAGGATAGATAGCTCCCACATCCATTTTATGAATCAAGCAAAACCCTGATATGAAAACCAGGCAAAGACATCATTAAAACAGAAAACTACAGACCAATATCCCTCATGAACATAGATGCAAAAATTCTCAACAAAATCTTAGCATATATAAAAAAAAATACAACATGATCAAGTGGCATTCATACCAGGTTGGCAGGGTAGTTCAATATTAGAAAAACAATAAGCATAATCTGCCACAGCGTAGTGGTTACAAATCGGGCTGCGAACCTTAAGGTCAGCGGTTCGAAACTACCAGCTGCTCCACGGGAGAAAGATGAGGCTTTCTACTCCCGTAAAGATTTACACCCTCAGAAACCCTGTACAGGGTCACTATGGGTCGGAACCGACTCGACGGCACTTAACAACAACAACAACAACAACAGCCACATAAATAAAACAAAGGAAAAGTACAAAACAAAACATGACCATGTCAGTTGATGAAGAAAAGGCATTTAACAAAGTCCAACACCCATTCCTGATATAAAAGAACACTCAACAAAACAGAACTAGAAGGGAAATTCCTCAGCTTAATTAAGGGCATCACAAAACCAACTGCCAGCATCACTTTCAGCTGAGAGAAACTGAAATCATTCTCTCCCCTTGATAGCAGGAACTAGACAGGGATGCCCTGTAACACCACTACTATTCAATACTGTCCTGGGAGTCTTAGTTAGAGCTATAAGACAAGAAAGGGACATTTAAGACATCCAAATTGGTGAAGAAGAAGTAAAAGTCTCTCTATTTTCAGATGATAGGATGCTATACTTAGAAAATTAATCAGAAACATTATTGGAACTCACTGAAAGATTCAGCAAAGTAACAGGGTAGAAGATCAACATCAAAAAAATAAGTTGCATTCCTTTATACCACTGAAAAGAGTTCTGAAAGAGAAATCAGGAAAGCAATATCATTTGAGATAGTCACCCAAAAGTTTAGGAATAAAACGAATCAGAGAAACAAAAGACCTATATAAAGAAACTACAAAACCTTATTACAAGAAGCCAAACGAGACCTACAAAAATGAAAGAATATACCATGCTTGTGGATAGGAAGACTTAACATTGTGAAAATGTCAACACTGCCCAAAGGAATCTATAGATATAATGTAATTCCAATCCAGGGTCCAACATCGTTCGTTAAAGAGAGGGGGAAACTAATTACTAACTCTATATGGAAATGAAAGAGACCCTAGGTAAGAAAAGCATTACTTAAAAAGAAGAACATTGTAGTAAACCTCTTACTTACTTATCTCAAAACCTACTACTCAGCCAGAGAAATCCAAACAGCCTGGTGCTGGTACAACAAAAGAAACATAGATCAATGGAAAAAAATTAAGAATCCAGAAATAAATGCTCAGCTCATCTTTGACAAAGGACCAAAACACATTAAATGGGGAAGAAATAGTCTATTCAACAAGTGTTGCTGGCAAACTGGAAATCCATTTGCAGAAGAATGAAATAAACACCGTATCTCACACCATATACAAAACAAACTCAACATGGATTAAAGACCTAAATGTGAAAATAGAATTATAAAGCTAATCAATGAAAAAGTAGGATCCAAACTCAGGAGCTCTGTTTCACAAATACACTATCAAAAATAACTGAAAACATGCAACCAGCAGAAGACAAAATAGATGACTGGGACCTCCTAAAAATCAGACACTTGTGTGTATCAAAAGATTCCACCGAAAGAATAAAAAAAGAACCCACAGACTGTGGGGAAAAGCCTGGCAATGATATATCAGACAAAGAACTATTGTCTAAAATGTATCAAACATTTCAGCACCTCAATAAGACAAAGACAAATAATCCAATTTAAAAATGGGACGAGGATATGAGCAGACACTTCACCAAAGAAGACATCCAGGCAGCCAACAACCCTATACAGAAATGCTTACGAACACTAGTCATTAGAGAGATGCAAATCAAAACAACAATGAGATATCATCTTACTCCAGCATTAGTCGCAAACTTAAAAAAAAAAACAGAAAACAACAAATGTTAAAGAGGGTGTGGAGAATATGAGAGCCTCCTACACTGCTAGTAGGACTATGAAATGGTGCAACCACTGAGGCAAATGGTATAGCACCTTCTCGGAAAGTTGGAACTAGAAATATCATGCTGTTGTTGTTGTTAAGAGCTGTGAAGTCATTTCCAACTCATTGTGACCCTGTATACTGTATAGAGCTTCTCAAGCTTTAAATCAGGGGTGGGGAATGTCCAGTCCCTCAAAATCATTTGGTCTGGCCATGCCAAGGCAACCACAGTTCCCGCCATCACATTTGTTGTTGTTAAGTGCCATCAAGTTGGTTCTGACCCATAACCATCACACTAGGAGTGAGTTGATTAACTGTTTGCATAACAGGCTAATTTTTAAGTTGATAATTTTGTATGACCTCTGTATGATGTTATAAATATCCAAATGTCCCTTGGCAGAAAAAAGGTTCCCCATTCCTGCTTGAAATCTTTGAGAAAGCAGACAGCCTCATCTGTCTTCTGCAGAGTGACTGGCAGGCTTGAACCACAGACCTTGTGATTCACAGTCCTGTACTCTACTTAGTATATATCCTCAAGAAGTAAGACCACGACATGAATAGATATTTATACACCCATGTTCTTTGCAGTATTATTCACAAAAGCAAAAAGACGGAGACAGCCTAAAGGTTCATCGGCAGAGGAATGGTTGAACAAACTTTGGTACATACAAACAATGGAATTTTATAAAACACTGAGGAATAATGATGAATCTGCAAAACACTGCATACCGTGGAGGAGCCTGGAGGACAGTGTGCTGAGTGACATTAGTCAATCACAAAGGGACAGATATTATATGAGACCACTACTGTAAAGTCAAGAAAAGGTTTTTCTTTCTATAATAAACATTGTGTGATGGTTATCAAGGGTGGGAAGGAAGGGAGAATTATTCACTGGATACAATGTAGACACATGCTAACTTGGGTGACAGGGAAAGCAGTTAAAAAGAAAAGGAAGGAAAAAAGAAAAAAGGGAAATTCCTGTCTTCCTTTTTACTCCCCTCTTATCCTGGAAGAGAAACAGTGTATACTTATTTTCTCATTAGGGCAAACCATTGGGAACTTTACTGCAAATTTTGAAAAAGAAAAAGGAAAGTGAAGAGGGGGGAAGGAAAAGAGAGAGAAAGAAAACAAAGACTTGGAAATATAGTAGTGGTTGTCCAACACGGAGAATGGGGTTAGTATGGCTAGATTGTACATGCAGAAATGGTGGAAATAGCAAATGCTTTGTTGTTTTTACGTGTCAACGAGTTGGTTCCAACTCATAGTTACCCTATATAGGGTTTCCAAGGCTATAAATCTCTATAGGGTTTTTGAGGCTATAAATCTCTTTATGAATGTTCTTGTTGTTAAGTGCCGACGAGTCAGTTCCAACCCATAGTGACCCTGAACAGGGTTTCCGAGGCTGTAAATCTTAACGGGAGCAGAAAGCCTCATCTTTCTCCCGCAGAGCAGCTGGTAGTTTCGAACTGCTGACCTTGCGGTTCACAACCCAATTCATAACCACTACCCTACCAGAGCTCCTTTCTATATGAATAGAAAGTCTCATCTTTCTCTTGTGAAGAGGCTGGTGGATTCAAACCACTGACCATGTGGTAACCCACTGCTCCACCAAGGCTCCTTTGTTATATATGTGTTGCTTTTAAAAACAAAAGAAAATCTCTTTCTTTTCCTTCTTAGCATTCATCACCAATTACAATTACGTATAACTGTTTATTACCCCTGGTGGCTCAGTAGTTAAAGCACTTGGCTGCTAACTAAAATGTCAGTGGTTCAAACCCCTTGACACACCATTGGGGAAGACTGCTTTCATAAAGATTTATGGCAATCCAGTTGGTTCCGACTCATGGCAACCCTGTATACGGTTTCCAAGGAGTAACTGGTGGGTTAGAACCACTGACTTTGCGGTTAGCAGTCCAATGCTTATCGTACAGCACCACACCAGTCTTTGTAAATCCCATGGGAGAGTTCTTCTGTGCCTACAAGTTTACTATGAGTCAGAATTGGCTTGATGGTAGTGGGCTTGGGATTAGGTGTTTATGTGTTCACTAATATGTTTGCAGTGTTTACAATAGTGCCAGGTACATGTTATTGTTGTTGTTGTGTGCATGGAGAGATTCTGACTCATAGCAACCCTATAGGACAGTTTCCTAGGCTGTAATCTTCATGGGAGCTGATTGTCAGTTTATTTTTCCCATGGAATTACTATGGTTTCAACCACTGACCTTTCAGTTAGCAGCCAAGTGCTTAACCAGTGTAGCAGTGGTTGTGGTTATGTGCCATGGAGTCAGTTCCGACTCCTAGCAATGCTGTACAGGGTTTCCAAAGCTGTAAATCTTTATGGGATCAGAAAGCCTCATCTTTCTCCTGCAGAACAACTGGTAGTTTCGAACTTCTGACCTTGAGGTTCACAGCCCAATTCGTAACTACTATGCTACCAGAGCTCCTTATTGTAGCAGTAGGATTAATAAATAGCTGCTGAAGGAATAAAGCAGGAAAGAGGAGATTATTTCTGTGTATCTGCTGTGTCTCAGGGAAATCAAGTAACTTGCTCAAGGTCACATAGCTGAAGCTGGGATTTGAGTCCAATTCACCTAATCTGAAGTCCACAGTTTTCATAGCACTAGCTGCCCACAGATGCAGTGGTAGGCTGTGTGCATAGGGTCAGAGAAGGGGATGACTGATGGGACTCCTGGCAGCTCCAGGCAGCAGGATGATAGAGCTGTTTGGCTGTGCATCAGCCCTGTCACAGAAAAATGCTTTGCAACGGACGTTTCCTAACACCTGTTATTCATAAATTCTAGAAACATTTATTGAACATCAAACATTGATTCAGTGGAAAGGATCCAACAAGTGAGCAAGGCAGAGGTGGTCTTGTCTTCGGGGACTTTGTGATGTAGAAGGATACTCCTTGATCTTCCCCCAAGGGGTGTACTAAGCAGGCTCAAACTGGTTCACAAGAGTCAATGGGTGTTAACTTTTCAGGAATTTTCAAGCCAGCTGTTCAGAACAGATTTTACTGAAAATGACATTATTTAAATTTAAGATTAAATATGTTAAAACAAAGATAATAATGCTCAAAACTCATCACATCCTAATTATTTTACTATTGTTGTTAAGTGCCATC
>NW_006408624.1:4133552-4169054 GCF_000296735.1 Chrysochloris asiatica | reverse complement strand
GAGAAAGATGAGGCTTCCTGTTCCCGTAAAGATTTACAGCCTCAGAAACCCTATATAGTGTCGCTGTGAGTAAACTCGATGACATTAGGTTTAAGTTATATCCATGGATTAACGCAGTAGATGCAACAAGCGATTCAAACACAGCAATGATTGTGAAGATGCTACAAGGCAGGGCGGTGCTTCGTGCTGTCGTACATAGGGTCACTACGTGTTAGAACCAACTCGACAGAACCTACCCACAACAACACTAGAACAGTATGTTGCTGTGCATCTCTTCCCACTCCATGCTCAGTGATATCAGATTGGTAGCTGAAATGGACCATGATGGGAGTAATTTACACTATGTTGCCGCTGCTGTCACGTCAATTTCAACTCAAGTTATCCCATGTATTCAGAATAGAACTACTCCATAGAGTTCTCAGGCTGTGACCTTTCAGAAGCACATCACCAGGCCTGACTTCTGAGATACCTCTGGTGGGTTCACACTACCAACCTTTCAGCTAGTAGTCAAGTGTGCCATCCAGGGACTCCTATCGACACCACGAAATATATCATGGAACCTAACAAATGCTACAAAGTGGGACTTTTCAGAACGTATTTATTTATTTTTTAATTTTATTGAGAATGTATCTGTTTTGTAGGAGAGCCAGATGGTAAATACTGGAAGGATCACTGCCCTTTCCCCTTCACCCAGATAATCTTTGCTCATACCTAAAAGCCATTGGACAGGGAATGTGGGTGGGGCTGGGTACCTTTGCTGGAGAAGACTCTGACCCCTTTATTTCCTCCTCTCTGGTAGCGTAGTGGTTATAAGTCAGGCTCCTAACAGCAAGCTCAGCAATTAGAAACTACCAGTTGTTCCACAGGAAAAAGATGAGGCTTTTTACTCCCATAAAGATTTATAGCATCGGAAATCCTATGCAGGGTCACTGAGTCGGAACGGACTCCGTGGCATACTACCACCACCACCACCACCAATCTCTGCTTGGAGTCCTGGTGTGGTGCAGTAGGTTAATGTGCTGGACTACAAAGTTAGTTTGATCTGCAAGGTCGGTGCATCAAGCTTAACAGCCGCTCCTTGGAAACCCTCTACAGGGTCTCTATGGGTCAGAACAGACTTGACAGCATTTAACAGCAACCTCTGGTTGTTATGAGTCAGACAGACTCCGCAGGCACTTAACAACAACAAAAACCTCTGGGTATAAGGAGCCCTGAAGGCACAATGGCTGAATGCTTGGAGGTTAACCAAAAGGTCTTTGACTTGAACTAAACCCACTAGCTATTCATCTGAAGGAAAGACCTAGTGAACTGTTCCCATAAAGATGACAGCCTAGGAAGCTCTCTGGGGTGGATGGAATTGACTCCATGGCGTGCACCATTAAGCTTCTGGGTGAGTCACAGACATGCAAGACTTCCGGTCTCCATCTCACAGAGGGGGCTCGTCTCCAGGATTATGGCCTCACCTCCAGACCCACCTCAGAATAAAATCTAAACTCCGCAGTTCCGCCTAAACCCAGTGGCTCCCACAAAGCTGTCTGGGTGTATTTCCGATTATTGACCCAGCTGGACCTCAGCTCCCATACCGACATGGAACTAACTTTCACTTTTACCCACATTCTCAGGGAAATTGACCATTTTCTGCCATTTTATTACACTCGACGAGAATTTAAAAGGCAGGGTTAGTGCATCTATAAAACTGGCTTTGCAACAAGCTATATTTGCAACAAATATATTTTTTGCAACAAATATATTTGGCCAGGGCCTTTTGTTTGGAGTTGTAAAACAGAGACCAGAGAATGTCTTCCAGGGTGGTGGTTCTTACTTGCACCCTCAGCTCCCAGAACCCCTGGGAGGCATCGGGCCTTCCTGGATCTTTTTCTGCACATTCCACTGCAGATGGACAGAGAGAACGGTCCCTCCTTGCTGATTGTGTAGGCTGGAGGAACTTGACCACAGTTGTAGGGCTCTCATGTCCCGAATGCTTTGCTGAGGGCCTCCAAGGGCAATGCTGGCTTCTGAAAGGGAATTTATAACTGGCTAATCAAAGCTTAATTACAGCAGCTCAGTAGGCTCTAGCAGGAACTCTGGCCCAATTGGTTTGGTGAGGAAACTTTTTATGAGCTTAAGCAGAAGCAGCAAATTATCAGGAATGAGAGCAAAATCTTTCTGCCTTAACGGGGGCTGTTTCTTTGAGCTGGGAATTTGTGAAGTCACCCTGAAGAAAGTGGCTCTGAGTAAAGCAGAGAGGTCGGGGTGAGGGTGGGGGCATTCAGGGTGTTGTCCCCTGGGATCAGAGGGTTGTTGAAAATGGTGCTACTCATGTCCCTGTCCAACCCCAAGGGGAGAATGACGATGCAACCTGAGACCCTCTCTGCTCTTCACCTTCCATCTTCTCCATCCCTGACTCTTTCTTGTTGGCATAGCTGGTGGATAGCACAGAACCATACCACCTGGGGTCTCTCCTGATTCTTGGATCCTCAACTCCTAGTAAGCGCTTCTGTCTTCATTATCTAGAGACACCATAACAACAACAAAAATCACAAGTGGGTGGCCTTAAAGAACAGAGATTGATATGCTTACAGTTCAGGAGACTAAATTCAGAGGCTGTCCTATGAAGGTGGTCCTTCTTTGTCTACATCATCTTCCAGTTGTTGTTGTGAAGTGCTATTGAGTTGATTCTGACCCATAGCTACCCTGTATAGGGTTTCCGAGGAGTGGCTTGTAAGCTTGAACTGCCGACCCAGCAGTTCAAACCGACTTTTCAGTCTAGCACATTAACCCACAGTACCCCACAGGACTCCTCAGCTTCTAGTAGCTGCCAACAACCCTTGGACTTCCTGGACTTGGAGGTTCATGTGCTGTGTGTTTTCATATAGTGTTGTCTTCCCCTGTGTGCGTCTCTGTGTCTAGTCTTCTCCTTTTATAACTCAGAAGTCATTAAATTCAGGACCCACCCTACTATAGAAGGACCTCATCAACATAAAAAAAAAAAAAAAAAATCCCCATTCAACATTATTTCCAAACAGGTTCACATATGCAGGTAAATGTTTTGAAGGAGCAAAATTCAATCCACAACAGCTTCTTGTCAACAAACTCTACACCTTCCATATTTGAACATTCCTCTTTTTCAGATCCCTGATTCACTGCTCAATTAACTCCTTTTCTCAGGTTCAGCCAAAACCTGCCTTCCAGAGAAAACAAAAGTCATGAATAGGAACACCTCCACATTCCCACTGCCTTGCTCTCCTGAACCCACACTGTCCTGCATGCACACCCTGACCTTCCTGCTCCACCTTACTTCTCTACAGAAAGACTGTTTTGTAGCAGTGAATAATGGTCAGCCACACGTGGGGTTGACTCTTGTCAGTGCTCCTGACTAAAATTTCATCTCTTAGGTAAGGAATTTAGCCTCTTGAAGTTTCAGTGTTCTTGTCTGTAAGATGGGAATAATAAAATCTGTAATATGGGGCGGTTGTGAGGCACTAAAGGTGGTATTGTGGTTAAATCGCTCAGTGATTAACCAAAAGATGGGTGGTTCAAACCCATCAGCTGTTCTGAGGGAGAAAGATGTGGCAGTCTGCTTTCATGAAGACAGGACTTCCTAACTTGGAAACCTGATGGAGCCCTGCTCTATCTCATGGAGTTGCCATGGGATGGAATTGACTCAATGGCAGTGGATGGATGAGGCATTAAATTAAATAATCCATGTGCAGTTGGCACCATACATGCATACTGTTGCCTTCCATTGTTCTTCTTGTTGTTATTAAACGCTGTTGAGTCGGTTCTGACTCATGGTGACCCTGTATAGAGTTTCTGAGGAGTGCTTGGTGGGTTTGAGCCATCAACCTTGTGGTTAGCAGTCCAGTGCTTATCCTACAGTGCCACAATGGCTGTCGAATGGGGTACGGCTCATGGTGACCTTATGTGTCACAGAAGAAAATGGTGCCAGTCCTGTACCACCTTCATGACTGTTAGTATGTTTGATCCCATTTTTACGGCTCCTGTGTTGGTCCATTTCATTAAGAGTGTCCCTCATTTTTGTGGACCCTCCACTTTGCCAAATACAATGTCCTTTTCTAGCAATTAGTCTTTCTTAATGACGTGTCAAAGTAAGCACTCTCATTTCTAAGGAGTATTCTGACTGTATTACTGCTAAGACATCTATTGATTCTTCTGACCAAATATTGAATATTGGCAAAGAACATTGATAGTACCATGGCCTGCCGGAAGAATAAACAAATCTGTCTTGGGAGAAGTACAGCCAGAATGTTCCTTAGAAGTAAGGATGACGGGACTTCGTCCTCTTACTTGGACATGTTGTCAGGAAGGACCAGTGCCTGGAGAAGGACATCATGCATGGTAAAGTGGAGGGTCAGTGCGAAAGAGAAACGTCCTCAATGAGAGGGATTGACACAGTGGTACCAAAATGCAGTCAAGCAGATAAATTTTGAGGACGGTACAGAAATAGGTGGAGTTTGTTCTGTTGTCCATAGAGTCGTTATGAATCAGAACTGACTTGACGGCCTCTAACAAGAACAAAACGGTGTATTATGATGGTTCTTATGTTTGATTATAAAATAGAGAGCAGAAATCCATCGAGATTACATTTTAGTTGTCCTCAGAAGAGGATTTGGGGATCCAGAACAAAGATTGTGAGGTTCCACATCCCTATGTCTGTTGTCAGTAGTTTGACCCAAAAGGCACTGTCTCAGCAGCAAATGGGGAGAGGGTTCCCCAAGTCACAGATGGGGGAGCAGCATTAAAGGTAAATCAAGGCAGAAGGTTGGAGGCCTTGGAGGAGAGAACGGCTCTGTGAACCTACCAGGGGCACTAGAGGTGGCCCTCAATGTCGGGCAGAGATTCTCTGTACAGTTTGACTCACAGAGCACAACCCCCATGGGTACAGACAGACCAGGACACTGACAGGAGCTCATGGCAGAAGAAGGGGGGATGTGCAGGGCTTGTCTTCATTGTCAATAAAAGTACATTTAAAACAACAACAACAACAAACAGTTGCTGTAAAGTAGACTACAGCGTGTGTGTCAGAGTAGAACTGCACTCCACGGGATTTTCAATGACTGATTTTTTCACAAGTAGAACACTAGGGCTTCCCTCCAAGGTCCCTCTGGCTGGTCTCAAACTGCCAGCCTTATTTTGACATTAATTATTTGCACCACCCAGAAAAAGGGGCTCTGGTAACGTAGTGGTTATAAGTCAGGCTGCTACTCTCAAGGTCAGCAGTTTGAAGCCGCCAGCATTCCATGGGAGAAAGATGAGGCTTTCTGCTCCCATAAAGATTTACAGCCTCAGAAACCCTATGTAGGGTCACTATGAGTCAGAACTGACTCCACAACACACCACCACCTAGAAAAAAATAAATAAATAAATAAATAACCAAACCTGTTAAGTCAATTCCAATTCATGGAGAACCCATATGGTACTATACCCAGAGACTTCTAAAATAGGGTTCAAACCCTTTGTCATCAAGTCTTAGGTCCTTTTGAACCACCAGGTCAGCACTTAAAACCCATTAATCAATCCTCGGAAACCCTATACAGGGTTGCAATGAGTCAGAACCGACTCCACGGCTCTTAACCATAACAACAATAGGAAAGACTAGGGTTACCCCCCGTAGGATTTCTAAAGCTGTACATTTTTATGAAGGCAGACTGCCACATCTTTCCCCCAAGGAGCAACGGGTGGGTTTGAAGCACTGACCTTTTGATTAGCAGCCAATACTTCATGAGTGTACCACTAGGATTCCTTGAGAATAGGTGTAAGGATTAATCATTTTATTTACAAACTAAGAGAGAACTGCAGTAGGCTTGTGCTGTACTAGCTTTTGGCGAGGTTTTCTTTCAACTTTATGAACTTCTCTAACAATGAATAAAACCACTCTGGCATGACAGGCGCCTGTATTATTCTGTGCGGATCCCTTATTCGTAATGTCATCAATTATAATAATCAGATAACTGTAGCACCAGGCTGCAGCCGGGATGATGCTGAGGAGCAGGCGTGCGAGACCGTGGCTCTTCAGAGCTGCTCATTCGTGTTTTTAAAGCACCAGAAGATGGCTAGGCACTATGATTGCCCTTAAGTTTTAAACTACCTGCAATCATTAAAATAATCTAGTTCATATTCATAGAGCCATGATTGTATTTTACATACCCAGTAAACACTTTATGAGAAAAAACCACACTTCTGCAATGAAATAAAGAGGCTTACACTAGAGGAGCTCAAATGGCAAGATGGTATAGAATCAGCCCAGAGCACAGAGCTGGGGGTGTAACACAGGCCGAGGATCAGACACTGGGCCCCTGTGTTGGGTAGTGAGACTGGGTTTTGAAACAATGTGAGGCAGATAAGGAAAAGAAAAGATGAAAAAGGGGAAGTTAGCCCATGCTCAGTACTACGAAATGCATGCTGGAGTCCCCTGGAGTAGAGATTCCATTAGATAGATGAGGAACTCGAGGCTCACAGAGGTTAAAGCACTTTTGTGGGCTCTTCCTCACATTAAAGTGGAGAGGCTAGATTGCAACCCCAGGTCTGTGTAAGTCCTAAACCACACCACACACTGGTTTAGGTGTCCAGTTCAAGGTTACAGGGTGGTGAAGGGCAGACCAGTACTCTGAGGACCACCACCTGGACACCTGGACGATTCCATATCCAGGCATTTTTCAATGTGTCCAGAAGGGGATGTGGCCCAGGGGTGTCCCCTGTGAAGTGGGCACTGGGTCTGAAACCAAACCATTTGCAGAAATCCCTGACTTAAAAAATACAACAAAACATACATATATATTTGCTTTTAAATGTTTTAATAAAATGCTTTCTTGACTCTGTTGAAGCTTCTGAAAGTCCAATAAATGACAATCATTTCTCTCCACCAGAATAAGATAAATGGAGATCCCGAACTCAGCTTTATTACACAGTTGTTGTTGTTGTTGTTGTTAAGTGCTGTCGAGTCAATTCCAACCCATAGCGAACCTGTATAGGGTTTCCAAGGAACAGCTGGTGAGCTTGAACCACTGACCTTGAAGTTCAAATGACTTTGCAGTCTGACTCATTAGCCCACAGCGCCACACCAGGACTCCTTGTTACACGGTAGGCATGGTTTAAGTATAAAATACATATAGCCTGTTAAGATGAGTCCCCCTTATGAACCTCCCCTAAACTGTAGACCTACTCCATTAAAGGAAGGAGAACAGATGGACACAAACACCTCTCTGCAGGCAAAAACAAAAAAATCATCTGCTGTGGAGTCCATTCCAAGTCCGGGTAAGCCCATGAGTGTCAGAGCAGAGCTAGGCTCCGCAGGGTTGCCAAGGGCTGGTTTTTCAGAAGAAAGTGCATTGCTTGTCTTTCTTCTGAGACACCTCTGGGTGGATTCAACTCACCAGTAGTTCAATTAGCAGTACAGCTGTCTTAACCTTTTGCCCTACCCATGGACACCCTCTGTAGGCAGGCAGACCTCCAAAAGAGAGAAAAAGGCTGAGTCAAGCGCCCTCAGTTCCTTTTCCCACACTCAATCAAAGGAATGCCTCCTCTTGCAGAGGAGACAGGAGACAATGAAGGGAAGGCTAGGTCCTGAAGATAATTCCAATTGAAATGCTTCTACCTACATACAGGAATGGTGGGCTATGAAAGCTCCCTCCCACCCCAATAGTACAGAGCCTTTCAGACACCAAGACAGAATATTATTTCTAATCTGACTCCACACACTTTCTCTTTTGCAAATGTTCTTGGCTCCCCTCCACACTATATATGACTGTGGTCATGGAGCATACCCATGACATTTCATGCCAGCTGTCCCCCATGTTTGCCTCTGCTGTTTGGCAACCATTGTGGCCATGCTACTGACTGGCAGTGGTTCAAATGGGGTAGAGTCACTCCTCTATGGTGGGCCAGGGACTTCTGTGACAAAGCGCTCTACTACCATCTTGGTGGGTACACAGCTGTTAAACTGGCCTCAGCCATTCTCCAGGGTGAGCTGTAGACAAGGTCCCAGAATGACTTTGGTCGGGAAATCCAAAGGATCCAAGCAAACCCTATTTTTCAAAGTTCTAGAAACTAACATTGTTTTTCCAGATGTGCGCACATCTGGGGCTTCAGAAAATAATGGTCCTTAGTGGGAAAGGACTCTCAGCCACACTGGAAGTAAAATGGTCAGAGTTTTCAACAGTCTATGCAAGCCCCTCTGAGTTCAAGTTCCCTCAGGGAGACTTCTCATACAACCGAAGTCTTCTTTGATCGTCTAGGCCCTGAAGTTGTTTGGCAGCTCAGAACTTCCCAGGGCAAACAGAGTAAGCCACACCCCCTGACACCCACCCTAACATCAGCCTCAGAAGCAGGGTTTACCTAGCTCGGGAGTGAGAAACAGAGCTTTTCTGTTTTCCCAATTTCAACCTAACAGTGTTGGCTACTTGGAAGCTGTGTTAAGAAGGATTCTGAGGCCTCTCCATGTACAAGGTAGGGCCTGAGTTGGCAGAAGTGTGCCAAGGTCAGAGCAAAGGAAGGACGGCAGAGATGCTGAGTTCTAATATAAAGGGTCTTAAGATTTTTTGACCCCTCTCTCTTCTGTATTCCCTACATCTAGCCCATTACCAAACCCTGTCTAGTCCATCACCAAATCCTGTCGGATCTATCTCCTAATATGACTTTCAGATTCATCCACCTCTTCCCACCCCACATTAGTCCCTGCCCAGGCCACCACTTTCACCTGGACCCCTACCTGCCCCAGCCTCCTGGTTGTTCTCCAAGCTTCCACTCTTGGCTCCTCCCATCCAGTCTCCTGCCAAGGGGATGTTTAAAAGCATGAATCTGATCATATTGTTAAGTCCTCACCATGGTTACAGGGCACTGCATAATCTGAGCATCACCTCCACCACCCTTGCCACCCTCCTCCCAAGACTGGGCCAGCACATTGGTTTTCTCACAGTTCCCCAAACATGAAATTGAGGTTCTAGGGAAAGCTAAGTAGCTCATTATCTTTCTCTCTATGTTTTAGCATCAGATTTGTGTGTGAGTCTGATGAGAGAGACAGGGGTGAACTGAAAGTGTTCAGTCTTCCTTGCTTAGAGATGGGGGAGAAGGAACAAGGTGTTCGCCCTATAGTAAGCATGTCCTCCCGGAAACATGAAGAGAAGGGACTACAAAGGCTCTTCCTGGCATCTGTCTCAGTGGTTTCCTACTCAAGGATCTCACAGCCCCCCACTCTACCCCTTTATGTACCCACTTCCCCTCAACTGATAGCATCCAGCTCATCCCCCGTGTGAGGTGCCCCAGGACTCCTTACACTCTACCGCACATCACTCATCACAATTCTAATTAGATACGTAATTATGACACCAACACACAAGCCTATTCCCATCCAGTCCGTTTCAACTCATAGCCACTCTACGGAGCTGAGTAGAAATACCCCATAGGGTTTCGAAGACTGTCACCTTTAGGCAATCTTTCTCTTGTGGAGCGGCTGATAGTTTCGAACCACAGACACTTTTGGTTAGCAGCCCAGCCCTTTAACCACTGTGTCATCACTGTTTAACGTCTGGGTCTCCATTCAAATGTAAGGGCCTTAAAGGCAGCGTTCTTGTTGGCCTGGTTCTACACTGTATCCCCAACCCTTGACTTTGGTAACAAAACAAACAAAAAACCTTCTTGTCATAGAGACAGATAACTTTCACTCATGGTGGTCCCACGTGTGTTACAGTAGAACTCTGCTCCACAGGGTTATCAGTGTCTGATTTTGGGGACATAGATCTGCAGGTCTTTCTTCCAAAGCACCTCTGGGTAGATTCAGACCTCCAACCTTTTGGTTAGCGGTTAGCAGCCAAGCACATTAACTGTTTAGTCGGCATTCATTATTGCAGAACAATGGATGAATGGATTCTTCAGTACAGCTATTCATCAGCATCAGCAAGGAGAGGCTAAATTGTGCTGTAGTTATAAACCACCCCAGGATTTCAGGGGCTTAAAACAATAAAAAGGAGCTGTAGTGGCACAATGGTTAAGTGCCTGGCTGCTAACCAAAAGGGTAGTTCAGACTCATCCAGTGACTCCAGAAGAGAAAGACCTGGTTCTCTGCTTTTTACAAGATTACACCCAAGAACAGCCTCTGGGGACTCTGTCATATGTTGTCACTAAGAGTTGGAATCAACTTGATGGTACCCAACAACAACATAACAACAAAGGTGGACTTCTTGGTCCTGCTATGGGTCATCTGAATCTCAGCTTCTCATTCTGCAGCCCAAGCAGACAGAGGAGCTGCCCTGTGATGCATTGCTGATCACCGTGACAGAGGACAGTAGGGCATGATGAATCTTGTGCTGGCTCTGAAAGCTTTTGCCCAGAGATCAAACGTACCACTGGTCAAAGCAAGACATGTGTACACCCCGACCTTCAAGGAGCTAGGCAAGTCCAGTCCTACCTTGTGCTCAGCAGAAGTGGAAATATCTGATAGGCAACACTAATTGTCTTGATACTCCCCCTGGACCTAGCTCTGTGTTGGTCTAGGGGGTAAACGCAAAGCCCAGACAGTGCTGTCAAGAATTGTGCTGTCCAGCCTGGTGGCCACCTGTGACTGCTGAGCACTTGAAGTATGGCTAATATGAATGTAGATAAGTTGTAAGTGTAGAGTACACCCCCAGTTTCAAAGATTCAGCATGAAAAAAGATAATGGGAAATGTCTCATTAATCATTTTTAATTTTGATCACACATCACAATAATATTCTGGATATACCGGGTTTAATAAAATAGGCTATTAAAGTTAATTTCAGCTGTTTCTTTTGACTCTTTTAATGTGGTGATGAGAATATTAGAGGTTATTAGGTGGCACAAATGATTACGAAAGAAAGGTTGGCGGTTTGAATCCACCTAAAGACACCTCAGAAGAAAGACCTGGCAATCTACTTCTGAAAGGCATTGAAAACTCTGTGGTGCACAGTTCTAGCGTGTCCACACATGGGGTCACTGTGAATCAGAATCACCTCAATGGCAACTGGCTTTAAAAAACAACAACAACAAAAACCCTCAAATATTTAAAATTACAAATGTGGTTTCCCGTTTACGCCTCACATTGTATGTGGGGACTTCAAAAAGTTCATGGGAAAATTCCTTTATCCTTTAATTCATATTTCTATAGGACCTTCATGCTCTAGAACTTCTAAGAACAGCCAAGAGTTGTGCCCAAGGGCAGATCTGAGCTTGCAAATGAAGCCTAGTGTCCCAGCTGTGAGAGAAGAGGGAACCCAGGGGGAGAAGGAGGGAGCCAGAGATGGGGTGGGGATCTTCCCAGACTCAACATTCATTCCTTTATGCAACCCTGTTTCATGAGCCCTCCCTATCCCCAAAGCCAAACCGACTGCCATAGCCCTGGAGTGGGACCTCATATCCCCCCCCCACCCCCAAGCCCTGGAGGCCCCTTGCTGTTTAATACAGGCAAGCTGTGGGTGTGGCTGGCACTGAGCAAGCGTTCCTCTCTGACACAGTCTGATGGCCAATGAGCTGCAGCCAGGAAGGGGCTCTCGCGCTCGCCTGCAGAGAGTGTTAATAAATATTTACCAAGCCCTTTGACAGTGCCAAGGGAGAATATAAATCAGCCCCAGCAGGCGCTGAGACCAGCTTCCCCCAGGGCTGGCAGCCAGAGGCGGGCGCCTGCCACCACAAAGGACCTGGCAGTCCTCTGACCTCCGCCTGCCTCAACTACCCCAAGTGGCCCAGTCAGCCCCATTTACAGAAGTCCTGAAATAAGACAATCTCTCAGTATTGATTTTGTGCTGCTCCCTGCGACCGCTGCCCTGGGTAACTCACAGCATATAGATTTTTCTATAAACCCCCAAATTAATATCTGCGGCGGGAGGGAATATAGTGCTACTGGACATGGTGAAGGCTCCCGGTCCCACTGGACAGGAGGTTGGAGGAACTGAGGCTGTGGCTACCCCTCCTGGGCCTGATCTCACTTTGTGGCAGCCAGCAGGCTGAGGGTTTGGAGGCCAACCTGCTGGTCTACATTTCCACCCACACTTGCTCCTGGACCAGGTATGCTACTGCTTTCTTGAATGAGGTTTGTTGCTGTTGTTAAGTGCCGTCAAGTCGGTTCCGACCCATAGCGACCCTGAACAGGGTTTCCAAGGCTGTAAATCTTTATGGGAACAGATAGCCTCATCTTTCTCCCACAGAACCGCTGGTAGTTTCGAACTGCTGACCTTGTGGTTTGCAGCCCGATTCATAACCACTACGCTACCAGAGCTCCTTTTAGGCAGGCAGAAGTGTCATTGTTCAGTAAGAAGAGATGCTCAGTGATGGCAAGGAAAGAGCAACATCTTTGTATTTTACTCTCAGGTCCACCCCAGATCTGCTGTGTGACCCTGGAAAATTATTTAACCTCTCTGTGCCTTTGCTTTCCAAACAGCAAAACAGTGACAATATAATATTCACATTGCAAGATTGTTGTGAGGATTATTTAGTCATGAAACAAATGCAAAGCAAGATCATTTCCTAACTTGGATAAAAGTGATGATGTAAATAAATGCCCAAGTCAACACTACAGATTGGTAATCAGGGAGGGTCTCTCCAAAGCTGTGACATCTGAGCTTACACCTGAAGGTGAGAAAGAGCCAGTCATGCAAATAGCTGGGAAGAGCATTCCAGCAGAGGGAACAGCAAGTACAAAAGCCCAGAGGAGAAACAATCAAGGAAGCAGAGACCTGGAATGAGCAGCACACATTTCCTGGAAGGGAGCAGGGATCTGGGGATGCTCCAAAGACAGAGAGTCCTAGTTAGGAATATAGGTGGGGACAGGAACCACAGGGGAGCGGGGAAGGGTCTGGTCCTGCTGCTCTCCAGCTCCCCTCTTCTGGGTCAGACACAGTCCCCTCCCAAGGTCAAGGTCGGGGGTAGGAAGTAAAGAAAGAGATGTTGCCTGGGGTGGGTGGGTGCACTGAGGTGCATGGAGAGAGGCAGCAGAGTGTGAGCCCAGTCAGCTAGCAGGGAGCAGAATGCAGAGACATTAATGAGAAATGAATAAACTCCCCCAGCTCAAGCCAAGTAAACGTTTGTTGCAGACACTTCTAATCCAATTGTCTTTAATAAAACCGATAATTGGGTTTGGGATTCTCCTCTGGGCCTGACCAAGCCAGTAGGCGGCTTAGTAGCTCCCCCAATCCCTTCCCACCCAGAGTCCCGCCTCTGCTTCCACAAATTAATTCAACTTGACACTTGAGAAGATGCAGAGGTGAAGATCAGGGTGTCGTGGGAGGGCAAAGAAATTCTCTGGCTGAGGCAGATGTGAATGTGGATCCGGGTTCAGGTGGGCATGTGTGTACCTCTGGGCACTGGCACATGCTTGTACAAGCGGAAGTTCAGGCTGGGGAGCCAGGCTGCCTGGGTTGCAATCTCTGCTTCTCCACAATCCTGGGCAATTTACGGAACCTCTTTCTCCATTTCCTCATCTGTAAAAGGGACATATTAACAGGGGAAGCGTCCAGATAGTACTGGGAGGAGTCCGTGAGATAATCTGCGGGGAAGACTCAGAGCCTCCCAGCACCTGCTCTGCGAGGCAGTATGCCGTGGCTCCATCAAGTACTTTTGAGCCTTTTCTGCTAATCAGAGTGACAACCTGCTTGGCCACACACCTTACATCTTCCTGGTCCCTGTCTATGCTATCGCTGGGGGCTGGGTCCTGCTGCATCCTCCCCCTCCCCAGGGAAGGTGGTCTGCATCAGGTCCTAACACTGCCACAAGGGTCCCCCAGTCCTAGAACCTGGCCAAGGCCAGAATGGGTGTCTATAGGGCCATGGCGGTTACAACCCCCAGCTGTCTGTATCTGATTCTCACATCTCCCCTCCACCCATCACTGGAGGTGGGACAGTTTCCAGTGTGCCCTATGCCCAAAACAGTTCCCATGAACAACTTACATACTGGTAACATAGTGATTATGAATCAGGCTGCTAACCTCAAGGTTTGCTCATCTATAAAACAAGGGTGCTACTAGTAATTAGCGTAGTGGTTACAAATCGTATTGTGAACCTCAGGGACATCAGTTTGAAACTACCAGCCTTTCCGTGGGAGAAAGATGAGACTTTCTGCTCCCGTAAAGATTTATAGCCTTGGAAACCCTGTGCAGGGTCACTATGAGTCGGAACCGACTCCACGGCACTTAACAACAACAACAACAACACCTGAGAAACTGTAAGGAACAGACAGCAAAGCCAGTTTGAACTGTAGGGTTGGCAGTTCAAGCTCACCAGCCACTCCTTGGAAACCCTGCACAAGGTTGCTGTGGGTTGGAACCGACTTGACGGCACTTAACAACAACAAAAGAGAGAAAGAGGCAGAGACAGAATGAGACAGGACCCTGTGTGCATCTGTGGAGTGTGCAAGGGCGAGTCTAGTGGTAGATAAAGAGAAAACAGACCAGATACCTCAGGTAGGACAGGGTGGCTGGGGTCAGAGAGCTAGGAGAGCCCAGCGGAGCACCCAGGCCCACAGCTAGAGGGGATACTGTCTGAGCTGGACTTGAGAAATGTGGAGAAAATTGAGATGCAGTTGATATGGATCGTATTCCCCCCCACCCTCCAAATATATGTTAGAAGCCCTGGTGATACAGTGGGTTAAGCATTGGGCTGCTAACTGAAAGTTCAGCAGTTTGAATCCACCAGCTGACCCACAGTGTGCATCTGCAATGATTGACAGTCTCTAACCTTTATGAGGGTAGTTCTCCTCTATCCTATAGCGTATCTATGAGTTACGACTCTACGGCAGTGGGTTTTGGTTTGGGGTGGGTTTAAAATACATGTTGGAATCCTAACCTCTACATCCCTGGATGAAATTCAGTTTAGGAATAGTGTCCTTTGTTGTGTCAGCAAGATCGTATGTATCCACAGAGGGTGTGCCCAAAACCAAATCACTTCTCAGTTATAAAAAGAGCAGATTGGACCTGGGAAAAGCCCAGACCAAATGGGGAAGACAGGGTCATCTGCAAGATGAGGAACCAAGGAAGGCCCAGAACAACCAACAAGGAAGAGCGGACATGTCCAAATCCCTAACTCGGACTCGTACCCTCCAGAACTGTGAGAAAACACATCTCTGCTCTTGAAGGCCACCCATGTGTAGCTTTCTGCTACCTCAGTGCTAGAAAACCAGAAACTGAGAGAGCAGTGAAGCCGGGGCAGAGCACAGTTCACAGACAGGTGGATGTGGCCACTAAGAGGTGGGCTTTGCTGGACTGAAGACAGATGGAGTAGGAGTCAGCAGTCTTTTGTGGGCAGATAAAGGGAGCCCTGGTGACACAATGGTTAAGTGCTGGCTGCTCACAGCACAGTCAGAGGTTCAAGCCTACCAGTGACTCTGCAAAGAGAAAAGAGCTGGTGATCTGCTCCAATAAAATCTACAAACTAGGAAACCCTTTGGGACAATTGGTCTAGCCTGACCTTTAGGGTCACTACAAGTCAGAATTGACTCAACAGCACACCACAACAACATCACAGGAGGAGATGATGGGGAGAGGTTGGCAGAGCACTAAAACATGCCCATAAAGGTGACTGAAGAGATGGAGAGTGTAAGGGTGGGTATGGGGGAAGGTGCTCAGTGGGGGACAGAAGTTGGAAGGTGGACATCCAATACGTTATCCAGTAACTAATTAGCCAAAAGAGTGAGGTCATGTGTAAGGCGAGGTCCATGGGACGTAGTGAGGCACCTGAGCCTGGGTACTGACCACAGACGAGGTAAGGCCTAATGCTTGTTTCTATGACCCCAGAGGGGTCTGGGGTCACAAATCTCAAGTGTGCCTGCAGAGCATGACCTGTATTTTTATGCTAGTGACCTAGGACGAAAGAGGTGACAAAGTGCATGGAAGGAATTGTGCAGGACTGGGGTGTACCAGGCAGCAGGGTCCAGAGGCATATCTAGGGTATGGGAGATAAGGCATATTCTAGGATACCACTTGAAGGGGGCACCACTGAGCAATTTCTATTCACCACAGCAGTTTCCATTGCCAGTTGTGAAAGATGGTTCAATAAGTTAAAGCTAATTGACATACATGCTATTTCCCATAACCACACCGCTAGTGAAGCCACAGGAAGGGGTCCAGGAGCTTTGAGGGAGATGATGAGTAAGGAGTCCATGTTTCAGGCGGAGGAGAGAAAAGACAGCCCAATATGGGGCTGAGGGGAAGGGAAAGAAGATGGGACAAGGAAGCAAAGTGTAGAGTCCCATCGAAGAGCACTTACCAAATGCCAGGCTCTAGACTGTGTGCTTTATGCCCAAGAACACAGCTACTTCTCACAACAACCTGCAAGACAGTAAGGAGATGGAGCCTCCGAGGAATGAAGTGACTTGCCTGGGATCACACGAAGTTCCTTCCACAGAGGAACTAGGATGCCTAAAGCACTGGAGGCTGTAGACAGGGAAAGTGATGGGAGGTCCTGACCTCAGGAACGCATGGTGTTTTGATTGGTGGGAAGGTCTGAGGTGTGTCACAGGGTGGCTGGCATGGAATGGAGGTCATACAGGAATCTGAGATAATAAGGGATTGAGAGACCAGGGTGCTGGACGGTCATCCACCTGGCCACTGAGACCCCAGGACTTGAGGTGAAAGGAGTCATGAAAGCTTTCTCCTTCCCTCCCTCTATCCTTCTGCCTTGTCCTTTTCCAGCCCATTGTCCTCCTCCCCTCCCTTCTTCTCTTCCCTCCTTCCTTACATTTTTTCTTCTTCCCTCCTCTCTTCCTTATTCCTTTTTTTCTCTTTCTTTCAGTAAATCTGTGCTTCCTAAATGCTGGAGTTCTAGCAATAAAGCAGACCAATCAGCCTCTGTCCGTAAATTACAGAACATGCATTCTGGTAGGAGAGACAGGCAATAGAAAAGTAAACACATAAAACCATTCCATCTACTAACAGGTGCCTTGAAGAAAAGAAAACAAACTATTGGGGCAGAGAGTGACTGAGCTTAATTCCCCAGGAACCTATGTGATGGGAAGGAGCCAATCCTGTAGTGGGGAGAACATTCCCAGGCAGAGAACACAGTAAAGAAAGAGTGCCTGAAGTGTGTGTGGAGTGGGGAGGGGTAGCTTGGTGAGTTAGAAATGCAGAGAGATGCTCAGTGTGACTGGAGCTCTGGGCCAGGGAGAATAGGACTTTGAAAGGTTGCCAGGATAAGTTCATAGGATCTAGAAGGAATTGAAATCTACTCTGATTGCAATGGGAATGCACAAGGGGTTTTTAAGCAGGGGAAAATATGTATGCATTGACTGATGTTTTAAGAAGTATCTTCCAATTACTTGTGTAGAGAATGAGCTGGAAGGGACAAGAGTTGGAAACAGAAAAGGCAGAGGGAAAGTTCTGGTCCCAGCCCAAGTCAGAGGGTGCTTGCTGCTGGTTTTCTGGACAAGAGACAGGGAGGCAAGAGGAAATGATGTCCACTTTGAAAGCCATGAGAGCAAAGAGTTCCATACCTCACTGTGTGATGCGTGTTTTTATAGGTATCATTCATTCAGTATTTAGTGAGCAACTACTATGAACAAAGGTCATTGGGTGGCACAATCAGTTAGCTCTCAGCTACTAACTTGAAGTTGGATGGTTCAAACCCACCCAGCAACATCACAGAAGAAAGTCCTGGTCATCGACTTCCATAAAGACTGCAGACAAGAAAACCCTTTGGAGAATTTGTACTCTGTAACACATGGGTTGCCGTGAGTCAGAATCAACTTAACATCAATAGTTTCGCTATGAACCAGATGTTGTCCCAGTTGCTGGGGATACAACCGCAGAGCAAAGAAACAAAACTGCCTGCCCTCAGGGACGTTCCATACTCGAGGGATATTGTTATTAAGTTGTTGAGTCAGTTCCGACTCATTGCCACCCTGCATAGGGTTTCCAAGGAACAGCTGGTGAGTTTGAACCACCAACCTTGAGGTTCAAACCAACATTGTAGTCCAGTGCTTTATCTTTACCTTTACAATGCCACACCACAACTGCCCTAGAGGGATTGTCGTTGCTGTTAAGTGCTGTCAAGGTGGTTTCCACTCATACCAACCCTGTATAGGGTTCCCAAGGAACAGCTGGTAGGTTTGAACAGTCGACCTTGTGGTTTGCACTCCAGTGCTGATCCTACAGCGCTACATCAGAGGGAGACAATTTATAAGTGAAAATAGAGAAGGTCGGATGGTGGTAACTAAACACGGAGGCAGGGTAGGGAATGTGTCGTTTTAGATCAGGTGACCGGGAAAGGCCTCCAGGAGGGGATGACCTGTGTGTAAAGATGTGTATCCACTGGAGGAGCCCCAGGAGGATCTGGGGGAAGAGCATTCCATGCAGAGGGAACAGCAACTGCAAGGGTGGGAGCAAGGCTGGCATGTTTGGGGACACGCGAGGAAAGTAGCAATGTGACTGGAGCAGACTGAGCCAGGGGAGTGAAGAGAGGAAATGAAACCAGAAAGGTGATGGTAACTCAGGTAATCTTGTTGTTGTTGTTGTTAGGTGACAGCACATCGGTTCTGACTCATAGTGACCCAACATAGGGTTTCTGGGGAGTGGCTAGTGGGTCTGACCCACCAACTTTGCAGTTAGCAGTCCAGTGTATATCCTCCAGCGCTACATCAGGACTCCTGCCCAGGGAGTTGTTGTTAAGGGCCATCAAGTCAGTTACAACTCATAGTGACCCTGTATAGGGTTTCCAAGGAGCAACTGGTGTGTTTGAACCACCCACAGAGGGGTGTGTTAATTACCTAGTGCTGCAAAAACAGAAATAGCACACGTGGGTGGCTTTAACAAACAGAAATGTATTTGTTTAGGAGGCTAGAAATTCAAATTCTTGGGGCCGGCTTTGAGGGGAAGACTTTTTTTCTTTGCCAGTCCTGGAGGAAGGTCCTTGTCTCTTTCAGCTTCTGGCCTGGCTGATAGTGGCCTGGCATACCCCGGTTTGCTAGCTTGTTTGACCTCTTATACCTCTCAAAAGAGGTAAACTCAAGTTACACTCAACCCTAACCCTGCCACATTAACAATTAACATAAAAAAGACAACGGATTCCCAAATGGGATTGTAACCACAGGTTTGTTGATGTTGTAATTCCGACTCACAGACTCATAGTGACCCTGTATAGGGTTTCTTGAACCATGGACCTTGCAGTTCAAACCAAGAAGCTTGCAGTCCAGCGCATTAACCCTCAGCGCCACAGCAGGATTGCAACCACAGGTTTAGAGGTTAGGATTTACAACACAATATTTTGAGGGACGCAATTCAATTCATAACAGGAGGAACAGTGAAACCCAGACTCCATTCTGCCTACCAGGACACGGGCTGGGATTCCATCTGTCAGTGCGTGTTTCCACCCATCCATCCATCCTCTTAGCCACGAACCTGTTTGTCTGGGTCTCTACTGGAGATCTGCCCATTGATCACAAATGAAGGTCTTCCCTCCAGCTGGCATGTGAGTCACATCCCTGCTACACTCCACACTGTGGAACCAACCAGCCAGCCCCACCCACCAGCTGCTCGTCAGAATGACACATCCTGGGACTTCTTGTCATTTTCCATCCAAGATTCCATTACGAGGTGTGATTGCTGAAGTAATAGACAGATAACGGATCTGTCCAAGCCCCGCCTGGTGCACTGGGCAGCTGCCGGGGTTTTTTCCCATTAGCCACAGGGCTTGACAGACAGTAATGGATTTCATACCGATGCTGAGGCCTGCGGCAGATAATTCCATGATAACGGTTTATCAGGCGCTGACGGGAGGTAATGGGTAATCACCAAGCAGAAAGCAAACCCTTCAGGGAGTCCTGGCCTCCGCCCAGGCTGGCTCTGCCTTTATTGTGCCAACTGCCACCTTTCCAGCTCACAGCACAGCTCCCCTCTGCATCCTCAAGGATGACCCAGCATCTGCTCAACTGCATAGGTGTGTGCCCAGGCCAAGCCCAGCTGGGGACCTGAGAAAATTCTGACATGTGATGTTCTCCCACCTTTGCGCTCAATGAGACTCAGAACAAACTTAAAAGAAGAGTAAGTGGAGGTTTCAAAGGCGAGGCAACCCAATATGCCCCCCAAGTTCCAGCCCTGGCTGTTGTCTGTCACTCATAGCTCCTTGTCCTGGATCATGGCATCAAAGGGAGAAACAAGCGAAAGTTGGAATCTGGCCACTGTTTGTTTGACCCTGGGCCTGTTACCCCTTCTGCCTCTTCCTCCTCAAGGACCACCAGCAGTAATGGCTCCACCCCAGTCCAATGGCTCCCCTACACCCTGCCGACACTTTGCAAACACATAAGTAAGCCATGTGTTTCCCGCCAGGACTTTGCTAATAAAATCTGCCTTTACCAACTTGGAAGAAGGAAGAAATGAAAGAATGTGTAGGATGCACCCCATTTTAAGATTTCCCTCCTTAAAATATTTCTCAACATCCCAGTCCTGCTACTGCTTATCTCTTGATGACATCTCAAAGAGACTAAAACCAATGAACGAAGGGCAAATGATCACAAGTGAGGAGATTTTCAGGGGGCTCTTCTATTCAGCCCCACCTGGGTTTCCATTTGTTAAAAAACAATATTTGTGCAATATTGTTATTGCAGCACTGGGTCAATGGTCCAAACGCACTGCCTTGAAGGGTTGGTAGAAAGAATATTTCACTGTTCAAGGAGCCACCTAAAGGTTTATAAGAGCTATGCTTACGAAATTCTTACTATAATGAAACCTGTGAACGTCAGAGCCTGTGTACAGCAGAAATCCGTCAGAGAAGGAAAACGCAAATTGTTTTCACTAAAATGAATACTTCAATCTGATAAATGTTATCTGGAAGCTGGAACCTGTAAGATGTAGACAGAATCAGAAAACCCTTGGTATAGCAAGCCCAAAACAAGAAAGTACAAATGCTAAAGCTGGAAATTGTTCTAAGAGGTAAAAGTAAAAGTGAATTTTACCTGTATCTTTGTTTGAATAGTATATACACATAAGATGTGATGCTGTAAGATAAGCATAGGTCGATGGTTCAAAATCACCAGCCCATTCTGGTGGCAGAAACTCTATACAGGGTCACTATGAGTCGGAACCAATTCAACTAAACTGAAAAATAACATTACATAATTTGGATAAACATGCAAATCAAAAAAAGTTTCATTTCCAGTCATGTAAAATCAAAAGAAACACATGAGCACAATTCAGTGTTCTGGAATATCTATTATTCTCAATGTTATCCATAGTTTGTTATGACCCACATAGCTGAATGCTTTTTCATAGTCAGTATAACACAACTGATCAAGTCATTTAAAAAAAAATTAGGCCCAGATGGTTTTACTGGTGAATTCTACCAAACATTCAGAGAAGAACTAACACCAATTATACACAAATTATTTCAAAATATAGAAAAAGGTGGAGAGTTGTCAAATTGATTTTATGAAGCAACCATAATGCAATGCCAAAGACCAGACAAGGACACCATTAAAAAGGAAATTATAGACTAATATCCCTCATAGATATTAACCAATAGATCCATTTTTGAAGAAGTGCAGCCAGAGTGCTCCTTGGAAGCCAAGATGACCAAACTTCGTCTCTCATACTTTGGACATATTGTCAGGAGGGACCAGTCACTGGAGAAGGATGTTATGTTTGGTAAGGTGAAGGGTCAGAGAAAAATAGGAAGACTTCCCCCCCAGTGAGATGGATTGGCCAAGTGGCAGTATCAATGGGCTCAAGTGTGGCAACAGTATTGAGGTTGGCCCAGGATCAGGCAGTGTTTCCTTCTGCTGTGTATAAGGTCGCTATGTGTCAGTACCGACTCAATGGCACCGAACAACAACATCCTCCATAAACACACATGGAAAAACTGTGGACAAAATCCTAATCAATAGAATCCAACAACATATCAAAAAATTACATCATGATCAAGTGGGATTCATAGCAGGGATGGTTCAATATTACAAAAACAATAAATGTAATCTACCACATTAATAAAACAAAGGAGGAAAAATAAAACACCACATAACCAGACCCTCGGAAACCCTGTACAGGATCGCTATGGGTCGGACCCGACTCGATGGCACTCAACAACAACAACAACAACCATATCAATCAGTGTACTGACTCCACGACACTTAACAGCACACAACAATGCAAAACAAACATGCAACATCATTCTCAACATAGAGAAACTGAAATCATTCCTCTTACAAACAGGAACCAGACAAGAATGTTCTTTATCACCACTCCTATTAGATATTTGACAAAGAAGAAGTAAAACTCTATTTGCAGATAATATGATCCTATACTTAGAAAACCCCGAAGACTCAGCAAGAAAATTATTGGAATTCACTGAAAGATTCAACAAAGTATCATGGTACAAGACCAACATACAAAAATCAATTGCATTTCTTATATTAATCAAAAGAGCTCTGAAAAGAAGATCAGGAAAGCAATACCATTTGCAATAGCCATCCAAAAGATGAAACACTTAGGAATAAATCTAGCCAGAGAAACAGAAGATGTCTATAAAAAAAACTACAAAACATTACAAGAAACCCAACAAGACTTACCAAAATGGAAGAATATACCATGCTTGTGAATAAGAAGACTTAACATTGTGAAAATGTCAACACTACCCAAAACAATCTATAGATATAAGGCAATCCCAATCCAGTTTCCAACATCATTCTTTAAAGAGATGAAAAAACTAATCACCAACTTTATATGGAAAAGTAAGTGCCCCTAGGAAAACAAAGCATTACTAAAAAAGAACAAAATGGAAGACTTCTCACTTCCTGATCTCAAAATCTACTACACAGTCACAGTAATTAAAACAGCCTGATACTGGTACAGTGAAAGACACATAGATCAATGGAATAGAATTTAGAAGCCAGAAATAAATCCATCTACCATATATTCATTAAGGAGCTCTGGTAGCGTAGTGGTTACAAATTGGGCTGTGAACCTCAAGGTCAGCAGTTTGAAACAGCCTCAGAAACCCTGTATAGGGTCGCTATGAGCCGGAACCGACTCCACGGCACATAACAACAACAACAACATACTCATTAGATTTTTAACAAAGGACCAAAACACATTAAATTGAGAAGAGATAGTCTCTTCAACAAAATGGTGCTGCCAAACTGGAAATCCATTTGTAGGAGAATGAGACAAGACCCCCATCTCACACCATATACAAAAAATGAATTAAACATGAACTAAAGATCTAAATGTAAAATCTAGAATTATAAAGACCATCAATGAAAAAAAACTTAGGGCTCTGATTCATGGCATAAATACACCATAAAACAGCAGAAGACAAAAGAGTTGATGGAACCTCCTGAAAATTAGACACTGATGTGCATCAAAAGATTTCATCAACCTAAATCAAGTTACATTTAAAGAAGTTTCAATGATTTGGGCAATCATCCACTTGAGTTTTCTTAACAATTTAATATTAGGCATAACCTAATTTCATTTTCTTCCACATCATGAAAAATATCCCTGTTTTGAAGGCACTCTAAAGACAAGTGTGTTGCTGAGAAAACTTACTGCAGCCACCCACTGACAGCGAATCACAGAGAAATTATTTATGTTTGGAATAAACCTGTACATATATGAACTAGGACCCTAGTAACAATTATTCTTATGTGTGTGCCAGTCTATCTCTTTGGGAGTCTTCATCTTTTTCTCTGACCCTCCACTTTATCAAGCATGATGCCCTTCTCCAGAGACTGGTCCCTCCTGATAACATGTCTGAAGTATGAGAGACTAAGTTTCACGAGTCTGGCTTCTAAAGAGCATTCTGGCTGTACTTCTTCCAACACAGATTTGTTTGTTCTTTTGGCAGTCCATGGTAATTCTAGTTTTCTCCTCCAACACCACAACTCAAATGCATCAACTCTTCTACAGTCTTCTTTACTCACTGTCCAACTCTACATGCACATGAGGTTATTAAAAATAACATTGCATAGTCAAGCACACCTTAGTCCTCAAATTGACATTTTTGCTCTTGAGCACTTTAAGTAGGACTTGTGTAGCAGATTTGTCTAATGCAATAAAATCATTTAATTTCTTGACTGCTGCTTCTATGAGTGTTGATGGTTGATCTATGCAAAATGAAGTCATTGACAATGTTAATCTTTTTTCCATTTATCCTGATGATATTTATTGTTCCAGTAGTGAGGATTTTTGTTGCTTTCTTTACATTGAGGTTCAACCCATACTGAAGTCTTTGATCTTCATCAATAAGTATATAGATGAAGTACTGGTATAGTGCTGTAGGATCAGTACTGGATTGCTAACCATAAGATTGGTGGTTCAAAACCACCAGTTGCTTCTTTAAAAAAAAAAAAATTCAACAAAAGAGCAAAAAGAGAACCCACAGACTAGGATTTTTTTTTTTTTTTACAATGACTTAGCAAACATGGGGCTGTTGTTGTTGTTGTTATGTGCCGTCGAGTCGGTTCCGACCCATAGCGACCCTGTACAGGGTTTCCGGGGGTGTAAATCTTTACGGGAGTAGAAAGCCTCGTCTTTCTCCCACGGAGCGGCTGGTAGTTTCAAACTGCTGACCTTAAGGTTCGCAGCCCGATTCGTAACCACTACGCTATCAGAGCTCCTTTCTAAAATTTATTGAACACTTCAACACCTCAATAAGAAGATAATAATCCACCTTAACAATGGGCAGAGGACATGAACAGACACTTCACCAAAGAAAACACTCAGGCAGCCAACAACCATATGAAGAAATGCTCATGATCCAAGCCATTAGAGAGATGCAGATCAAAACAATTATAAGATATTATCTTTGGTGTTGTTTTTGTTAAGTACCGTGAAGTCAGCTCTGACTCAGTGACCCTACACAGGGTTTCCGAGGCTGTAAATCTTTACAGGAGCAGAATTCCTCATCTTTCTCCCGTGGAACCGCTGGTAGTTTTGAACTGCTGACCTTGAGGTTGGCAGCCCGACTCATAACCACTACACTACCAGAGTAAGATATTATCTTAATCCAGTATTAATAGCAAAGTTAAAAACAAACAAACAGAAAACAGCAAATGCTGGAGAAGATGTGGCGAATATTGGACCCTTCCACGCTGCTGAGACACAATTCATAATGAAGATATACAGCTGCAAATATCCATAAACATCAGAACATGGAATGTATAAAATATGAATCTAGGAAAATTGAAAATTGTGAAAAATGAAATGGAATACATAAACATTGATGTCCTAGGCATTCATGAGCTGAAGTGGATTGGTGTTGGCCATTTTGAATATAACAATCACATGGTTTACTATGCCAGGAATGACAAATTAAAGAGGAATGGTGTCACATTTATCATCAAAAAGAACATATCAACATCTGCCTAGAAGTACAATGCTGTCTGTGATAGGATAATATCCATGCTCTTACAAGGAAGACCAGTTAATACCACAATTATTCAAATTTACACAACAGCCACTAAAGTCAGTGAGGATGAAATTGAAGAATTCTACCAGCTTCTTCAGTCTGAAATTGTAATCAAGATGTATTGATCATTACTGGTGATTGGAATGCAAAGGTTGGAAAAAGTGGAAGGATCAGTAGTATCAAATCTGTTCTTCAGATGATCTCTAAATTCAGATGGGTCATATTCAAGGTCATATAAACAAGGCTGTAGTGGACTTGTTTTCATTTTCTTCAGCTTCAGTTAGAATATGAGCAATTGGTGGTCTGTTCCACAATCTGCCCCTGGTCTTGTTTTGACTGATGATATGGAGCTTTCCATCATGTCTTTCTGCAGATGTAGTCGATTTGATTTCTATGTATTCCATCTGGCGAGTCTATGTGTATATTCGTCCCTTATCCTGTCTAAACAAGGTATTTGAGATGAACAAATCATTGATTTTGCAGAATTCTATCATGCGATCTCCAGCATGATCCCACATATATCCTCAAGGTATAAGACATGTGACACTAATAGATATTTACACACCCATGTTCATTGCAACATTACTCACAATATTAAAAAGATGAAAACAGCCTAGATGCCCGTCAGCAGAGAAATGATTGAACAAACTTTGGTAGATACACATGATGGAATATTATGAAACATTGAAAAATAAAGATGAATCTGCAAAACATTGCATAACATGAAGGAAACTGGAGGATACTATGCTAAGTGAAATTAGTTGCAAAGCGACAAATGTTGCATGAGATCATCACTATAAAGTCAAGAAAAAGTTTTCATTCTATAGTAAATATTCTAAGATGGTTACCAGGGGTAGGAGGGAAAGGAGAATTAATTATTCACCGGGTAAAGTATAGACACAGGCTAACATGGGCAATAAAGAAGGTGATTTAAAAGAAATGGAAAGGAAAAAAAAAAAAGAAGGAAAAGGAAATTGCTTTCGTTTTTTTGTTTGTTTGTTTGTTTCCTGTACTGTAAGCGAAACAACATATATTTTCTCATTAGAATAAACCATTGGCAACCTTCCCATTAATTTTAACAGGAAAGGAAATAAAGGAGGGAAAGAATAAAAGAGAAAAAATTAAAAGATTTGGAAATGGATGGTGGTGATGATTGTGCACCATGGGGAGTGTGGTTGGTTGGCTGATTGTACATGGAAACGTGGTAAAATATCAAATGTTTTGTTCGATGTATATTACTACCATAAAAAATGAAAGAAACACAAAAACAAGACTAGTAAACATCTCTCTGATAGTCCCTGCTTTCAGCCAAAATCCTTCTGATGTCAGTAATGATATCCTTTTTCCACATTTTCTTTTGAATTCAGCTTGACTTTCTGGTATCTTGCTATCCATATGCTGTTGCAACCATTTCTGAATTGTCTACAGGAAAAATTAACTTGTGTGTGGTTGATACTATCCACATTCTACTGGGTCATCTTTCTTTGGAATGGGCATAAATATAGATCTTTTACAGTCAATTGGCCAGGTATCTGTCTTCCATTTTTTTTTGGCGTAGACTAGTGAGTGCTTCCAGTGCTACATCAGTTTGTTAAAATAGTTCAATTGGTATATTCCATCAATTTCTGAAGCCTTGTTTTTCACCAGTGGCTTCACTGCAACTTGGATTTCTTCCTTCAAAAGCAACATTTCTTGATAAGATGCTACTTCCTGAAATGGTTGAATGTCAACCAATTCTTTTTGGAACAGTGACCCTGTGTATTCCTTCCATTTTCTATTGCTGCTTCATGCATCATTCAAGATTTTGCTCTTAGAATCCTTCAATATTGCAACTCATAAGTTTAAAGTTTTTCTAATGCTAAATGTGTTCTTTTGGTTTTCTAGCTCTAGATCATTGCACATTTCATTATAATACTTAACTTGCCTTCTCAAGCTGCCCTTTGAAATTTTCTGTTTGGCTCTTCATCATTTCTTGATATTTGACATTCAAGAGCAAGTGTCAGAGTCCCTTCTGACATCCACTTTAGTGTTTTCTTGCTTTCCTGTCTTTTAAATGACCTTTTGCTTTCCTCATGTATAATGTTTTTGTATATCATCCCATAATTCTGGTCTTTGATCATTAGTGTCTAATGCATGAAATCTATTCTTGAGATTGTTTCTAAATTCAGGGGGATATACTGAAGGTCACATTTTGGCTCTCATGGGCTTGTTTTAACTTTCTTCAGCTTCAGCCTGAACTTGCATATGAGAAATTGATAGTCTGTTTCACAGTCGACCCCTGATCTTGTTTTAGCTGATGATAATGAAAATTTCTCCATTGTCTCTTCCCACAGATATAGTCAATTTGATTTCTGTGTATTCCACCTGGTATTTGCAATGAATCAGTCATTGGTCTTGCAAAATTCTATCATGCGATCTCCAGCATCATTTCTATCACCAGGGTCATATTTTCAAATTACCTATTCTTCCTCTTTGTTTCCAAGTTTCGCATTTCAATCATCTGTGATTATCAATGCATCTTGATTAAATGTTTGATCAATTTCAAATTGAAGAAATTGGTAGAATTCTTCAATTTCTCCATTACTGGCTTTAATGGTTGAATAATAATGGTATTATTATTATTTAAAATTTGAATAATAATGGTATTAATTGGTCTTCATTGTAGTGGTATTAACTGGTCTTCTGGTGTAGCACTGTGGATCAACACTGGCCTGAGAACCACAAGACCGGCAGTTCAAACCCACCAGCTGTTCCTTGGAAACCCTATACAGAGTCGCTATGAGAAGGAACCGACTCGATGGTCCTCAACAACATTGTAGGCATGTGAATATTATCCTATCACAAACAGCATTGCACTTTGAGATAGACCTTGAAATGTTCTTTTTAGTAATGAATAAACCACCATTCCTCTTCAATTTGTCATTCTCAGTATAACAAATCATACTATCACCCATTTTTAAATGGTCAATACCAGTTCATTTCAACTCACTAATGCCTAGGATAGGGAATCCTAGTGTGGTGCTGTGAGTTAATGTGTTGTACTGCAAAATCAGTTTGAACCACAAGGCCGGCAGTTCAAGATCACCCAGCCGCTCCTTGGAAACCCTATACAGGGTTGCTATGGGTTGAAACCGACTCTACATCACTTTACAACAACAATGCCTAGTATATCAATCTTTATATGCTCCATTTCATTCTTGATGATTTCTAATTTTCCTAGATTCAAACTTCATACAGTTCATGTTCTGATAATTAATGGATGTTTGCAGTGGTTCCTTCTCATTTTGAGTTGTGTCCCATTAGCACATGAAGGTTCCAAAAGCTTTGGTCCATCCATGTTATTGTTAAGGTCAACTCGACTTTGTGGAGGCTCTTCTTCCTCAGTCGTATGTTGAGTGCATTCCAACCAAAGGGGCTCCTGCTCTAGCACTGTATCAAGCAATGTTTTACTGCTATTCATAAGGTTTTCGGTGGCAAGTCTCTCAGAAGTGTACCATCTATTTCTTCTTCCTAGTTTGGAAACTCCACTGAAACTTGTCTACCATATGTCACCCTGCTGGTATTTAAAACGCCAGTGGCATAGCGTCCAGCATCACAGCAACACCAAGTATAACAAAATGACAGACATGTGGGGACTTATGAGTTAGTATTATTAATATAGAGCAGCAGAAAAGTGGTAAGACTGTACCTTCGCAAAGGTGTAGAGCTTTTGAGACCCAGAAAAACAAGGCAGTCTCATGGAATCCCAGCTCTCACAGGTGTCACTGTATGTGCCAGATACCTTTCCAAGTGCTTTTTAAGCAGTGTCTGATTTAGTCCTCATGCCTTTCCAGGATGATAATTATTAGTATCATATCCATTTCATAGTGGAGGAAACTGAGCTACAGTGAAGGAAGTTGGGTAGGCATTACCGGACCACTAGTAAGTGATGAAGCCAGGCTTTAATGCAGGCAGCCTGGTCCTGCAGCCAGTCTTCTAACAATGGCACCACACTATTTCTCTCAATCAAAGGGGACTTCCCTGAGCTGAGAGGGGAAGAACACACCAGGGCTGGGCCTGGAAGAGTGTGAGGAGAGATGTGAGCAGGAGCAATGGTGTGGAAATAAGAAAGAGCAGGATTCAAGGAAGACAGATCTGCTTGCAGATGATCCAACCCAGTTAAGAAGCTATTAGGGGCATGCAGACCGATGTAGGGAGGTCCCCCAACTGCCCATAGGGAGGGGACAGATCACAAGCAAGTGTGAGCATCCAATCAGGAGGACTGAGCTTGGCTTTTCCAGGTGAAGCCAGAAAAATCAAGCTACTCATCAGTCTAGAAGGCAGGCAGGGTCTTCAGCACATCCCCCCAACTCTGAGCTCAGTGATGTCTCACCATGTCAGCCATGGTGGGTGGGTGTGCTGAAACCTGCCACAAAGCAGGGCTCTTGGAGCTTTCCTCCTGGAGAGTCACTCTGACACTTTGCCAGCACACCACCAGGCATGCCGGAAGTCTACGTAAGTCAGTGAGCATGCCACAAAGGGGAAGGCAAGTTTGTATTCATCAGGGAGGGGATGTTCAAGTCAGGACTTCATTCATTCATTCATCACAGACCAAGTGCAACAAGAGAGATATAGGTGTAGGAACAGGCCTGGAATACCATGTACCGATCTTGGGTGTGGCGAGAGGGGGGGTGGGAACCCAGGCCACTCTGAATGAGTTTTCTGCCCACTCTGAGACCAGAGTTAAGTGAGAGGGCAAAGTTGGACAGCAGATTCCTGGGCAGGGGGATGTTTGATCTCCATACTGCAGCCAGTACGACCTTTTAAAAATGTAAAGCCAATCTTGAGGCCCAGCTAAAGCTGATCAGAGCTTCCCAATGCTCTTGGATCAAAGTCTGAAATGGTGATGAAATCCGCCTCCTACCCCAGCCCACTCCTTACTCTAACCATCAAGCACATGGGCCTTCTTGTGGGTGCTCTAAGCTACTGTATTCTTTATTTCAGAGCCTCAGCACCTGAGTTCCTCAGTTTGGAACGTCATGTTTGTGCACATGGAGGTGTGCCACCCATCCACATACTCACACTCATCCCCCCTCACCTGGGTACCTCCCATCTCCCTTCAGGGCAAAATCATTTCCATGAGAGCCCTACCACCATGTCCCCATCATATCAAGTCTCCTGAGACACCATTTCCGGCTGAGAGTTCTCAGAGTACCTGATGAAATACTTGTTTGTGAAACTATTTTACCCACGTGTGTCACCTGTTACCAAACTCACAGCTCCAAAGGTAGTGCCTTTGTCTCCTCTGTGCCTAAAGCAGTTTCCAACAAACAGTAGGTGCTCAATAATTATTGGATGGATGGCCACATGGATGGATGGATGGAGTGGTACACGAAGGCACAGGTGAAAGGCTGAGGTTATAAAGGAACCCCAGGTGGTCCCCTGAGCTGGAGCACTTACTTCAGTTAAAAGAAGCAGGAGAGTCTGGAGTGAGTGAATCCACTCCCGTCTCCACCTGATCCCTAGCTTTTCCTTGCGAGCTGAGCACAGTGGGGCACGAAACTGGGATGGACAGACAGTCCAGTTGCCACAGAGAGACAGGCAGCTGAGCTGGAGGCCAGCCACACCCCTCCCCTCATCTGTCCCCACCCTGCCAGGCTGAACACCAGGGCTAATTAAACTGGGTTTGCTCAGCCAGGTCCTGGAGGGGTTGGCTCCAAGCACTCCAGATGGGCTTTATTTGTCAATTTGAAAACTAATCTCTGACTATTTAAACAGCAGCTTATCCAGGCCCAGACCAGGATTAGCATTTGGCACCCTGGCTAAAGAAGGGTGGGCAACACCCCCCAGGTGAGGGAGGGTTTAAGGGAGAGTTTCCATCTAGAAAGATGAAGGGTCCAGAGGATCCAGCCTATTCCCCCAGGCCTGACCACCAGTGTTCTCTGCAGTGCTCTGCGGGCCCTCTGTTCCTTCTCCTGGCACCCCTCCAGTCTCCCTGCCTTTGTCACACCCTTTCCTGGTGCCATCTCAGCTCTCACGCTGGCAACCCAGCCTCACTCCAGCAGTAGTCTCTGGGGAAGCTTGGGGCACACCCTGGATCCTCAGCCCCATAGGAGAGTAGCTTCCATAGGAGATGGTTACTTAACATGCAGGCATTGTGTAAAGATGTTGGGCCTCCCTCCTGTAATCAGCTCTTGGCTAGGGAGTCAGCCCTGCCGTCCTTCCCAGGCCTTGACCCCTGGATTGCTTAAATTAAAAAAACAAAAACAAAACAAAAAGACCAACGTACTGAGAATCTGTCATTAAATCAGACCATTAAATTTGTAACAGGGTTAGACGCTGACACAGTTCCTCCCCTTTTGGGAGCTCAGTTTGGTGGGGAACGGAGCACCTGACACAGAACTGATTTTAAGACCTGATTTTAAGTAACGATAAACACCACTATGAGAGCATATGGCAAGGCCCTGGATGACCTCTGTGGGGCCAAACCTAATGGCCACCTCACAGGCTTTATCCTGACTTATTTGTAGCCTTTACCCCAGTTTCTCACTCCTCTGCCCACCCCACACAAAAATAATTCTTCCCTCTTGCTTTTGGAACTTTATTCTCAGCTGGTTTCTCCCATGTGGCTGCCTCTGTCCCCATGCCCATTTCTAGAGTCCTGTTGTGGCAGCTTCTCCGCGCCACCAAAACTGTACTCATGTCCCAGATGTGTGAACATGGTCTTAATTGGAAAAGGTGCCTTTGCAGATGTGATTAAGTGAAGGGTCTTGACAAATAAGATGATCCTGGATTGTCTGGGTGGGCCCTAAATGCAATGACAAGTGTCCTTATAAAACACAGAGGAGGAGACACACAAAGAGACAGAAAAGAAGGCCACATGAAGACAAGTGCTGAGAACGGAGCAATGCAGCCAAAAGCCAGAAGCAGGTAGAGACAAGGGACAAATCCACTGTAGAACCTCTGAAGAGAGCGCATACCTGTGGATACCTTGATCTGAGACTTCTGCCCTCAGGAATTGTGAAGGAACAAATTTCTGTGGTTTTAAGCCACCCACTTTGTTCAGAAAGTCCTAGAAACTAATACCTGTCTCTACAAGACCTGGCCTCTAAACACTGGTGAAACCCAGAGCTCAGACCTTGGGTCTTTCCCTGTCTCTCTCCGCCCACTCTCCCTTAGGGATTCCATCCAAGAACATGCCTCTAAATGTCTTCTATAAAAGGAGGATGTCCAAATGTGTGCCTCTACCCTCATCCCAGATCTTAAAATCTATATATGCAATTGCCTACTGGCATCTCCACCATTCATCTGTCAGTTTGTTGTACTGTGGTGGCTTCATGCTGCTGTGATGTTGGAAGCTATGTCTCTGGTATTTTAAATACTAGCAGGGTCAACAATGATGAACAGATTTCAGATGAGCTTTCAAACTAGAAAGAAGCAGAGGTGGACTACTTCTGCATGTTTAGCCGCTGAAATCCTTATGAATAGCAAAGGAACATTGTCAGATATGTACCAGAAGATAAAAACAATATAAATAGCACAAGGCTTTTGTCAGATATAGTGCCAAGGAGCAGCTGGTAAGCTTGAACCGGCAACCTTGCAGTTCAAGCGACTTTGCAGTCTGATGTATTTAACCCACAGTGCCACACCAGGACTCCACAGGTATATAGTCATCTTTTATATTGTTTAAAAAGGTATTTGCAATGAATAAGTCATTGGCTTGATCTCCAAAGGTTGGAAGGCACTCAAAATGCAATTGAGGAAGAGCTGACTTATAGTAGAGTTGACCATGATAACGTGAATAGAGTAAAACTTTGGGGACCTTGATTGGCTCATGTGGCACAACTCAAACTGAGGGAAAAGATCTGTGAGCATCTGTTAACAAACATGGACTGCACAAAGTATGAATCTATGAAAATTGGAATTTGTCAAAAATGAAATGAAACAAATAAAGATTGATATCCTAGGCATTAGTAAGCTGAAATGGACTGGTATTGGCCATTTTGAATCTGACAGACATATGGCTTACTAAGCCAAGAATGACAAATTGAAGGGGAGTGGTGTCACATTCATCATCAAAAGGAATATTTCAAGATCTATCTTAAAATACAATGCTATCTGTGATAAGATAATGTCTATATGCCTAAAAGGCAGGCCAGCTATTATTCAAACGTATGCACCAACTACTAGTCAGTGATGATTAAATTGAAGAATTCTACTAACTTCTTCAGTCTGAAACTAATCAAATATGCAATCAAGATGCATTGACAATTACTGGTGATTGAAATGCAAAGGTTGGGAACAAAGAGGAAGGATCAGTAGCTGGAAAATACAGCCTTGGTGATAGAAATTATGCTGGGGATCACATGATAGATTTGCAAGACCGATGACTTATTCATTGCAAATACCTTTTTAAACAATATAAAAGATGACTATATACGTGTGGAGTCCTGGTGTGGCACTGTGGGTTAAAAGCATCAGACTGTAAAGTCGCTTGAACTGCAAGGTTGCTGGTTCAAACATACCAGCTGCTCCTTGGAAACCCTATACAGTGTTGCTAGGGGCTGGAATTGACTCGATGGCACTTAACAACAACAACATATACATGTACATCACCAGATAGAATGCACAGAAATCAAATTAACTATATCTGTGGGAAGAGACAGAAAAAAAACTCCATAACACCAGTCAAAAACAAGGCCAGGGGCAGACTGTGGAACAGACCATCAACTGCTCATATGCAAGTTCAGGCTGAAGCTGAAGAAAATTAAAACAAGTCCATGAGAGCCAAAATATGACCTTGAACATACCTTACCTGAATTTAAAGACCATCTCAAGAACAGATTTCATGCATTAGACGCTAATGACCAAAGACCAAAAGAGTTGTGGGATGGCATCAAGAACATCATACAGGAAGAAAGCAAAACATCATTAAGAAAACAACAAAGAAAAAAAAAAGACCAAAATGGATGTCAGAAGAGACTCTGAAACTTGCTATCCAGCAGAGAGATGCTAAAACAAAAAGGAAGAAATTAGGAGGTAAAAAAAAAACTGCACAGAAAATTTCAAAGGGCAGCTTGAGGAGACAAAGTCAAGTATTATAATGAAATGTGAAGATATCTGGAGTTAAAAACCAAAAAGAAAGAACACACTCAGCATTTCTAAAGCTAAAAGAACTGAAGAAATATTCAAGCCTTGACTTCAAATATTGAAAGGTTCTATGGGAAAAATATTGAATGATGCAGAAAGCATCAAAAGAAGATGGAAAGAATACACAGAGTCACTGAACCAAAAAGAAATGGTCGATGTTCAGCATATGATCAACAGTCAATGGTACTGATGGAAGAAGTCCAAGGTACACTAAAGGCACTGCAAAGTAAAAGGCTCCAGGAATTGATGGAATACACATTGAAATATCTCAACAAACTGATGCAATACAGGAAGCACTCGCTCATCTAAACCAAGAAATTTGGGAGATAGCTATCTGGCCAACTGATTGGCAGAGGTTCATATTTATATCCATCCCAAAGAAAGGTGACCCAACAGAATGCAGCAATCATTAGACAATATCATTAATATCATATACAAATACAATTTTGCAAAAGATAATTTTTAAAATGGCTGCAACAGTACATTCACTGGGAACTGCCAGAGATTCAAGCCAGATTCAGATGGGGACTTGGAATGACTGATTTCATTGCTGCCATCAGATGGATCTTGGTTGAAAGCAGAGAATATCAGAAAGATGTTGACTTGAGCTTTATTTGACTTACACAAAGGCTTTCAATTGTGTGGACCATGACAAGTTCTAGATAATATTGTGAAGAATGGGTACTCCAGAACACTTGATTGTGCTCATGAGCAACCTGAACATAGATCAAGAGGTAGTTGTTCAACCAGAAAAAAAGGGATACTGAATGGTTTAAAATCAGGAAAGGTGTGCGCCAGGGTTGTATTCTTTCACATTCCTTATTCAATCTGTCCACAGCTAGTCTGTCAGTTTGTCGTACTGTGGTGCCTTGTGAGTTGCTGTGATTCTGGAAGTTATGCCATGGATATTTTAAATACCAGCAGGATCACCCACAGAGGACAGGTTTCAGATGAGCTTCCAGACGAAGACAGACTAATTAGAAGGAGCAACAAACTATTTCTGAATCTTTAGTCACTGAAAAC
>NW_006408624.1:4131391-4132897 GCF_000296735.1 Chrysochloris asiatica | reverse complement strand
GAATGCAAAGGTTGCAAACAAAGAGGAAGGATCAGCAGTTGGAAAATATGGCCTTGGTGATAGAAAAGATGCTGGAGATCACATGATAGAATTCTGAAAAAATCAATGATTTGTTAATTTCAAATAACTTCTTTAGACAGCATATGAGATGATTTATACATATGGACCTCACCAGCTAGAATACAAAGAAATCAAATTGATTATATCTGTGGAAAAAGACAGTGGGAAAGCTCCATATCACCAGCCAAAACAAGGCCAGGGGCAGACTGTGGAATTGCTTCTATGCAAATTCAAACTGAAGCTGAAGAAAATTCAAACAAGTCCACAAGAGCTAAAATATGACCTTGAATATATCCCACCTGAATTCAGAGATCATATCAAGAAGAGATTTGATACATCAAACACTAAAGACCAAAGACTAGAAGAGTTGTGGGATGAGATCAAGAACATCATACAGGAAGAAAGTAAAAAGTCATTAAGAAGACAAGAAAGAAGGAAAAGGTCAAAACGGATATCAGAAGAGATACTGAAACTTGCTCTCCAGCTTAGAGATGGTAAAGCAAATGGAAGAAATGTGGAGGTACAAGAGCTGAACAGAAAATTTCAAAGGTCAGCACGAGAAGGGAAAGTCAAATATTACAACAAAATGTGCAAAGATCTGCAGTCAAAAATCCAAAAGGGAAGAACACGCTCCGCATTTCTCAAGTGGGGGGAACTGAAGAAAAATTCAAGCCTCACCTTTCATTATCGAAGGATTTTCTGGGAAAATTATTGAATGATGCAGAAATCATCTAAAGAAGCTGGAAGGAATACACAGTCACTGTACCAAAAGGAAAAAGGTTGATGTTCAACCATTTCAAGAGGTAGCATATGATCAAGAGCCAATGATACTGAAGGAAGAAGTATAAGGTGTATTGAAGGAATTGGCAAAAAACAAGGTACCAGGAACTGATGGAATAAAAATTGAAATATTTCAAGAAAGTGAGGTGGCACTGGAGGCACTCACTCATCTATGCCGAGAAATTTGCCAAACAACTATCTGGCCGACTGATTGGAAGAGATCCATATTTGTGTCCATTCCAAAGAGAGGTGACCCTACAGAATAAGGAAATCATCAGACAATATCTTTGTTATCCCATGCAAGTAAAGTTTTACTAAAGGTAATGCAGAAACGGCTGCAAACATACATTGACAGAGAACTTCCAGAGGTTCAAGCCGATTCAGAAGATGCCGTGGAATGAGTGATATCATTGCTTATATCCAATGGATCCTGGCTGAAAGCAGAGAATACCAGAAAGATGTTTACCTGTGTTTTATTGACTACACAGAGGCTTTCAATTGTGTAGATCATGACAAGCTATGGACAACATTGTGAAATATGAGTATTCCTGAATACTTAATTGTGCTCATGAGGAATCTGTACCTGGACCTAGAGGCAGTTGTTCAAACAGAACATGGGAACACTGAATGGTTTAAAATTAAGAAAGGTGTGTGACAAGATTGTAT
>NW_006408624.1:4117497-4128346 GCF_000296735.1 Chrysochloris asiatica | reverse complement strand
ATATCATGTTTGGTAAGGTGAAGGGTCAGAGAAAAAGAGGAAGACCCCCAGCAAGATGTATTGCCAAAGTGACAGTATCAATGGGCTCAGGTGTGGCAACAGTTGTGAGGTTGGCCTAGGAGCCGGCAGTGTTTCATTCTGTTGTGCATAGAGTCAGTATAAGTCAGTACCTACTTGATGACAGCTGGCAACAACAACAATTACATCTGTATGCTGAGCAAATAATCTGATAAACTGGGATTATATGACAAAAAATGTGGCATTAGGATTAGAGAAAGACTATTTAGCAATGTGTGATATGCAAATGATACAACCTTGCATGCTGAAAGTTAAAGAGGACTTGAAATATTTTCTGATGAGCATCAAAGGTCACAGCCTTCAATACGAGTTTGTCCTCATTAAAATGAAAACAAAATGCTCATCACTGGACCAAGAAACAACATCCATATAAATGAAGAAATGATTGAAATTGTCAAAGACCTCATTTTGCTTGGATTCATTATCAACATTCATGGAAGTAAGAATCAAGAAATGAAATGATGTATTGCATTAAGCAGATCTGCTGCACAAGCCCTCTTCAATGTGTTCAAGAGCAAAGGATGTCAGTGAGGGTTTAGGTGTGCCTTACGCAAACCATGATATTTTTAATAGCCTCATATGCATGTGAAAGTTTGACAGTGAATGAGTAAGACCATAGAAACATTGATGCATTTGAGTTAAGGTGCTGGAGAAGAATATTAGAAGTACCATGGACTCCCAGTAGAAGAAACAAATCTATGTTGTAAGAAGGACAACCAGAATGCTCCTTAGAATCCAAGATGGTGAGATTTCATCTTTCATATTTTGGACATAATATCAGGTGGAATCAGTCCCTGGAGAGGGACATCATGCTTGGTAAAATGGTGGATCGGCGAAAAAGAGGAATACCCCAAACGAGATGGATTGGCAAGGTGGCAGAAGCAGTGGGCTCAAGCTTAACAACAATTGTGAGGACGTCACTGGATTGGGCATTGTTTTATTCTTTTGTACATATGGTCGCTATGAGTCAGAACCAACTGGACAGCACCTGACAACAACTGGATATCTCATTTGCCTGAGAAGTGTCTCAAACTTTGTATAACCTAAATGAAATGTCAGTTTCCACACACCCAGCTTCCGCATCTTGTGCATCTCATTAAGCATAAGTCAGATGTTCAGGCCTAACCATTGCCTGCTTTCTTTCATACCTCATATCCGATTCTTTAGTAACGCCTACTGGCACTATCTTGACTCTGTAATCAGAATCCAATCACTTTTCCTCTCAGCAGCTAGTGTCCTGGCCAAAGAACTGTACTGTCTGTGGACCCCTGGCCTTCTTTCTGCTTCTATCTGCTTGCCACATATTCATTACCCACACAATGGCAAGAGGGAGGAGTCAGGTCATGTCAGCCCCTCTCCACCCTCCATTACTGTTTAAAAGCCTGTATCTTTGATCTTCTACCTTGTTTTCTTCGCTTCACCCCCTGAGCTCCTTGCAGCTCCTTCAAGCCAATCTGTACTCCAGTCCCACCTTGTGTTCCTTCTGCCTACAGTTCTCTGCCCTTAGATCTCCAAATGGTTTGTTCCTTCATTTTACTCATGACTGCATTCAAATATAGTCTCAGAGAGTCATTTTGCAATCATCCAATCTGACATTCCATACCTCTTTCCCCAGGCATTCATTAACTTAGTACCCTGTTTCATCTTCCTGCACAGTGTGGGCATGTTTGTATATGTGTATTCCACCCATAGGCTTCCATTTCCAGAGATAATGTAAGCTGCAATTGGTCTTGTTCACCATTGTCCTTTGTTGTCTAGAAAAGTAGCTGGCATGTGTTTGGGACTCAGTAAATATGTATTGACTTGTTGAAGCCAGGTAAAAAAAGCTTTCCCTGAGAACGTGATCCTTAAGTTGGGATCTCAAAGATGAGAAAGGTTTGTTGTTGTTGTTGTTGTTATGTGCTGTGGAGTCGGTTCCAACTCATAGCGACCCTGTACAGGGTTTCTGAGGCTGTAAATCTTTACTGGAGTAGAAAGCCTCATCTTTCTCCCGCAGAACAGCTGGTAGTTCCGAACTGCTGACCTTGAGGTTAGCAGCCCAATTTGTAACCACTACGCTAGGGTTAGCCTACGAAAAGAGTGGGAGGGAGGAAAGAGCTCCCCTCCCCCCCAAATAAAAAAAAAAACAAAATGCACTGCCATCAAGTTGATTCCGACTTCTAGTGACCCTCTCCATATGGGGTTTCAGAGACTGTACATCTTTATGAGAGTCGAAAGCCTCATCTTTCTCCTACAAAGTAGTTGATGAGTTTAACTGCAGTGCTTATCCTGCAGTGCCACCAGGGCAGATGGATTAGCGTGTGCAAAGACCCTGATGCAAAACTGCTGAGCACATTCCAGAAACTGAGGGCTGACCGATGTAGTTGAAATGCAATGAGCTAACCAGGAAAGCATGGCACCTACATCACTGAACGGGACCTCCACCTTGCAGTCCTCCACCCTTCTGCACTGGCCAGGGGCTGGTGCTAAGGCTGCACATCTGCCCTCTCCCACCTGGCCTTGTTAACCCTTGGTCCACCAACCTCTTAGACCAGGGGCACAGTGTTTGTCAAGTCTCAGCCACCCCCACTCCCTCTTCTGCTGACCCTGAGGGTCAGGTCCACCACCATTCCTCTGAGTCAGTCCTGAGCTGTTCTGTCTCTCTTAGAGTAGGAGGAAGAGTCTGTACACTGCTCTTCAATGAAGGAGTGGCAAGCCTCAGGAGATAGCCTAGGGTCTACAAGTTCTTTTTCCCTGATGAAGCATGCTTATCAGTAGGAGAATCCCTGGTCTGGGTGTCTAAAGACTGTCATTCTCTTCACTTATGATCTCCTTTCCATGGATCTGTTTCCCCATCTACACAACGAAGAGCTGGGACCTTCCAGCCAAGACAGTCAGGTTCTATGCTCTTACCTTGGCTGAGAGAATTACTAACATTACCCAGAGCTGAACAGTCCTGAACACCACCACCAGCAGCCCTTGTCCCCATCATCAGGGCTCATGTGTTGCAAATGAGAGAAAACCCAAGTAACTTGTTCAAGTTCACATAACAAGTATAAGCCCTTCCCACTGCCACCCAGTAGACCCAATGTCTTTGCTATCTTGCTTTATTATTCTATACATTTCCCTATAATGGGCTGCCAGAAGAACAAACAAGTATGTTTTGGGAAAAGTGCAACCTAAATGCTCCTTAGAAGTGAGAATGGTCAGACATTGTCTCTCATACTTAGGACATACTGTCAGGAGGGATCTGTCCCTGGAAATTAGACATCATATTTGGAAAAGTGGAAGGTCAACAAAAAAGAGGAAGACCCCCAACAAGATGGATTGGTATAGTTGAAGCAGCAATGAGATCAAACATAACAACAGGACCAGGCAGTGTTTAGTTCTGTTGTGCCTAGGGTTGCTATGAGTTGGAACTGCCTCAATGACACCTACCAACAGCAACAACATACATTTCCCTAACTGTTCCCTTTATCTTTTAAAAAATAAATCATACCACTTTGGGGATTAAATTACTGTCATTTAGTCTCTTTGTCCAAAACAAGCAGGAAAAGCAACAGTCTGTGGTTGGCATAGAGAAAAGCCTGGTGTCACCTGCCAGAGGTGGACTAGAAGGCTGGAGAAGAGCAGTTGTGGACTGCAACTGACTTCACTTACTTGCAAGGCTCCTGTAAATTCAAAATCGTCCCCATTGTCTCCTGAATTGCAATCTTCTCTTCCTTTCTATGGAGGGAGAATGATGCTCTCCATCTTCAGCAATAAATGAGCTCCTTGCTTTTCAATTTCTCTAAGATGCAGCTGCTCTTACAGTTGAAAACAACTCCACCTGCTCATATTGTCTACCTTGAGTCTCCTGGAATGTCCAGGAACAGCTTGCTGTCAGGAGAGAGAGAAGTATCTTCTCTCTCTCTTTCTCTTTTTCTCTTCCAGCCCCCTTCTTTTGTTTTCCCCTTGCCTCCCTCTTCCTCTCTACTTGCCTCAATCTCCCTACCTTCTCTTTATTTCTCCCTCTTTCCTCCTTGCCCCGTTACGATTCTCTTTCCAGTCGCTTCGCCTCATTGGCCGCCCTCCCTATCCCTTCTTCTTTCTTTCCTTCTCTTTTCCTCTCTCTCCACTTGGTTCATACCATTCCTTCCTTCCTTCTTGTTGTTGTTAGACCCAAGTCACAGAATCCCATGCAAAACAGAACAAAACTCTGTTCTGTCAACAATTCCCCCAATATCCCTTGGAAATCAAACCATTGAGATCCATGGGGTCTTCGTTGGATGCTTTTTAAAGAACAGATTGTCAGACAATTTCTTCTTAGTCTGCCTTAGTCTAGAAGCTCCACTGAAACTTCTTCCACATAACAACATGTAAGCCTCCACTGAAAAATGAGTGGTAACTATGTTTGAGGTGCATTGGTCAGGAATCAAACCCAGATCTCCTGCATGGAAAGCAAGAAGTCTATCATTGAAACATCACTGCCTCCTCCCTCCTTCCTAGATCTATATTATCCATAGGCTACAGCATACTGATAACACCTGAGGCTTTCAAATCAGACATAATGGGTTCAACCCCCAGCTCTGACACTTAACTTCAGTTTTCTCACCTTTAAAATGGGACATGTAAGTCCTCCTTCTTGTGGAAATCCAATGAGATCAGTAGGGAGCGATGGTTGCCCTAGGACAAGGCGTAGGGAAGTGCATCATCTATTTTTATTACATATCCCCAAGGGATCTAACACAAATTGGAGTTTCTTCCTAGAGGAAGGAGGAGATGGATGAAGAGGTTGACCCAGAAAGCCCCCTGCTTTTCATCAGCACTTTGCAATTTGCTTAGAGGGAGGCTGCCCCTAGGACTCAATGCCACCCTCTCCTGTCACCTCCCACCCCTGCCCCTGGGGTTGGGAGGGATGTCTGGCACCAGCTCCTCCAGCAGGAGCCATCAAAGTGCCACCAGTACCATCTGCTCTGCCCACATCCTCACACGGGATTTATTACCTATTCCCTTCCATTAGCATAAATAATATGGAGCTTGGGTTTCATGATGGTTTACATAATAAATAAAACAGGTCAATTGCCCACAAAACTAGTCTCTGTGAACAGTAACAGATTTAATTAGATTTATTTTACCCTGGGTTTTCTGGAGTGAGGCAGATGTCTCTCGTGCCAAGGATAAACTTCCCCATAAACTTCTATTTCTTGGAAGGCAGCCCCCAGCCTCCAAGGAGAGAGAAAAGAAGAGAGAAGAGGGTGTGAGAGAGGGGAGTACAGAAAGAGTTGGAGAAAGGGCAGAAGAGAAAGAGGAGACAAAAGAGGAGACAAAGGTGGTCCTATATCACCCTTTACCTTGCCCAGGTCATCTGGTCCCTCCTCGTCTTAGTGTATCACACCTGAACCACCCAGCTATGTCAGACGTACACTTCTGAGTGAAGCACTCCCCAACTCAGAACCCTTTACTGGTTTCCTATTGCCACCAAGAGGTGTATCAGAAAAGCAGGAACCCTATCCTTCCCTTTCCCATTCAGTCTTAAAAAGGAAGAAACCCTTCCCTCATTTTCCCCAGCACAGACTTGGTCATGCTGTTTAAGAAGGATCTACTAAAAGTCTGAGGTCATAAAAGGGCAGCTCAATACACAGCAAGCTACAACTACTCTTTGCTTTTCTGTGAATCTACTCAGACTGGCCCAGTGCACACTTGTGAGTTTCCTTAGTGGGCATTTCCTTACCTGGTTCTGTCTGCTTCCTCAAAGCAGAGGGACCAGATCAGCTTAGATTTTTTTAAAAAAAAGCTGATTCTCCCTGCCTCAGCTCCAGTAGTTATTTCCTCTCAGCTGTCTCCCTGAATGATTGATGGGGGAAAGATGGGTGTTTCCCATGATCATACACAAGTCAGGCCAAGCTGGTATCTTGATTCAGGAAAATAAGTGCAATAAGAGTGAGGGAGTCAAAGTGCAGGAAGTGGAGACCTGTAGTCCATGGAAGGAGCAACCGTCCCTGTTCTAGTCTTGACTTGGCCCTGATGCTGCCATTGCCCCATGGCAGACTCAAAGTTCAACTCAAGGAGACAGAGAGCTGCGTTCACACCCAGCGCAGACCAAGACATGGAAGGAAGTGATTGATTGCCTAAGAGGAAGCCAGGGACACCAGCCTAGCCCATCAACTTCCTTTGGAGAGTTCACCGCTGCAAAATTATGCAGTTGTCTTAGCCACAAAACAAACCTGCTAATTATTAATATGCACTCTGCCTGCTGGGGATCCATGCTGGGACTTATACAGGGAGGGCAAGGAGGAAATTAAAGAGGAAATTGGACACGAGTGGAGGTTTAGGGACTAGCAAGCCTAACTAAACCCCCCTGTCCCCTATCCTTGTCACACTCTGGGCCTCTCTTTGAGACAAGGTCATAGACTAGAATGTCCCTGTCTGAACACCAGCTCAGGTCCCTTCAGGCCTTGCTACTTCTCCAGGTTTGGCCACCTGAAATCTGGGTCATCTTTGTCCTGGGGTCTCTCTCCCCACTTGGAATCCACTTTCAAGCCTCATGGAGGCACCACATACCATCTCTTAAACCGGGATTCCCTGAGTCTGAGACCAGCTTCCCTGGTCCTTGGGTGATCACTTGGACAGTTTTCCCTGTGCCACACAGTACTAGTTAGGTACTAGTTAGGTCTGCTGAGCCACGGCTGACAGAACTGGTGATAGAAACTGACCTTCTTATTTAAAATCCAATAGAAAAACTATGACCACGTACATTGAGAACTAAGGATACACCCTCTTTAATTATGACTAAACACCAAAGTTAAATAGAACTTTTTTTTCATCCAAGACTTGTTCCAACTCATAGCAACCTTGTAAAGGGTTTCCAAGGCTTTTAAATCTTTGCAGGAGCAGAAAGCCTCATCTTTTTCCCACAGAACAGCTGGTGAGCTCGAACTGCTGACCAATGCTTATTATAAAATTCCAAAATTATAGACTAAATTACTGTTATCAAAAATAGTAGTTTTCAAGAAATATGATCCATAACATGAGTAGATATATGCACACCAATATTCATAGCAGCACTATTCATAATAGCAAAAAGATGGAGACAGTCTAAGTGTCCATCAATGGAAGAATGGATAAACAAAGTGTGGTACATACACACAATGGAATATTATGCTACCTGGAAGAATAACAAGGAAGTTGTAAGTCACCACATAACATGGATGAACCTTGAGGGCGTTATGCTGAGTGAAGTTAATCAGTCAGTAAAGGAGAAAAAATGCATAAGACCATTATTGTAAAAGCTTAAGAAAAGATAACCCACATTAAAAGGAAGAAAAAGGGAAAAAAGAAAAATTTTTTATTGGTTACCAGGGGTGGGGATGGGGTAGAGAGGGGATGGTAGAGCACAGGGTAGGGAATGAACACATAACAGTTAAGGTGTTGGGGTGGGCAATACACAAGAAGGGGGAGGAGGACAGAAGAACAAGGTAGATAGGAGAAGACTTAGGCAGGCTTGCATAGGCTAAATGGGACAGAGGTAAATAGTGATACATACTCAACCTTGGAACAAAAGGACTCTGAGATACAGGATTGAGGCAAAGTTTGAATGGGTAAAAGAGGGGAAATAATCTTATGATGCTTAACTGTCTTATGAATATTTGTTTCCCTTGCCCACTATTGCAAAATAGACACTTGAGGGGGATAGAAAGGAATATCTGGAAACATGATTATAGAAAGCTTGTAAGCCTATAACTTCAGCCTATAACTGATTGGAATAATTAAAAGAGGTGCTAGAATTTGCCCAGTGAAAGAGGCTTTTTGCAGAGCCTTTGTAAGGTATAAGACCTTAGGTGAAATCCTGATCCCCATCTGAGATGGAAATTCCCACTTGAAAAACAAGCAGAACCCCCTCTATAGAGTAGACAGGGATGGGCAACTTGGACATTGGCTACCCAAAATAGGGGGGAGAGGGGCTAGAAAGGCAAGAAGCGACTGCTTTACAAGCTTTCAAAAGGGAACCTAGATCCAGAGGGCGCAGAGGAAGGTAGAATCTCTGCTGAGTAGTATCCAATCTGTCTGGGTACGGCTAATGAAAGGAGATGGGGATAGGTCCCTTGTGATACAGTGGTGAATAATTGTTATCAGGACTGACTGTGAGGGTTGGAAATGTAAAGGTGGATGTTTTGTATCAAAAGGAGTGGAGTGATTGACTATGCAGTCCAGGAGCCGAGATCCTTGGAAACATCAAGGGAGAAGAGTGGAATGTGAGAACCTACCCAGAGAAGCAGTGACACCAGAGATGGAGGCAGAGACGATGATGTGAAGAGATGGAGCAGCTGGGGACTCTAGACCCAGAGAGGGAGAGGGACTGTGTGCTGATGACCAGGGGGCAGGCTTGCAGGGATGTATGGAGGGGATTGTAACCATGGCAATGAAACGATATATGATAGGATGAATGTAAAGCTAATGTTCTCCCATGTAAACTATCATATAATTCACAATAAAATATTTTTTTTTAAAAAAAGACCAGCAGACCAGCCTGGAGCAGCTAGAGGAACAGAAGATAGTTCGTAAAAGAAAGACCAGCAGGGAAAGCTAAAAACAAAAATGGCAGTCTGATCGACTGCTACAAGAATAAGCAACTTTTTCACCCGGGGGCCATCAAGGCAAGCAATCAAGTCCCTTCAGGACAACCCCCTCCCCCCACTGCCAGCAAGATTTAAACTCAAAGAAAGTACACGAGCAGGCATGTAAGCTTGCTGGCAACCATGTTGGTCCACTGGTGAGAGGAAATGGGGAAATAGCAGCAATGAAGAGGTGGGCTGAGTCCGACCAAGTTACATAGACCCCCCCAACCCCCATCGACTTGGAGTAGGGTGAGAGCTGATTGGCCTGAAATACAGTGAAACCTGGGGATTCCTGAGCCCATGGACAAGGACATGGCCACGGAGGGCTAGAGCTAAAAGTGAAGTATCCAGTTGATATAAAGTGAGGGGATATGCACAAAGGTGCCTAAACTTGCAGATAGTGTCCATTGGACCTAGTTTCAATGACTGGATGTTCAGAACCCAATTAGAGGAAGGAAAGGTGGGGGGGAGGATTTTTTTTCCAAAGAAAACAAAATGCAAATCACTACAATCTGATGAACTTGACCTATACTTATGGATGTAGTAGCTTAAAATACCAACCAAGAGGGAAAGAATCTTTACAGCAAGGATCATTCCCATACCCTCTGTAAACACGTGTGATAGAGATGAGAAACTTAGACACTGGCTACCTAAAAGGGGTGGGCTGTAGAGGCACTAAGTGACTGGCTTACAAGTTTTCAAGAGGGAGTTTAGATTCAGAGTGTACAGGGTTGGGTGGGGGTGGGGGGATTAGAATCCCCACTGAGTGGTTTTCATCCTGTCTAGACAGGTCTGGTGAAAGGAGATGGGGACAAGACTCTCATGTATGCAGGGGACTGTAATCATTGCAATAACATGAATACAATAGGATAAGTGTAAAACTGATGTTTCCCCATGTAAACTATCACTCAAATAGCAGTAAAAACTTAAAAAAACAAAACAAAACAATGGTTTTACCACTCTATACTAAGAAGAAAAGTTACTTAGTAAATTGTTAGTTATGAAAACAATTTTCTAAGGGAAACAAAAGGCATTTAAAATTTTTTCCCATCTTTTTTTTTTTTTTTTAACCAAGTCCCTCAGCTGGACCAGTAAAAAAATTCCCCAACTGGATTCTCTATTACTCTTTTGCCTCACTAGAGTCCTTTCCCATACTTCACCCTGGGAATAAGACACCAGCCAGTGGCTTGGCAAGTTTCTTCCCCCATGCTTTCTTCTCCCTTTCCCACTAAACTAGCTTACAGTTGCCTTTTGGTTTTTCTGTTCCTTTCCCAAACCAAACCTGTTCTCATCTTAGAGAGTATTTTTTGAACACTCTGGAGATTTTCTTGACTGGAAAAAGTATTCAATCATTTTTTTAATCACTCATTTGTCCTTACAGATTTTCCTTTTCCAGAAAGTCATATAAGTTTTTATTTCTTTTAGATAAATATCTAAGGGGTAGGATAGCTGGATCATATGGTCGCTGTTGTTATTATGTGCCATCAAGTCAGTTTCAACTCATAGTGACCTGGTATTAGGTTTCCAAGGCTTTAACCTGTGTTAACTATGTTCCAAAGTGGTGGTAGCATTTTGCATGCTTACCAGCAATGTATGAGAGTTCTAGTTTCTTTGTACCCTTACCAGCACTTGGTATTGTCAGGTTTTTTGTTTTTTAATTTAGCCATTCTAATAGATTGTTATTGTTAGGTGCCATCAAATCAGTTCTGACTTACAGTGACCCTATGCACAACAGAACAAAACACTGCTCGGTCCAACAACATCTTCACAACTGTTGTTACATTTGAGCCCACTGCTGCTACCACTGTGCCAATCCATCTCGTCAGGCATCTTCCTCTTTTTTGCTGACCCTCCACTTTACCAAACATGATATCCTTCTTTAGGGATTGGTCCCTTCTGATAACATGTCTGAAGTATGAAAAATGAATCTCATTAAAGGTGTGCGATAAGGTTGTGTTCTTTCACCATACTTATTCAACCTGTATGCTGAGCAAATAATACGAGAAGCTTGATTCTATGAAGAAAAGTGTGGCATCAGAATTGGAGGAAGACTTGTTAACAACCTGCAATATGCAGATGATACAATCTTGCTTGCTGAAAGTGAAGAGGACTTGAAACATTTACTGATGAAGATCAAGGAACACAGCCTTCAGTATGGGTTGCATCTCAATGTCAGGAAAACAAAAATCCTCACC
>NW_006408624.1:4102127-4117062 GCF_000296735.1 Chrysochloris asiatica | reverse complement strand
CATGCTGGGTAAGATGGAGGGTCAGAGAAAAAGAGGAAGACCCCCAACGAGATGGATTGGCCAGGTGGCATCATTGATGGCATCGAGTGTGGAGGCGGTAATGAGGTTGGCCCAGGATTGGACATTGTTTCTTTCTGCTGTGCGTGGGGTCGCTATGAGTTGGTTCCGACTCGATGGCACCTGACAACAACAACAATCCTTGCTATCCTGTAGCATTCTGGCTGCACTTCTTCCAACACAGATTTGTTTGTTCTTCTGGCAGTCCATAATACTTTTAATATTCTTCTCCAAGGGATCAATTAGTAGAAGAGAAAATCATGTTTGGTGAAGTAGAAGGACAATGAGGGTGAGGGAGAATAGCTCCATAGGATTTCTGAGGCTGAAGTCCTGATACACACAGAACTTTGAACCACAGGATTGATGGTTTGAATTCACCAGCCACTCCTAGGGAGAAAGATGAGGCTTTCTGCTCCTGCAAAGATTTCCAGCCTCAGAAACTCTGTACAGGGCTGTTATAAGTCCGAATCGACCTAATGGCACTTAACAACACTATATATTATGGATTAAATTGTGTCCCATTTAATGATATATTTGAATTCTAATCTCTATGAATCAGAATTGTGTTGGTGGTAGTAAGTTTTTATACATTAAAAGAAGATGTAAGAAATCCACACAGTCACTGTACCAAAAGATCCAGTCAGTATTCAACCATTTTAGGAGGTAGCAAATGATCAAAAACTGCTGGTATTCAAGGAAGAAATCCAAGTGCTATGAAGACAATGGTAAAAAGCAGTTTCCAGGAATTGTTGGAAAGCCAGTTAAGATGGTTCAACAAATGGATGCAATGCTGAAAGCGCTCACTCATCTTTACCAAGACATTTGGAAGACAGCTACTTGGTCAACTGACTTGAAGAGATCCATATTTGTGCCTATTTGAAAGAAAATTGCTCCAATGGAATATGAAGATTATCAAACAATATTATTAGTGTCACACACCAGTAAACATATGCTGAAGACAATTAAAATGGCTGCAGCAGACAATGACAGGAAACCGCTAGAAATTCAACCCAGATTCAGAAGAAAATGTAGAACAAGGGATAGCACTGCTGCCATCAGATGAATCTTGGCTGAAAGCTGAGAATAACAGAAAAAAAAACGTACCTATGTTTTATTAACCGCACAAAGGCACTAAACTGTGTGGATCATAATAAATTATGGATAACATTGCAAAGAAGAGGAATTTCAGAACATGTAATTGTGCTGCTCATGGGAAATCTGTACATAGGCATCAGAACAGAACAAGGGAATATTTTGTGGTTTAAAATCAGGAAAAGTGCATGTCAATGTTGTATCCTCTCACCATACTTATTAAATCTGTGTAATGAGCAAATAATCTGAAAAGCTGGACTCTATGAAGAATGAGGCAAAAGAATTAGAGGAAGACTCATTAATAACCTGCGATATGCAGATGGCACTGCCTTGCTTGTTGAATGTCAAGAGGACTTGAAGCACTTACTACTGAAGATCAAAGAATACAGCCTTCAGTATGGAGTATACCTCAACATAAAGAAAACAAAAATCCTCACAACTGTACCAATAAGCAATTTCATGGTAAGCTCAGAAAATATTGATACTGCCAAGTATCTCATTTACTTGAATCTACAATCAACGCTTATGGAAGCATTAGTTAAGAAATCAAATGATATGTTGTTGTTGTTATGTGCCATGGAGTCGGTACTGACACATAGCGACCCTATGCACAGCAGAATGAAACACTGCCTGATTCTTGGCCAAACTCACTATTGTTGCCACGCTTGAGTCCCTCAATGTTGCCACTTGGCCAATCCATCTAGCTGAGGGTCTTCCTCTTTTTCTCTGACTCTTCACCTTACCAAACATAATATCCTTCTCCAGTGACTGGTCCCTCCTGACAATATGTCCAAAGTATGAGAGACGAAGTTTGGCCATCTTGGCCTCCAACGACCACTCTGGAAAGCCACAATGCTCCTTAGAAGTGAGAATGGCCAGACTTTGTCTTATGTCCTTTAGATATGCTCTCAGAAGGGACCAGTCCTTGGAGAAGGGCATCATGCTTGGTAAAGTAGAGGGTCAGTGAAGTGAGGAAGGCCCTCAACGAGATGGACTGATACACTGGCTGCAACAATGGACTCAAATACAGCAATAACTGTGAGGATGGCACAGGACCAGGAGCTGTTTTGTTCTGTTGTACACAGGGCTGGCTGCTCTGAGTGGGAAGCAATTCAATGGCACCTAACAACAACAACAACATCATATATATGGGTGTAACATAATAAAATGCAATGTTATCACTGTCATTGCGATCCATCAATCAGTTGAGGTCATATCAATGTAGGGTAGCTCCTTCCCCTAAACATTATAAACACGAACATAGACAGTGACCTACACACCAGGGAAGACGAATGTTATGTGGGGACAGTTAAAGGACCACGGAATGCCCTGGGCTGCCAACAAAGGAAGACATTTATATGGCTGATAACCTGATTTGAAATTTTAGTTCTCAGAACTCTAAGAAAATAAATGTTTGTTCTTGAAAGCCATCCACCTGTGGTATTTCCGTTGCAGCATTACAACACGTGATGATCTCAGCAGATGATGTGGGTAGAAGTGGCAGTGCGTGAATTCTGAGCACCAGTGTTTAGCGCCATAGAGTATTTCTGCTTGTCTATCAGGGAGCTTTGATTTTCATCACTGAAAGAACATGCTCCAGAAGACACTGTCCCTGTATCCTGGGTCCTAGAAGGAGATCAAGAGCAGAGTCACTATAGTCACCTTGCAGGCCCACCTTTAGACCTGTGAACATAAGACTAATGCCTATTTTTGTTTATCACAGAGTTTGGGGGTGGTTGGTTATACAGCATTATTATACAGATGTTGTTAAGTGCCATTGAGTTGGTTCCGACTTATAACGACCCTGCATAAGGTTTCTGAGGAGCAGTTGGTGGATTTGAACCACCGACCTTGTGGTTCAATGTCTATTACTGATGCTTAAGTCCCACACCAAGAGTAGTTGACTAATATACTAGACAACTTATAGTTAATATGTTTTTTCAGCAGAGTTGAATGAATCGGCTTGTTTTTATGTTCAGTAAATCAAATTTATTTATTTGAAATTGGGCTACATATGCTTTAAAAATGTAAGATTTAGATGGAAATGAAGTTAGTTGACTGAGAGGAAGGCAGAAGAAAAAAAACAGCTAGGTAAGGAAAAATTATAATACTTAAATCTTCATTAGAAGTCGAAGAAGACAAGAAATCACAGTGCAGAAACAAATGAATCAGTGGTGTGGAAGACAAGCTTTAAAAGTTTTCCAGAATGTAAAAGAAAATACAAAAAAAAAAAAAAAATGGTAAGAGTGAACAAGAAGTGAGAGACATATACTGCGTGAATAATTCATGTGTCTAAAGAAGCTGCAAGGACAGAACCAAAGCAATAATCAGAGAAATGTTTTCTGTGTTAAAGAGAGTCCATAATTTGAAAAAAGCAAATCACACGGGGTCACATGAGTCAGCATTGACCAGAAGGTAACTAATAACAACATTAAAGAAGCAGGGGGCGAAAATTAAGATCAAAATATACCCTAGCTAGTTTCAACTTTTTAATGTAAAAAATTATCCTCAAAGCAAGCCTGCAGAAATAGGTTTCTACAAAGAAAAATAAAATACTGCTCTCAAACTGGTTTGTTAAATACAGTAGCCTCCAGTCACATGACTACTGAGCACATAGTATGTGGCAAGTTTGTATTGAGATGCATGCTGAAAGTGTCCAACACACATGGGATTTGGGACATGCCTAACAAAACAAGACAAAACCAACTCTGTAAAAGATCTCATTAACAATTTTTATGTTGATTATATTTTGAAAGATTATATTTTGGATTGTTGTTGTTGTTGTTGTTAAGTGCCGTCGAGTCGGTTCCGACCCATAGCGACCCTGTACAGGGTTTCCGAGGGTGTAAATCCTTACGGGAGTAGAAAGCCTCATCTTTCTCCCGCGGAGTGGCTGGTAGTTTCGAACCACTGACCTTAAGGTTCGCAGCCCGATTCGTAACCACTACGCTACCAGAGCTCCTTAGTTAAATAGGATGTGCTCATTTCAACTGGATTCTTTTGTTTTTTAAGGTGGGCACTTGTTGGCAAGTGCTATTCCGTGTATTTTAACTCATAGTGACCCAGCACAGGGTTTCTGAGGAACTGCTGGTGAGTTTGAACAGCCAACCTTACAGTTCAAACCAAACTTTTGTTTCAGTATTTATCTTGCAGAGCCACACCAGGACTCCATTGTAGGTACTGGTGGTGGTGGTGGTGGTTATGTGCCGTGGAGTCAGTTCTGACTCATAGCGACCCTGTATAGGGTTTCTGAGGCTGTAAATCTTTACGGGAGCAAAAAGCCTCATTTTTCTCCCATGGAGCTCCCATTCAAACTGCTGACCTTGAGGTTCGCAGCCCGATTCGTAACCACTATGCTACCAGAGCTCCTTAATGTGGGTACTAGAAAGATTTAAATTACATATATGGCTTGCTGTCCATCATATATTTAACATACAGCGCTGCTCTAGAAATAAGATTTAGCGAATTGTGGCCTTGCAGACTGTGTCAGGTCCCTTGCTCGTGTTTATCAAAAAGCTTTATTTTGGGAAACAGCCCACACTCATTTGTTCACATATTGTTTATGGCTGCTTTCATACCACAAAGGAAAAGTAGAATCGTAGCCCCAGAGATGATATGCCCCGTGAAGTTTAAAATATTTATTATCTTCCCTTTTCAGAAAGTGTGCCAACCCCTGCTCTGGAGACCTTAGTGTGGAAGTATTAAACCAGTTTTAAGAGAAAAAAAAATCTAGATGGAGTCTTGATGTGGTGTTATAGGATAAGCACTGGACTGCTAACTGCAAGGTATGTGGTTCAAACCTACCAGCTGCTCCTCGGAAACCCCATAGAGGGTTGCTGTAAGTCAAAACCAGCTCAACAGCACTTGCAACAACAACAATGTCTAGATAGAGCAAAATTATTCTCAGTTGTTAAGTCCTGTCGAGTCAGTTCGGAGTCATTAGAGACCCTATATGGGATTTCCAAGGCTATCCATCTTTGCAGGAACAGAAAATCTCATCTTTTTCCTATGAAACAGTTGGTTGGGCTTGAACTGCTGATCTTGTGGTTAGCAGTACAGTGCTTAGCCGAGAGAGCTACAAAACTCGGCTCAGTCATATATATTTTTTTCTTCTTTGAAATTGTCAGCTTTCTTTCTTTCCTTCCTTCCTTTTATAATTCCTTCTTTTTTTAAAAAATAATAAAACCTGACATAGGTAATAGCCTGAGGGGAATGGACATTTTTATTCTGTCTTGAAAAGAGTGTAAATGTATGCCATCTTTCTGAATGGCAGTTTATTATTGTTGACAGTTGACACTGAGTCAGCTCCAACCCATAGCGACTCTATGTACAACAGAAAGAAACCCTGTCTGGCCCTGAGACATCCTCACAATTGTTAAGCTTGAGCCCATTACTGCTGCCGCTGTGCCAATACATCTCATTGGCACTTAACAACAACAACATATAGCTTGTGCTTTCTTGCTCAACAATTACTATTGACGATGCTTTTCATATTAAGTCTTGTGAGTCTCCTCCATTCATTCCTTTCAATTGCTGCAGAGCATTCCACACTGTAAGTCAGGACTCTGTGAATTGGAGAGGAACCCCTAGATGGTACAAAGTGTTAAGCACTGGGTTCCTAACTAAAAAGCTGGCAGCTTGAACCTACCCAGAAGTACATCAGAAAAAAAGGTGAGGTGGCCTGCTTCCAAAAGGTCACAGCCATAAAACATTATGAATGATAGTTCTACTCTGAAATATATGGGGTTTTCATGAATCAGCATGGACTTGAGGGCAAAAAATTTTATGAGTTTGAATAGGATAAATTTTCATCTTTATCTTTACCAAGCCCTAACTGAAATTTGGCATTTCCTTCAGTTATGAGTATAGGTGTGGTGGGCAGAATAATGACTCCACAAATGTGTCTACATCTGGATTTCCACATCTGTGAATATGTTACTTTACAAAGCATGGATTTCGCAGATGTAATAAAGTTGCAGATTTTGAGATTAGAAGATTATCCAAGTGAGTCTAACGCAATCACAGGATTCTTATAAGAGGCAGGGGGATGAAATCAGAGAAAATGTGAAGACAAAGTAGAAGGCAGAGTGATGTGGGGACATGAGACAAAGGATGCAGGCAGCCTCTAAAAGCTGGAAGAGGCCAGAGAATAGCTTCTCCCCTAGAGCTTCCAAAAGGAATGCAATTTTACCAATAATCTGGATTTTAACCCAAGATTGATTTTGATCTCGAGAAACATAAGATAGTAAGTTTGTATTGCTATAAGTCACTGCGTTTATATTACTTCGTTACAGCAGCAATGTTGTTGTTTGGTGCTGTTGAGTTGGTTCCTACTCAAAGCATTCTGATGCGCAACAGAATGAAACACTGTCTGGTCCTGTGCCATCCATTCAATTGTTATTTTTACAGCCTCTTGATACTGCCACTGTATCAATCCATCTTCTTGGGGGTCTTTCTCTTTTTTGCTGACCCTCCACTTTACCAAGTATGATGTGCTTCTCCAGGGACTGGTCCCAGCTGATAACATGTCCAAAGTATGAGAGATGAAGTCTGGCCAGTCTGATTTATAATGAGTATTCTGGCTGTACTTCTTCCAACACAGATTTGTTTGTTCTTCTGGGAATCCATGCTACTTTTAATATTCTTATCCAACACCATGATTTAAATGCATTGATTCTTATATGGTCTCCCTTATTCATTGTTCAACTTTCACATGCATACAAGGCTAAAAATATCATGACTAGGGTCCAGTGCACCTCAATCCTGAAACTGACGTCTTTGCTCTTGAACACTTTTGCAGCAGATTTGCCAAATACATATACAATATGTCATTTGATTTCTTGACTGCTGCTTCCATGAGTGTTGACTGTAGATACAAACAAAATGAAGATTTTGATAACTTCAACCTTTTCTCCATTTATCATGATGCTATGTATTGGCCCAGTTATAAGGATTTATTGCTTTTTTTTTATATTGAGGTGCAATCTATACTGAAGGCTTTTATCTTCATCAGTAGCATTTTCAATCTTCTTCACTTTCAGCAAACAAGATTGTATTATCTGCATATGATGTCATTAAGTGCCATCAAGCTGGTTCCAACTCATAGCAACCCTGGTGAGTTTGAACTGCTAACATTGCAGCTCAAACAGACATTTCAGCACAGTGCTTATATCTACAGCACCACACCAGGACTCCATATGCTGTTGTTGTTAAGTGCCGTTGAGTCAGTTCTGACCCACAGTGTCCCTGTATAGGGTTTCCGAGGAGCAGCTGGTGAGCTTGAACTGCCTACCTTGTCGTTCAAACCAACTTTGCAATCAGTTCATTATACCACAGCGCCACACCAAGACTCTATATTGTTGTTGTTGTGTGCCGTCGAGTTGGTTCTGACCCATAACGACCCTGTATAGAGTTTCCAAGGAGCAGCTGGTGAGCTTGAACCACCCACCATAAATTTCAAACCAACTTTGCAGTCCAGCGCATTAACCCACAGCACCACACCAGGACTCCAGACTCCATATAACAGGTTGTTAATAGTCTTCCTCCAATCCTGATGCCACATTCTTCTCCATATCATCCAGCTTCTCAGATTATCTGCTCATCATACAGATTGAATAAATATGGTGAAGATACAACCTTGGCACACACCTTTCCTGATTTTAAACCATCTAGTATCTCCTTGTTTTGTTCAAACAACTGCCTCTTGGTCTATGTACAAGTTCCTCATGAGCACAATTCAGTGTTCTGGAATGCCCGTATTTCACATTGTTATCCATAGTTTTCATAATCCACACAGTTGAAAGTCTTTGCATAGTTAATGAACAAGTAAATATCTTTTGGTATGTTCTGCTTTCACTCAAGATCAGTCTAACATCAGCAATGATATTACTAGTTCCATGTCCTCTTCTGAATATGGCTTGAATTTCTGGCAGTTTCCTGCCAATGTTCTACTGCAACCATTTAAAAATTAGCTTCAGCAAGATTTTACTTACATGTAATATTAATGATATTATTCAATGATTTCCACATTCTGTGGGGTCACCTTTCTTTGAATGGGCATAAATCTGATCTCTTCTAATCTGATGGCTGGGTAGCTGTATTCCAAATTTCTTAAAATAAATGAGTGCGCTCCTCCAGTGTTGAATCAGTTTGTTGAAAGATTTCAATTTGTATCCTTTTTGGTCCAGTTACTGTGTGGTTCTTCCCTCTTCTTTTGATTCTTTCTTCATTATTCAATATTTTGCCCATTTTGTTGTTGTTTTTAAGTGCTATCAAATCAGTTCTGACGCATAGCAACTGTGTATAGGGTTTCTAATGAGTAGCTGATGGGTTTGAACCACCAATCTCATGGTTAGCAGTCCACACTTATCCTACAGCGCTACACCAGGACTCCATAGAAGACTATGATTTTTCAAGTCAGGCTTGAATCTTTTCTTCAGTTCTTTCACCTTCAGAAATGCTTCCCTTTTGAGTTTCCTAATTCCAGGTCTTTGCACATTTCAATATAATGTTTGACTTTATCTTCTTGAGTTGCCCTTTGAAATTTTCTGTTCAGCTGTTTTACTTCATCATATCTTCCAGTCACTTTAGCTTCTCTAAGCTCAAGAACAAGTTTCAGAGTCTCTTCTGACATCCATTTTAGTGTGTGTGGCGGGGGGGAGTGTTCTTTCTTTCTTGTCTTCTTAATGACCTTTTGCTTTCTGCCTGTATGATGTTCTTGATGTCATCCCACAACTCTTCTGGTCTTCAGTCATTAGTGTCTGGTGCATCAAATATATCCTTGAAATGATCTATAAATTCAGGTGGGATATGTTCAAGACCATATTTTGGTTTTCGGGGACATCTTTTTTATTTTCTTCAGCTTTAGTCTGAAGTTGCTGATCAATAATTGATACATGTTCCACAGTCTCGTCCTGGCCTTGTTTTGACGGATAATATTGAGTTTTTTCCCACCACCTCTTCCCACAAATGTAGTCCATTTGATTCCTGTGTTTTCCATTGGTGAGGTCCACATGTATAATTGCCGTTTATGTTCTTTTTTAAAAAGATGTTTTCAGTGAATAAGCCATTGGTCTTGCAAATTCTATCTTGCAATCTTTAGCATAGTTTCTATCACCAAGGCCATACTTTCCAACTGCTGATCCTTCCTCTTTGTTTCTAACCTTCACATTTCAGTCACCAGTAATTATCAATATATCTTCATTGCATATTTGAACAATTTCAGACTAAAGAAGTTGGTTTGTTGTTGTTGTTGTCAGGTGCCATCGAGTCAGAACCGACTCATAGCGACCCCATGCACAGCAGAACGAAACAATGTCTGATCCTGGGCCAACCTCACTACCGCTGCCACACTTGAGTCCATCAATGATGCCACCTGGCCAATCCATCTCGTTAGGGGTCTTCCTCTTTTTCTCTGACCCTCCACCTTACCCAGCATGACGTCTTTCTCCAGCGACTGTTTCCTCCGGACAATATGTCCAAAGTATGAGAGACGATGCTTAGCCATCCTGGCCTCCAAGGAGCACTCTGGCTGTACTTCTTCCAAAACAGATCTATTGGTTCTTTTGGCAGTCCATGGCACTTTCAGTATTCTCCTCCAACACCACAACTCAAAGGCATCAATTCTTCTACGATCTTCCTTATTCACTGTCCAGCTTTCGCATCTATATGAGGCTATTGAAAACACCATGGCCTGGGTCAGGCGCACCTTAGTCAAAGAAGTTGGTAGAATTCTTTAATTTCATCATCACTGGCTTAGAGGTTGGTGTGTAAAATTTAATTATAATGTTATTAACTGATCTTCTTTGTAGGAGTATGGATATTGTCTTATCATAGACAGCATGTACTTTATGACAGATCTTGAAATTTTCTTTTTGATGATGAATTTGATACCATTCCTCTTAAATTTGTCATTCCTGGCGTAGCAAACCATATGATCGTCAGATTCAAAATGGCTAATACCAGTCCATTTCCACTCACTAATGGCTAGGATATAGACGTTTATGTGGTCCATTTCATTCTTGACAACTTCCAATTTTCCTAGATTCATACTTCTTACATTCCATGTTCTGGTTATTAATGTAAGTTTACAACTGTTTTGCCTCATTTTTAGTTGTGCCCCACCAGCAAATGAATGTCCCAAAATCTTTTCTCCATTTGCATCATCATGATCAACTCTACTTTGATGAGGCTGCTCTTCCCCTGTTGTATTTTGAGTGTCTTCCAACCTGAGGGACTCATCTTCCAGCACTATAGCTAACAATGTTCTGCTGCTATACATAAGGTTTTCATATCATGGTACTATATATGGCAATGTTCCACTACTATACATAAGGTTTTCATATCATGGTACTATATATGGCAATGTTCCACTGCTATACATAAGGTTTTCATATCATGGTACTATATATGGCAATGTTCCACTGCTATACATAAGGTTTTCATATCATGGTACTATATATGGCAATGTTCCACTGCTATACATAAGGTTTTCATATCATGGTACTATATATGGCAATGTTTCACTGCTATACATAAGGTTTTCACTTTAAATATTCAAAAGTGGTCTCCTTCGTACTAGTCTGTCTTAGTCTCCACTGAAACTTGTCCACCATGGATGACCCTGCTCATATTTCAAATGCCAGTGGCATACTTTGCAGCATCACAGAAACATACAAGTCACCACAGTACAACAAACTAACAGAGAAATGGTGGAATGGAAAGCCTAGCACTAAAGAAAAATATAATGGGTGATAAATTCTCCTTCACCTTTATGGGGAAATAGTTACCACATGTGTTGGAAAACTGGGTGGCTATTTTGAGGTGGTGTGGAAGCTAGATACTTACCTCATCCTCATCAAAATAAATTATAGATCAATGAGTAACTTTAAACTATTAAATTGTGATAGAGCCAGAGTAAAATATGGGTACTTATATGGCTTTGGAATAAGTCTTTTTAAAAACACAAAAGGAACAAAGCACAAAGGAAAAGAATGACAAATCTGAAAACATAAAAATAAAACTATTATGTAGATCAAAATATCAAAAACAAAATTAAAAATCAAACAGCCAACTAGGAAACTAGGAAATAATGTTTGTAGCATATAAGACAGGCGAGGTGAATAACTCTTGCAAATCAATAAGAAAATCTAAAATCCCATTAGAAAAAAAATGAGCAAATGATATAGATAAAAAACTTACAATGGAAAACTACAAGTAGGCAATAAATATATGAAAAATGTCAACATCACTAGCAATGAAAGAAATGCAAATTAAAACAATGACACATAATATTTTTGCCTGGCATTTTAACCAAACTCAAAAAAGAAAACAAAAACCATAGTACTTAGGGCTGTCCAATGTTCAGAGGAAAGAAAACTGCCTTACCTGGTGGTAGGAGTATGAATTGTCACAACCATTCTGTAAAGCAGTTTGTTTATATGGATCAAATGCTCTCAAATGCCCATACTCTCTGGTAAAGCAATTCCATTTATAGCAATTTCTCCTAAGGAAATAATTAGAGATATGCACAGAGATTTATTTCCAAGGAGGTTCCTAACGATACTGTGTAAAATAACAGCAAAATAATAATCATAAAGACTATTTATTTCTAATCCCTAACACTAGGGATATGTTTAAATGCATTATGCTCGATTCATATGATGGAATGCTATGTGGTCATTAACAATCACATTGTCACATAATATTTAATTTTAAAGGAAAATGCCCAAGGAGTAAAGTCGAGTGGAAATAAAAAGAATACTGGATTGCATCGATTTATGTGTGATAAATTTCACAAGTAGTCTGCTCAATTACATAGCACGTCTCCACTTCTACTCACCCCCATTGCTGCTCCTGCCAAATACTGTGTCTCTCCACAGCACAGTCTTTTCTCCTGGGTGCCTCTGTCACCCCCTCCCCCAAGACAATGTCATCTCTGTTTGCTCTGCTCTTTCCCATAGGCACCATTACACCCAAGAACTTCCAACATGCCCAGCCAGACCCACCAGAATACATTGGAATCATGTGGTACTAAAAACTGGTGGCCACTGTCAGCTTCCAGAATTCCTATGCAGAACATCTTGGATGAAAGAACTGAAGAAGTTCTTGATTCATATGATGAAATCATGAGGTCAGAGGGATGCTAGAACCAGGAGTCTGAGTGCCCTTCAGACCCTTTCCCTTTTATCCCTCTCCCACTTCTCATCTCTGCTCCACCTGATGTGTTGACTGTTTTCTCCTACTCAGACCTCCCTCTCTCCCAAGGTTGGGGAGGTTGCCACCAGTAATTTTGAGGATCACATCTCATGGCTTTGTCTTCAGAGAAGGACTGACTCTGTATCCTTTGATCATATTTAAAACTCTCAGGAAAAGTTTCTGACTGGTTCATCGGTGTCATGTGCTAACCCATGCAGCTGGAAGGCTGAAATCCATGAATGAAAACTCCCACTTGAATTATGTGGTTGGAGTAGGCGATGAAACTGCTCCTCAGAAGGTTGGCTAGCAGGCAGTAGCATGTCTCTCTCTTGTGTGGGCAACTGTGGGGGAGGGTAACCTTGGGAGTATTATTAATCCCCCCATGTTCTTATAAGGTTTTTAGTAAAATGGTTCTTTTAAATTTTAAGTTCCCTCCTTTCTTCCAGATGCATACACAGGAGTGCATGGGACAGGCCATGGGGAAATCTGAGTTATAATCACTGTATTATACTCAGTCTCACCTCTCCCATCTGGCCCTAAGGCATTGTAACCAGCTACCATTCACTGGATATCGTCTGTGTGCCAAGTACTCCAAGTACTAATGGGCCTATAATCAGCATGGCCCAGCTCAGAAGGTGGTGGGTACAAATGCAAATGCATCTGTTAGTATGTGTTCAATGATTTAAGTATCCACCCACCTTAAAAGCAGAGAATCCAGTCACTGGATTCTTGAAACCTATGTTCCCATCCCTCTGCATTATCCAAGAGCCCTAGGAGTCAGCCTGGCTTCCAAAACCCAAGAAAGAGAAGCAGGACGAATCTGTTGAATATTGGTCCTACCTGTCCAGTGGAAACCTGTTCAGTCAGCAGGTCTGAATCCTAGGGTTCCAGCTCTGTTATTAAGCTCACACATACACCAAAGTTTTTGTTATCATTCAGTAAGTTTGCCTATTATAAAGGAAGACCAGAGAAGAGTTGATGCATTTGAATTATAGATTGACGAAGAATACTGAAAGAAAGTACCATGGATTGCCAGAAGAACAAACAAATGTGTCTTGGAAGAAGAACAGCCAGAATGCTCCTTGAAATTGAGGATGAGACTTTGTCTCTCATACTTTGGACATATTGTCAGGAGGTACCAGCTCCTAAAGAAGAAGATCATACCTGGTAAAGTAGAGGGTCAGTGAAAAAGAGGAGGACTTTCAACAAGGTGGACTAACACTGTGGCTGCAACAGTAAACTCCAACAGCAACAAGGATGAGGATGGTGAAGTTCCGGGCGAAGTTTTGTTCCTTTGAACATACGGTCGCTATGTGTCAGAGCTGACTTGACACCTAACAACAACTTATGTTTACATTACTCAGAAGACTGAGGTAGCCTTCACAAACAAAAGAGCTCTGCTCTGTTTCTATCTCTGCACAGAGAAGTAGCTAGTGGCTTCTGAGTATGAAAATGCTGTCGTTTGTAACTTGTAATGAGTATTATTATCTCGTTGAATCCTCTCAACAATCAGTGGCCTGGGTACTACTATTATCCCAGTCTTATAGACTAGCAGGAAATAGGCCCCAGTCCTCCTGGCTACCAGTGATGGAGCTTGTATGTAGACCAGAGATAGCTATTTTAGAGTGCGCAGATACTGAACTGGATCTGCCAGGGCCCCTCTTCCCTTGAGATAAATTTTCTTCCAGAAGGCACTTCGGTCTCAGAAGAAATAGGTGAGTGGTGGCCTTGTTCTACCAGTTCATCAGATATTTGGAGGCAGGGCTGACTCCCAGAGTCGGACACAGCTTAGGCACACACTGGAAGCCCTCAACCCTGAATATGTGCCCAAAGAAAAAATACTGGAAAGAAATGTAATTCTGTGCTAACAATATTTATTGCTAGATAGTAGGTCTGGATCATTTTTATTTCCTTGTTTACTCTCCTGGTTCTCAACAATAAACATGAATTGCTTTTATCATCAGAACAACAGTAAAAGATATATAATTAAATATAAAACAGTAAAGGATATATATTTTTAAAGGTTATATATTTAAATACAAAGTACAAGTATAGATATTTTTAAATCTTAACTAAATGTTCTGCACACATAATGCATATATAATACTTCCCACATTCTGAAGAGATCTCCTGGTATAGTACTACTGTAGGATAAGCATTGGTCTGCTAACCACAAGACTGGCAAATTGAGCCCACCAGACAATCCTTGGAAATCCTATACAGGGTCATTATGAATCGAAACCAACTCAACAATATATCCCACATAGTCTATATTTCTCAGCCCTGTCCTTCAAAAGGTCTTATATTGTTATCTGCTTCCATAGAATGTTTCGGAATGATTATCTGTACCCTTCAACAAATAAGAATCAGTCTTCTCAGCCCAGGTGGTGTAAGTGGTTTGCAATTGGTTGCTAACCCAACGGTTGGCAGTTCAAACTCACCCAGTAGCTCTAGAGGAAAAAGAAAAACAACCGTCTTGACAAAGTTCTTCAGTACAGATTGTTGTTGTTGTTGTTGTCAGGTGCCATTGAGTCGGAACCGACTCATAGCGACCCCATGCACAGCAGAACGAAACAATGTCTGATCCTGG
>NW_006408624.1:4093467-4099932 GCF_000296735.1 Chrysochloris asiatica | reverse complement strand
TCGGAAAACCTGTACAGGGTCTCTATGACTCGGAACCAACTCCACAGCACATAACCACCACCACACTACCAGAGCTCCTTAGATGGGAGGACCTTATTAGAGACTCACTTCTTAGGAAACCCTTAGGACCAGAGCCTGAGCTCAAAATGGCCACTCTCCTTCCAGGACCTCCTGGGTTAAGAAATGGCCACTCCCCTTCCAGGACCTCCCAGGTTAAGTGGTCAGCCAGGGCCCAGGAATCTTATAGGAGGAGATTGAGCTTTGCTCCTTCCTCCTGTCCCCCTTCCTGTTAAATATTCCAGAGGACTTGCTCCATGAATATATGTGATGCAATATATATTGGTTAACTCATATTAGATCAGGCATTTTACTAGTATATTTATACCTCCTTCACAAGTTCCCCTGGTCCCTCCTGCAAAGGAGCGGTTTAGGATGCTGCTTCAAGAGAGATATACAGGTATACATCATCCTATTGCACTTGGCAATAAATTGTGCTTCACAGTTTACAAATTGAAGGTTTGTGCCTACCGTGTATCGAGAAATCCGTCGGCGCCATTTTTCCAACAGCGTGCTCACTTTGAGTCTGTGTGTCACATTTCGGCCATTCTCACACTGTTGCAAACTTTTTCATAATGCTACTGCACACTTAATAGACAACAATATAGTGTAAACAGAGCTTTGATATGCACTAGGAAGTCACAAAAGTCAGGTGACTCGCTTTATTGCAGAGGTCTAGAAGCGAACCTGCAATATCTCTGAGGTGAGTCCAGAGCCTCATGGCTCCATGTCTGGCCCATCTGCATCCAGATGACGATGCAGCTTGTCCTCAAGGAGTTGGGATAACCCTCCACCACCTTGATATGGGCTATGGCTTCCTAATCAATCAGCCTGGGGCATGGGTGGTGGGCTGGTGAGGTAAAGAAAGACACTGCCCACCACAATGTTCTTGGTTCTGGAGGAAGAAAGCCTGCTGTTCTCCATTGGGATCCTGAAGCCCTTTTCTTACCTGAACCAATAGTGAAGGTTTATTTTCTTTCATTTAAACTCTCCCAAACTTAATTTAAAGTTTCTCCCTTTAAATATGTCCTGGCTGCAGGGTGAGCGGCAACAAAGCTGCCAAAAGACAGTAGCGGGGAAGAAGATTGCCTACAGTGATATCACCGCAGCTTAAATGAAAACTGTCCCTGAGAGAGGAGGGGGAAGCGGATAGGCTGGAGGTGGGGGCTAGTGGATGGAGGAGAACAGCTGGGCAAACAGGATCAGGAGTATAAGCTGGATGGGGAGGGTGGGGAGACCCCTAGGAAGAGCACTCCCAAATAGCCCCAGCCTGCCTGGGAAGAGATCTGATCACCCCACCCCGAGTTCTCCCCTATCCCTCTGTACACCACAGGGCTCTTCTTTCCACTGCTGGATCGACTTGCTGCTGTTACCCTCCAACCTGCCCAAGAGGGCTGTCTTAGGCTGGGTTCTCTAGAAGCAAAACCAGTGAAGCTTATATGTGTATAAACAGAGAGAGATTTCTACCAAGGAAATGACTCTCACAACTATGAAGCTGGCAAGTTTCAAGTCTGTGAGTCATAAGTCAAGCTGGTGGCTTCTTCTAACTCACGTAGTTGCTAAGCCCAAGATCAGGCCAGATGGCAGTCTTCTGGATGCAGAGGTGAATGAATCCAACATGGCAGCTAAGATGGCAAGCTACTGGATGACTCCCAATATTGGTAGGGAATACAGCTAGCCAATGGTTCACTTCCTTTCAACTGATTGGCTGCCCACAGCAGATCTTATCATAGAGGTGATTGTTGTTTTTAGGGGCCAACCAGTCAGTTCCAAATCATAGCGGTAATACTATGCACAACAGAATGAAATGCTGCACAGTCCTGCTCCATCTTAAAAAATGTTGCATTTCAGCCCATTGCTGCTGCCAATGTGGCAATCCATGTTGGGTGGCTTCCTCTTTTTCACTGACCTACCAGTTTTCCAAGCAAGATGCCCTTCTCCAAGGACTGGTCCCTCCTAATAAAATGTCCAAAGTATAAGAGATGTCAGCAATGATATATCCCTGCTTCCATGTCCTCTTATGAATCTGGCTTGAATTTCTGGCACCTCCCTGTCAATGTACTGTTACCACCATTTAAAAAATTATTTTTTGCAAAAATTTTACTTGCATATGAGATTGTCTTAGCCTGTGTTCTCTAGAGAAGCAAAACCAGCAAAACTTACACATGTATATATAGAAAGAGAAGTTTATATCAAGGAAATGGCTCACAATTGTAGAGGTGGGAGAGTCCCAAATCTGGGTCAGATAAACCAAGATTGGCAGACAAGTCAAGCAGGCAGGCAGGCAGGCAAACATGCAGGCAATAGAGCAGACCACTGGCTCAAGTCCAAAGAGCCAAAGGTTGGAATAAGAGCCAGATGCAAGGTCCAGACCCAGCATACAATAAGCAAGCTTTGCCCGAGTGTCCATTATATTGAAAGCAGGCCAAACTCCTGCAGAAGCATCCTTTCAATTGATGGACTGCTCATAGCCAATCATCATAGAGTTAATTACACTGTTCATAACTAATCATCATAGAGGTAACTATACTATATTAGATCTCACCATGAGGATAACCACTTCTCAACTGTCAAACCACCAGGAATCCTGGCCAGGTAACCGACTTCCAAATTTCTTTACCTCCAGCACTGTATCAGTTTGCTGAAACATTTCAATTTGTTTTCTGTCAAATGCTGGAGACTTGTTTTTTACAAATGACTTCAGTGTAGCTTGGACTTCTTCCTTCAGTGTTATTGGTTCTTGAAATGATTGAACACTGACCAGTTCTTTTTGATACAGTGATTCTGTGTATTTTCCTTCCATCTTCTTTTGATGATTTCTGCATCATTTAATATTTAGTCCATTTGATATTTTGTCCATAGAATCCTACAATATTGCAAGTCGACATTTGAATTTTTTCTTCAGTTTGAGAAATGCTGAGTGTGTTCTTCCCTTTTGGTTTTCTTCCCTCCAGGTCTTTGCACATTTCATTATGAACTTAACTTTATTTGCACCAAGCTTCCGTTTGAAAATTTCTGTTCAGCTCTTCTACTTCCTCATTTCTTCAACTTGCTTTAGCTTCTGTTTGCTGGAAAGGGAGTTTCAGAGTCTCTTCTGATATCCAATTTGGTCTTTGCTTTCTTTCCTGTCTTTTTAATGACCTTTTGCTTTCTTCCTCTATGATGTTCTTAATGTCATCCCACAATACTTCTGGGCTTCATTCATTAGTGTCTAATGCATAAAATCCTTCTTAAGATGGTCTCTAAATTCAAGTGGCATATATTCAAGATCATATTTTGACTCTTGTGGACTTGTTTTAATTTTCTTTAGCTTCAACCTGAACTTGCATATGAGCAATTGATGGTCTGTTTCACAGCCAGCCCCTGGTTTTGTTTTGATGGATGGTATTGAGTATCTCAATCATCTCATCCCACATACAAATTAATTTGATTCCTGTGTATTCCATTTAGTGATGTCCATGTGTGTAGTCACCATTTATGTTGTTAAAAAATGTATTTGCAATGAATTAGTCATTGTCTTATAAAATTTGATCATGTGATCTCCAGCAAAGTTTCTATACCCAGGCCATATTTTCCAATTACTGATCCTTCCTCTTTGTTTCAACTTTTCCATGAAATCATCTTGATTTCATGTTTGATCAATTTTAGATTGAAGAAGTTGGTAGAATTTTTCAATGTTACCATCACTTGCTTTAGTGACTGGTGCATAAAATTGAATAATATAGTGGTATTAACTGGTCTTCTTTGTAGGTATAGAGCTATCCTACACAGACAGTATTGTACTTCAAGATAGATCTTATAATATTCTTTTTGATGATGAATGTGAAACCATTCCTCTTCAGCTTGACATTCCGGTCCATCCATATGGCTGTCTGAATCAGAATGACCAATACCTGTCCATTTTAGCTCACTAATGCCTAGAATATCAATATTTGTGCATTCCATTTCATTTTTGACAATTTCCAATTTTCCTAGATTCATACCTCTTATAGTCCATGTTCTTATTATGAATGGATGTTTGCAGTTGTTTCTTCTCATTTTGAGTTGTGCCTCATCAGCCAATGGAGGTCCCAAAACCTTTATTCTGTATTGTTAAGGTCAGTTCTACTTTGAGGAGGCAGCTCTTTCCCAGTTGTATTTTGAATGCCTTCCAACCTGAGGTGCTCATCTTCCAATAGCAAACAATGCTCTGTAGCTATTTATAAGCTTTCTGTGGTTAACCATTCAAGAGAAGTCTACCTCTCCTTCTTCCTAGCCTTAGTCTGGAAGCTCTACTGAAATCTGTCCACCATGGGTGACCCTTTTGGGATTTAAAATACCAGTGACATTGCTTCCAGCATCACAGCAACACACAAGTCACCACAGTAGGACAAGTAGTAGATGGAGATGATAACATTAAATCTCCTCATGGGGTATTACTATGTCCTAACAGCCAAAACACTGAAAATGCTGGACCAGTCAACTTCACACAAACCTAAAATATCACAAAGACATAGGGTTACATCATAGTCACCCAGTGTCTTCTGTGCATAAAGGACTGCTTGTAGGTAGGAGAGGAACTGCATTTGGATACTCCACCTCTGGAGAAGAGAAGGAGAATTCCTCATTCTGGAGGAAGTGCCAGGGAGTCCTTGCTCAGAGTCCTTGCTCAGAGCAAGCCCAACCCTATGCTCTCCCCCAAGCCCCTGACCTGCAGCTCTGTACCCTTGGCAGGGAGACATTAGACCATTAGCAAGGACAAATGACTGGTCTACTATTTGTTGGTGTATTGGTTCCTCCCCTCTCTGGGTCTCTAAACAAAAGCTATTTGCCATCAAGTTGATTCTGACCCATGGAGACCCTATGTATGTCAGAGTAGAACTGTGCTCCACAGGGTCTTCAGTGTCTGGTTTTTTGGAAATACATCGCCAGGCTTTCTTCCAAGGTTTCTTTCTGTATAGGCTTGAATTGCCAACCTTTCAATTATCACCCACGTGGATTAGCCATTTGTACTATCCAGCCCCCCACCCCCTGGAGTTTTTGTTGTTGTTAAATGCCATTGAGTCAGTTCCAACACATAGCAACCCTTTATAGAGTTTCAGAAGATTGGCTAGTAGCTCTGAACTGCCGACCCTGGGGTTCAAACCAACCTTGGGGTCCAGTGTTTTATCCTACAGTACCGTACCATTACTCCACTCCTGGGCTTTGTTGTTGTTGAGTGTCATCGAGTCAGTCAAGTCATAGTGACCCTGTATAAGGTTTCTCAGGAGCAGCTGGTGAACTTGAACCACCGATCTTGAAGTTGAAACTGACCTTGCCGTCCAACACATTAACCCGCAGCGCCACACCAGGACTCCATACCTTTCAGTTAGCCACCTAGGGTCTCCTTTGCCTGTCCTTACCCTGACTCAAGGAGCCCCTCCAAGCCTTCCAGTTATTGCCCTTTTGCTTTAAGTTGCCTGGAATAGATACTATTACTTGTAAATAAGAACCCAGACTGACCCAAGATGGACTGGGCATTCCATTTCTTGAGTTCTTGTAGGTTGTTTCTTTAGAAGTCAGTTGAAGTCACCAAGCAAGGTCCTTATGTGGGGTTAGTTTCCCTCACTCACTGCCTTCATAAACACTTCTCACCACCACCACACGATTGCCTCTCCCCTTCTCCTTTGCAGAAGAGGAACTGTGGTGCCCTTGGCTGCTCATCTTAGCTTTCCTTTGCAGCCCTTCAAAGACCCTGCCAACTTTGGTGTGTCCTACAAAGACCTCATGTGTTTCCGTGTCTCCCTGGAGCAGAATTGGAAAGTTCTGCTCACCTTTGCATTCTCCTCTCTTCTCGGCTCCTGCCCCTGACTCAAATTGCTGCTGTTGCAATCCAGGTCTGGAATGGGCAGCGGGGAGCCCTAGGCTGGGTGTTAAGAACTTAGTTTCCCCACATGGTAAAAGATTGGAGCTGAGGTCCCAGCAGATTGAATTGTTGGTGGGGAGGTTGTGTGGGTATGCACTGTTGATCGGCTAAGAAGCAAATTGGGGTCAGATGATCATGTTTTTTGTTTTTTTACATGGACTGTTGACCAGCCCCACCTGACAATCTTCCCATCTCTGGTCTTACCTTTTAACTGATGTTCCATCCTTACAGTCACCATATACATCAGTAAAACAGTTTCTACAATTCAATCAATGACACAGATTACATTTGTCTTCACAACCACCCTGGCTATCCTTTACCAAATTATCCCACCACTATTCACAGAAACGCGTTGTGCCTCTCCATACAAAACCTCCATCTTTCCCCCTCCTTCCCACTAAGTTTTTTTCCCACTGGCAACCACTAAAAATTCACCACTCATCTGTCAGTTTGTCATACTGTGGTGGCTTGTGAGTTGCTGTGATTTTGAAAGCTATGCCACCAGTATTTAAACACCAGCAGGG
>NW_006408624.1:4054961-4091177 GCF_000296735.1 Chrysochloris asiatica | reverse complement strand
AGTACCACATTTTGTTTATCCATTCATCTGTCAATGGGAATTTTTGTTGTTTTCACCTTTTGGCTGTTGTGAAGTGCTTCCATAAATATGGGTGCACAATTTCCTTTGTGTGTTCCTGCTCTCATTTATTCTGGTTGTGTGCCTAAGATTAGGATTGTTGTATTGTATAGTTGTTCTATGTTCAAATTTTTGAGGAACTACCAACCACAGCAGTTGTACCACCACATCTGGTTTTGCTACTCTTAGGCCTCTTTCTCTCAGAAACTTTATTTTTCTCCAGACCAAACTAGTTGCCTTTGATTTGACTGTGACTCATGATCACCCCATGTGTGTCAGAGTAGAATTGTACATCACAGGGCTCTCAGTGGCTGATTTTCAGCAGTAGATCATCAGTCGTTTTTTCCAAGGCGTCTCTAGGTGAACTTGAACCTCCAGCCTTTCAGTTAGTGCTCAAGTTGCCATAACTGTCTGCCTCACCCACTTTTTCCAATGTGGCCTCATTCATCCTAACTGAGGGTGTTGTTACAAAAAAATTAAACAATCTCTGTGGGTGTGGCAGAGGTTTAGGTCAATCAGAACGGATGTCCTGGACCAGATCCTGGAAGCTCCTACTATGACAGGCTTTAATCTTGCAATGACTGGATCACTGGGAGGTCCTGGAGGAGGAACTGGGGTGGGGTGATAAGCACCTGGGGGAATAGGACAATCACATACTTTAGCATGAAAATGATTTTAGTCTTTTATTCCCTGATATAGTTGTGCTAGGTCCTTTGGGTGATAATACTGATTAATTAACCTAAACATGGGTAGTTTGAACTTACTCAGCAGTGCTGTGGAAGAAAGGCCTGGCATTCTGTTTTAATAAAGATGACAGCCATGAAACTCCATGGAACAGTTCTACTCTGTAACGCTCTGTAATCGTGAGTCAGAATCGACTCAACAGCAGCAGGTGTACAGCTGAGTTGTTTAACTTCCCCGTACTTGCATCATCTCTGTAACCACCATGCTGCATTAAATACCTCTGTCCTAATTGTGTGGAGAGCTTTTTCCTTTGCTGACTGGATCCTGACTGATATCACATCTGACAGCAGAGTTCCTCTTAGGGAAGCAAATGTCTTTGTATAAGAAAGTACCTTGAGAAGGCACTTGGGGGGAAGTAACATCCTGAGGGTTTGATTTGACAGGAGACAAGAAACCAAAAGAGCTTGCTAAACTGCTCTGTGTGGGAATTTGGGGCCAAGGGAGAGAGGGAGAGAAAGAAGGGGGAATCATAACAACTAGCGGTGGGAGGCTGACGTTCCAGTGGTGGAAATGGCTGAGGGGCTTTTAGGAGTGGAAATATCAAAGATGGGCTTTTTGACTGCTGGCATTTGTACCATCTACAAAACCCTTCATCTTCCTATCCTCTGGAAATGTGTGCTACCCACGGAGACTTTGTGTACCCAGTGTTTTGTTTCAGGGGCCAGGCTGTCTTTTTGTTTTTTTCTTGAAAGGATTGAGGTCCATGTCTGGGCTGACTTGGGTTGGAATTGACAACACCAGCAAGGGGTGGGGGCAGTGGGGTGAAAAGATGTATGAACTAAATTCATTCCCTGCAGGAAAGACTTCAGCGCTTAACTACGTGCCAGGGGGCAATGGTGGTTTGGTGGGAGAATTTTTACCATTAACCCCACTTAAAGCAGAGAATATCAGAGAGACGTTGGTTGTTGCTGTTGTTGTCAGGTGCCATCGAGTCAGAACCGACTCATAGTGGTTTCTCTGTTTCTGTTTAAATACAAGAAACATAGAGATGTTTACCTGTGTTTTAATGACTATCCAAAGGCATTTGAGTGTACGGATCAAAATAAATTATGGATAACAGTGCAAAAAATGGGAATTCCAGAACACTTATTTGTGCTCATATGGAACTTGTACATAGACCAAAGGGCAGTCATTCAAAGAGAACAAGGGGGCACTGCATGGTTTAAAATCAGGAAGGTATGTATCAGGACTGTATATCCATTCACCACATCCATTCAATCTGTATGTTGAACAAGTTATGTGAGAAGCTGGACTATATGGAGACGATACAGATGATACAGCCTTGCTTGCTGAAAGCAAAGGAGACTTGAAACATTTACTGATGAATACCAAAGAATATAACCTTCAGTACAGATTATACCTCAGTGTAAAGACAATGAAAATCCTTATAACTGTACTAATAAGCAACATCATGATCAATGGAGAAAAGATTGAAGTTGTCAAGGATTTCATTTTATTTGTACCCACAATCAGTATTCATGGAAGCAGCAGTCAAGAAATCAAATGACATCTTACATTAGGCAAATCTACTGCAAAAGACCTGTTTAAAGTGTTAAAGAGCAAAAATGTCACTTTGAGAACTATGTATGGTGCACCTGATTCAAGTTGTGGTATTTTCAATTGCCTTATACACGTGGAAAAGCTGGACAATAAATAAGGAAGACCTAAAGAAAAATTAATGAATTTGAATTAAGGTATTAGTGAAGACTATTGACTATACCGTGGACCAGCAGAAGAATGAACAAATCTGAATGTTTCTTAGAAGTTTAGAAGTAAGGATGGTAAAACTTCATCTCATGTATTTTGGGTATGTTATCAAAAGGGATCAGTCCCTAGAGAAAGACGCCATGCTTGGTAAAGTTGAGAGTTAGAGAAAAAGAGGACGATCTTCAAGGAGACAGATTGACACAGTGGCTGTAATAACAGACTCACACATGATTGTGAGGCTGGTGCAAACTAGGCAATTTTTTGTTTTGTTTTGTTTTATATAAGGTCATTGTGAGTCAGAAATGACTCAATGAAAACCAACAACAACAACAGCATGTAGGGAAACCCGGGTCCATTTGCTCTCAAAGCATTTCAAGTGCAGTCTGTCACTGGAGGTTTGTGTGTTGTTATTATGCTGAACAGGTGTCAGCACAGCTTCTAGGGTAAGACAGAGTAGGAAGAAAGATCTGGTGGTCTTCTTTCAAAGATCAGGCAATGATAAAAGCCCATTAACAGAAGAATGGTTAAACAAACTTTGGTACTTGTTGTTGTTGTTAGGTGCCATCGAGTCAGTACTGACCCATAGCCACCTTATGCACAGCAGAATGAAACACTGCCTGATCCTGGGCCAACCTCACTACTGTTCTCACACTTGAATCCATTAATGCTGCCACCTGGCCAATCCATCTCATTGGGGGTCTTCCTCTTTTTCTCTCACCCTCCACCTTACCAAACATGATATCCTTCTCCAGTGACTGGTCCCTCCTGACAATATGTCCAAAGTATGAGAGATGAAGTTTGGCCATCCTGGCCTCCAAGGAGCACTCTGACTGCACTTCTTCCAACACAGATCTGTTGGTTCTTTTGGCATCCCCTGGTACTTTCGATATTCTCCTCCAACACAATAATTCAAATGCATTAATTCTTCTAAGGTCTTCCTTATTCACTGTCCAGGTTATTGAAAACACCATGGCTTGGGTCAGGCACACTTTAGTCCTCAAGCTGACATCTTTGCTCTTCAATACTTTAAAAAGTTCCTGTGCAGCAGATTTGCCTAATGCAATATGTCATTTGATCTCTTGACTATTGCTTCCATGAGTGTTGATAGTTGATCTCAGAAGAATGAAGTCCTTGACAACGTCAATCTTTTCTCCGTTGATAAGAATGTTGTTTATTGGTCCAGTGGTGAGGATTTTTGTTTTCTTTACATTGAGAAGAAATCCATACTGAAGGCTGTGCTCTTTGATTTTCATCAGTAAATGTTTTAAGTCCTCTTCACTTTCAGCAAACAAGGTTGTATCATCTGCATATCTCAGGTTGTTAATGAGTCTTCCTCCAGTCCTGATGCCATGTTTTTCTTTACATAACCCAATTTCTCAGATTATTTGCTCAGCATATAGGTTGAATGAGTACAGTGAAAGAATACAACCCTGTTACACACCTTTCTTAATTTTAAATCATTCAGTCTTCCCATGTTCTATTTGAACAGCTGCCTGTTGGTCCAGGTCCAGGTTCCTCATGAGCACAATTAAGTGTTTTGGAATACTCATACTTTGCAATGTTGTCCATAGCTTGTCATGAGCAACACAATCGAAAGCCTTTGTGTAGTCAATAAAGCACAGGTAAACATCTTTCTGGTATTGTGTGGTTTCAGTCAAGATCCATTGGACATCAGCAATGATATCCTTCATTCCACATACTCTTCTGAATCTGGCTTGAATCTTTGAAAGTTCTCTGTTAATGTATGCTTGCAGCCGTTTCTGTATTACCTTAGTAAAACTTTACGCACATGGGATAGCAAAGATATTGTCCGATGACTTCAGCATTCCATTAGGTTGGAATAGGCACAAATACGGATCTCTTCCAATCAGTTGGCCTGATTGGACATTATGCTGAATGAATTAGTCAATCACAAAAAGACAAATACAGTATGAGACCAAAGTTGTAAAGAGTTAAGAGAAGGTTTTCTTGATTAAAAATATAATCACCCATAATGGTTACAAGAGTGTGAAGGGAAATTATACATGGACTAGAAGATAGACACAGATGTATACAGGTGGCAAAACAGGCAATATACAAGAGAAGGGTGGTTAGCAGAGGAAAGATGAAGGTAGTGGGAGACACAGGGAGGGATGCAATAGTTAAAGTGAATAGAGGCAAATACTGTTAACTGTTGGTACATGGAGGGAATTGCAACCATGTAATGAAGCAAAGTATATGATTTGTTGAATACAAAACTGATGATCTGTTCTGTAAACCTTCACTCAATTCACAATAAAAAGTTAAAAAAAAAAAAAATCAGGCAACACAAATCCTAAGAATCGTAAGTGTCATGGAGCTGTGCTGAGCATGATATGGAATCAGCAGGGTTTCATTCCAGTGGACATGAAGTTGCCATGAGTCAGGGGCCAACTTCACACCAACCAACAACAAAGACAGCAAGCTATGTGCCAGGCTCTGTTGATTTAATTCTCACAGCAACCCAAGAAGTGGGTGTTGTCATTCACAGATGTGAAAATGAAGACACTGAATAGTTACGTACCATGGGTCACTTTAGCAAGGGTTGCAGCTGGGATTTAAACCCTTATGGTACAATGGTTAAGTGCTGGACTGCTCAACAAAAGGTCAGTGGTTCAAATCCAACAGTTGCTCTGAGAGAGAAAGCTGTCTTAGTCTATTCTGTCCTATAGGGTTACAATTAACTCGACAGCAACAGGTTTGGGTTTTTTGGTCTAGGCTGAGCTCCTAACTACTATTGTGAGACGCCACAGGTCAGGGACCATGTTTTCTTCCTCTGTCTCCTCAGATCTACCATGGGGCCTGGCACATCCACCATGGTTACTGACTGAATGAGAGGAAGGAAGGGAGGGTAGGAGAAAAAGCCCCGAAGAGACCCCCAGATGTTTGTCTGAGTCCAACTGGGATGAAACCAGGGTGGGAGACACACTTGCAGTCTTTGTAGTCTCTTCCCCTCCCCAGTGCCACCTCCCAGGCAGGCATGAAGCTGTGGGTTTTTCCTAATTGAGGGGAACACATCTCCTGTCTAGTGAAGGCAGTATCAACGCAGGTCTGTGGAGGCAGTGTGGGGCGGGTTGGCAGCAAACACTCGATGCATCTCAGAATTGCTTTTCTTGTCGCACAAAGCGTTTGACTCTCCTTGTTTTTCAAAATGTAAGAGCCACGACATTGTCTTTGAAGGCTCCAGAGAGAGAGAGAGAGAGAGCTGGTATTTCAACAGGGACAGCTCTCCTGAGGAGGGGGTGGGGGGAAATAAGCAGGAAGGATAAGGGCCTCAATGGCAAAAGAATAGTCACGCTCTTCAATATTGTCTCTTGGGGATCTATTTCAGCATTCTTTACTTCATTTTCATGTGATAAAAATTGAGATGTACAACTCTTGTCTCCGCAAACACGAACTGCAGTCAGCTGGAAAGAGCTTTGTTCTCCTGCGTAGGAGGGTGACAGGAGAGAGACAGGCTCTTGGGAACCATCTCTGGGGACCATGGAGATAGGAGCCCCTCCCTGATCACCCCTCAGCACACATACACCCATATGCAAACATGCATATGTGCACATGCATGTATGCCTACACATGTGTATGTGTGTTCACACATGGGTGCATGCACATGCACACATGCACATATTCTTTTAGACCAAGCCCCAATTCACAAGTGCCTGTCTCTCCAGACTTGATCCAGGTTTAGTCAGAATCCAAGGAATAGAAAGACCAAAAACCTGTCCTGATGCTATCAGAAGACACTTTACCACATTACCTGGGCCAAAGCCTCAGTTGGCATTACTGAGATCAAGGGATGGGAAGCTTGGAAACCTATAGGCAGCTGTGGTAGCAATCTAGCTAAGGGATGCTGGTGACCAGGACTAAGGTGGTGGTATGCACACATAGAGAGGAAAGGAAAGGGTATCTAAGAAGTATACCTCTCAGTGATTGGATGGAAGTAGAGGAGGAAAGAAGACAAAGGAGTCAGTGTGGGGTCATAGGGTTCTGGCTTGGGTGACTAAGTAGTTGACACAGAGAGCTCTGGAGAAGGGGTGAGTTTAAGTAGGCAGATGATGAACTCCATGTTAGACATGGGGATTTTTAAGGTCCACTTGATATGCAGGTGTGGTACTCAAAAACAGTCAAGTCCAGCTTGACTTCAAAGCAAAGGTAAGACAGGGTCAGAGCCAAAAGGTGATGTTGTAGTTTGTTGGTTGGTTTGTTTGGATGATAGAAGAGCCTTTAGGAGGTTTTGAAGCTAAAGACGAGAAGGCAGTAAGGAGGTAGGTGGACGCCTTTGAGTTGGCCCAACTCATAGTGACCTCATGTACAAGAGAATAAAACATCCTTCAGGCACATGTCATGCACACAGTCACCAGCACGTTCAAGTTCATCATTGCAACGGTTGTGCCAATCCGTATCACCAATGGTCTCCATTGCTCTAATGGTCCTCTGTGAGGGGGCTTCAAAAGATTTGTGGGAAAATTCCATTCTCTTTTAATTCCATTTTTCCACCAACTTTTTGAAACCCCTTCATCAAATATGATATCCTCCATGAGCAACTGATTTCTTCTTATGATGTAATAAGGATGTGATACAGAAGAGAGAGGAGTTATTTATGGAGAAAGATCCCATGAGATGAGATAGTAGGGATAGGGTCAAGGGCACAAGTGGAGATTGACCATGAACACCAAGAGGTCTTCACCTGAGTAAGAAGGGAGGATGAGAGGATGGAAATAGGTAGAGGCAAGTACGGTGGGGTAGGGAATTGAGGGAGCCTCCGTCTCAAGTAGACTTCACTGAAGGGGAAATAAAAGGCTGGCCTCATTCCTGAAAGAATGGGAGAGGAAGTGAGCTCGGGGAAGTGGTGAAGTTTTGGTGCATTCATTGAGGAGAACAGTAGAGAGAGTTTGGCAGATGGTCAGCTTCAAACTGGGAAGTGATTCTTTCCCTCATTTCATCTGCTTACTGCTCTGCTATGTGATCTCCTTTACTTGAAGCTTCTTAAACCTTCCCCAATATAACTGGTGCTAAGGAAGCTGACAGCAGGACCAGGAACTCAGCTTAGAATGAAGGAGAATTCCTAATAGAGTTTCTTCTGGCAATGCTGTGGGCTGCTGTGGGAAGGAGTGATTTTCACTAAGCCAGGGATCTCAGCTGGGCCTATAGTGGTGATTCCCACACTGGATGGCTGAAATATGACTCTCAATGTTCAGTACTGCTCTGGGTTCTAAAATCAAGTGACAAGGTATAGTTTCCCTCTATTGCCTCCAGAATGAGAGAGATACTGCTGAGTTGAACCAGGCTAGTGCCCTGTTGAACCCTCCTCAATTCCCCATGTTCCCACATGGTTCTTAAGAGCTCCTGTGTTCCCATTTATCCTAATGACTCTGAGAGACCCCACCCATTCAGGTTCATATCCTGTGAAACCAAGTCAGTTAATGCCTCATGAATCTTTTAAACATTCCCAGAATGATCTGGCTGTTTATTTTCTATAATTTTCAGATGGAGAAATTAGGAGTCAGAGAAATTAGGACATTCGTCCAAGATCATAAAGCCAATGAAGGTGTAAAATTAAACCCTATGGCTCTGATGTTGTGTCCAAACTATTCAACTCCACACAGTTGGGTCCACGGGCCCCCACTTGCAATCTGCTGCTAAGCCCTGAGAAGATGCATCTATACTTCAGCCACATTACTGAGTGAGGAAGCCATTCCTTGCCCCACCCCCAGCCTTCTCCATGTTGTTGTTGTTGTTAAGTGCTGCTGTGTCGGTTCTGACCCATAGTGACCCTGTATAGGGTTTCTGAGGAGCAGTTGGTGAGCTTGAACCACAGACTTTTTGGTTCAAATCAATTTTCAGTCTAGCTCATTAACCTACAGTACCACATCAGGACTCCACTAGTCTCTAAGGATGGGCCAATGCCCTCAAGTCTAGCTCTTGCTCTCTGTCTCTGTACTGTGGTCCAGAGAACCCAGCTGAGTGTTCTGGCTTTTCCATCCAAGGGGCACTGCCGTTGACAACTTGATAGATGGATAGGTAGATGGATGGATAGATACATACATACATACATAGCCATGAAGTAGACTCTAACTCCTGGTGACCTTATTTATGTACAGCAGAATGAAATGTTGTCCTGTCCTGCATCATCCTCACAATTGGAAAGTTTGAGTTCTTCATTATAGTCATTGTGCCAACCCATCTCACAAGTGTCTCTGTCACTCACTGGTCTTCTACTTCATGAAACATGGTATCTTCCTCTAGTAATTGATCCTTCCTGATGTATCTTAAACAAGGGAGCCCAAAAGATTTTTATTGACTAAATTTGGAAATAGATTACCAGGCCTTTCTTCCCATTCTGTCTTCGTCTAGAAGTTCTTCTGTCCCTCATGGCTGACTCTCATGGTATTTGAAATGCCAGTGATAACGTTTCCAGCATCACTGGAAATAACACAGGCCATCACAGTACAGAAAATTGACAGATGAATGGTAGACCTTGCTCATTAGTCTGAATAAAAAGCTTGGGACCAAATTGAGAAACTGAAGCTTAAAGAAGTGATATGACTTCCTCCAGGACACACAGCCAGAGATATCAAAGCTACATCAAGAACCCCAGTCTCCCAATTCCTAAAATAGTGTTGTTTCCACTCTCCCCTCTCCCCTCGCTAGCTCCTCAGAAAGGCAGACTTTATCCACTTTCTAGTTAGCTGGCAAATGTCCAGATATGGGCACTGCCCAGGGTCCCAGCCCCTCTGAGAATGGGTGTTTATCTAAAGACACAGGTTCTATCTCTGCCTCCCTCTTGAAGTCTCTTTGGCAACACCTTAGGAAAGGTCTGGCCAAGGGTTGAGGGAACTCAGGGCTGCTTAGCTTGGAGCTGGGAAGACATGGTGACTGGCCAAAGATCTCTAAGGGCTGCCTGGGGACCTCTGGAGAGGCTGCCTCCTGAGTGACCCCAGGGGGCAGAGCTAGGACCAGTGGGCAAGATGAATGAGAATAAGGGTAGAGATATAGTTCAGTCAGAAGCAGTCCCTGTAGCAATGAATGCTGCCTTGAAGTGCAAAGTCCCACTTCAGAATGTACAAGTTCGCTGTCCTGGTGGGGAGCTGTCCAGGGATGCAGTAAAGAAAGTCCTACAACAGTTAAGGGTCAAACGAAATAATCCCAATGCCCTTTCTCACTGCGATTCTGTGACTTCTTAGAATGCAATGTGTGGGTCCCAATTTCTGCTCCCCGCTACCAGCCCACCAGTCTCCCATTCACATCTGCACGCTTTTCTATGACATGAATATTTAAATGTTATCTGATTGCATTATGCGTCAGGAGTCAGAAAAAGACTCCTAAAAGGCCCTTCTTCGACCTGACTCCCTCTCTCACTGTCTTGTAGGAGCCAGAAAAAGACATAAAACAAAACAAAACAAAAATCAACGCCTAGTCACAGTTCCTGTGGACTCCTTCCCTCTCTCTCTGCCCCAACCCCACTTCCTTTTTCCTGGCAGCCACTTGTAGACCAGAATCTGGAGCCATCTCATCCTGAGCAGCCAGAGGAGCAGTTTGATAATCATAGGCATGGGGTCCCGGGACTCGCAGGGTATTTATTTCACATAGACTGTCTGACTTCAGAGTCAGAGCCTCCTTTTGATAATGACCCTCCCCCAGCACCGTGGTAGACCCGAGTTTGACTCCCAGCCATGTAGCTTAAGCACAGCTACCACGCATCTGACAGTGGAGGCTAACAGAGATGCCAGACTAAGACAGACTAGGAAGAAAGACCTGGCAATCTACTGCCCAAAAATCAGCCAATGATGACCAGGAAGTGTTTCATTCTCTGTGCTTAGGGTCACTATGCATCAGGGCTGACTTGAGGGAAGCTAATAACAACAATCAATCCCCAGCATATGACCCAAACATAGTCCCTGTCACCATCCACCCATGCTAGTCCTTTCTCACTTTTTGCTTGTCCCAAGCTAGAAGCAGACAGTAGCATCCTGTACCTGCCTTTAGACAAGTCATCCCTGCATCCCAGCAAACAAGTGTGGTAAACCAGGAGGAAAGAAGTTGGACTGTAGCTGATGTAGGAGTTCCCACCAGGACCTGTGACCTTGGGTAGAGAAACTATGGCCAAGCAGGAAGGGAACCAGGGAGTAACTACCTAACCCTCTCTCTCCTCCTGCCCTCTGACCTCCTGTCGGTGTCTCCCATTGGACTTGGCCAGAATCAGAGAACCTCCTGAGATTGGAGATGCTCATACAGGTGAGCCCCAGGGTGGAGAAGGGTGCGAAAAGATCTGGGCCAATTTGGAGGCCAAATGGACAATACCCACGTCCAGCTTCCCATTCTCCCTAGCCTCCTTTCTCTGCTTCATTCCTTTCTTTTCTCTCCCTTCTTCTCAAGAGAAAAACTGAATTCCTCCCATTTCTTCATGCAGAACAGTATAGCCAATTTGTTGGTCTTATTGCCTTAGCTCCTGCCAGCATTCTGCCCTCGGGACCTCACCTTCATGACCAGGCAGCTTATCAAGGTATTTCCCTAAACAAAGACCCTAAGAGGAATTGCTCTCTCAAGCTATTAAGGAATCTTTTTTTTTTTTTTACCTTAGGTTCAAAAGCAGGGAGGGAGAGTGGAGGGAGGGAAAACTATCCCGTCCCAGAAACCTCTCTGCTTAAGTCTGACACCAAGTTGTGGTCCTGCGGTGTCGACTGAAGTTCTGCCTCCTCCTACCTGCTCCCCAGAAAAAGTGGGGTGCTCCCTTGGCTCCTATCTCACCAGGATCTCCATCTTCAGAGTTACTTACAGTCCTTCCCACCTCAAGCCAGCCATGATCCCAGATCTACTGAATCTGCTCAGGACTACTCAGGTCCTGCGGGAATCTGCCTGCTCTAGGGGCAGCTCTGCCTGCTCCTCCAAGCCTCCCTCCTCTAAACTGAGGACTCAGGCAGCAAAGGGGGCTGTTAACAAAGGCTTCCTGCTGAGGCCTGAGGTTTCTTCTCCATGAGCCACTTCACCAGCTAAATACCACCCTCTCAATGTTTGGTAATGACCTTTATAAGCCTCCACTTTCCTGCTTGGTATTTAGAGCGCAACCTGGCCTCTGGGGAAGGAAGGGAACAGAATACTTATTCATGGCACTTCAGAAGGCTGGCCCTGTAAAAAGGAAAGAGAAAAGGCTCACTTCTCCCCTCCGGGAGGATGCCGTAGCACTAGAGCCTGATTCTTCTGCCCCACGGCAGCCCCTCAAAAGGCATTGCCGAGTTATTGCCGAGTTTTGACAGCTGTCACTCAGACTTCCTCATGCTGCACCCACACCAGCATGTGAGTGTCTCTGTATGTGTGTACCTGGACCAGTGGAGAGATGGGCCCCTATCTGTATATATACACAGCCATGGGCATGTACCAGGGTTGTGTGCGTGACCATTCCTATGTGTGTGTACATGAGGAACATGGATATGCAATGTGCTCACCTTCAGGAGAAATCAGTTATGTTTACATCACTGTGTACATGTGGCATAGATGTTTATGGTTCACAGGGTCTGGGTGGGATTCTGACTCGACTGGTCCAGCAGGGGTAGCAGACCAATTCCTGAAACAGAGGAGCTTGCCCCAGTGGGAAAGTGTCTGTGGGTTCTCCAGAGACTCAGACAATGATTGCAGGGGGTGTATGCCACGCTTCACCTTTCCGCAGCTTCACACACACCTGGCTGCGTCATTTGAGCCCTGTCCCATGCCCCCTGACTCCTGACACCCTCTCCTGGGGTTTTCCTCTTCCCCTCACTTCACCATGTGGCTAATCGGAGTTTTGGAGAGGGTGAATATGGTACTACTCAGGTACTGATGGACCCTTTGCTGCCTTATGTTGGCAGGGGCTGCCTAATCAGCCCCCATGGCACTGACAGTTGACACCATGGCCAAAAACTGACCTCCAATGAGCACCTGGTGGAGAATTGGCTGGTGGTGGTGGTGGTAGTAGTGTGCTGTGCGGTTGATTCTGACTCATAGCGATCCTGTATAGGGTTTCTGAGGCTGCAAATCTTTACAGGAGCAGAAAGCCTCATCTTTCTCCTGTGGAACAGCTGGTAGTTTCGAACTGTTGACTGTGAGGTTAGTTGCCGAACTCATAACCACTACGATACTTGCTGGGCAGTCCCAAATCAGGGCCTGACTCCAAGTGGATGCTCCATAAACCTGTGCTGAATTAATGAGTAAAGACACAGAGAGCACGCTTTAGGCAGAGAAGAGACTCTTCTGAGGAGCACTGGTATAAACAGCACATTGTGTTTGGAGGAGAATGGCAGCGGGCACCACTCAGATTCCTCCATCTGAAGGGAATGTGGGCTGCTGTCAGCTCTGTGGTTGGGTAGTGAGCTGTGCAGTGCATTCTGACTCACAGCAACCCCATGTGACCTGGAAGAACTGCCTCACAAACCTTTTGGTTGGCAGCAGAGCTTATCCATTGCATGAACACGGCTCCGCTGACAGCTCTGGCTGGGTTCTTCTGCAAGGATTGCCTTTGGTGGGAGGAGAAACTGCCTCACTCAAGGTAATCCCTCCTCCCTGCAGGCAGCTCATAGCCAGAGGTACACGGGGCAGACTCCACCTCGATTTGGGATAACCCTTCCAGAGTCCCTCAAGGGATCATCTGAGGCCTTTGTTTCAACTGTATCACTGGCCAATCCCTTCCTCTGTGCAGCCCTGCATTCATCATTACCCCCATCCCCAGGTAGGTTTCCAAATCTCCATCTTAGAAATGGATTCTAAGAAATGTGTCCTAAGATGAATACCATATTTGAAGCCAGAACCAGACTCATTGGTGCTGAGTCAATTTCAACTCATGGTGACTCTATGTGTTACAGAGTAGAGCTGCTTCACAGATTTTCCTGGCTGTCATCTGTATGGAAGCAGATCCCCAGACCTTTCTTCTACAGAACCACTGGGATGGTTCCAACTGCCAACTTTTAGCTTCTTTTGTTGTAGTTGTTAAATACTGTCGATTCGGTTCTGACTCATAGTGACCTTGTATAGGGTTTCCAAGGAGCAGCTGGTAAGATTGAACAGCCAACCTTGTGGTTCAAACCAACCTGTCAGTCTAGTGCATGAATCCACAGCTCCATTTCAGTTATTATCCAATCACAAAGCCAATTGTGCCACCCAGCCTCCAAAAGTGTTAAGATAAAATTAGTGGAGAGGTAGCCTTAGATAGTGTGAAGTAAAACAAAAAAGGAAGGGGAGGAGAGAGGAAGAGAACGGATGGAGTAAAATGAAGGGAGCCAAAGAGGAACCTCTGAGTAACACCATTTAGGGGGAAAACAAGAAAAGGTAGAATGAATCCATGAGGCAGAATCAAAACCTAATAGATCATGTTTTTAGAAAGTTGAAAGAGTAGAATATTTCAAGGAAAGGGTCATCAGTAACATCAAATTGCACTCAGAGAAGTCCAATAAAATCAAAACTAAGAAGTCTTCATGGGGTTGGCAACAAGGAGGCTTCTGGTGGCCTTAGCCAAAGTAGTCTCCGTGGAGTAGTGGGCGGAGCAGTAAGCTTGGGGTGGGGTGTGGAAAGAAGGAATGCAAGAAGAAAGAGGAGGTAATGGATAAAAGTGATGTTACCATTATCATCGTCACTGCTTTTTTAAGACTAGGGGACACTTGAACACAAAATTTTGAGAATTTTCCAGCTGGTAATCTCTATCCATCCATGGTCCCCAGAGACATCTCAATATTTGACCATGTGGGCTTTCTTTTTGCCAAAAACAAAGGTAATCATCCCAACCATTTAAACAAAAGGAATCCTTGCATTTTAACTCAAAGGGCAGTTGTCACCCAGCTGGTGACAGCCTCAGCAGATTGCTGGGGTCTCATTGAGAGTCTCTGCCATTCTGGTCGTTGTTGCAGGCATTGGTCATCGGGCATTTGGCCTTGCTCAGAGACTACTGTCCCTATAGTGAGGTGATGTATGGAGCTGTGGTCCCAAACCAAGGAATTTCCAAGGTGTCATTGTTTGGGTCTATTTTGTGGTTTCTGTAGACCTGGAAGACTGCTTCTTGTCCTTAACCAGTCCTAGCTGTGGCAATTGCTCCTCCAATGTCAGGGGGCAAAGAGGAAGTGTTGAAGCTGCTACAATAGAACTGTAGGCAATAGAGAATATCTGCGATGGATTATCATGAACCGGAAAGCTAAGTAGAGGAATAATGATAAACCTGTGTTCTGGTGTCGTGTAGACTGACTACTGACCTCATCACTACATCCGTTATGAAACGCCATTGGCTGCAAGTAACAGAGACCTGACTTAAACACATATGGGTTTATCCTCTATCAAAAAGTCCAATAGAAAGTGGATCAGGGCTGATATGGTAGATCCACACATGGATCAGAAAGTCCAGGATTTTTTTTGGTTCTGACAGACCTGACTTCCATCTGCAAGGTCTCTTCATGGTCTAATGTGGTTAAAAGAGCTCCAGCCATTGCATCTGCATTCCAGACATCAGGAATGAAGACAGGAGAAAGAAGAAGAAGAAAAAAAAGACTTGCCCTTATCTTTTAAGGATGCGTTTTTACATGGTCCTAAGTCCTGGTGTGATATTGTGGGCTAATGCACCAGACTGCAAAGCCGTTTGAACTGCAAGGTCGGCAGTTCAAGCTCACCAGCTGCTCCTTGGAAATCCTAAACAGGGTCGCTATGGGTCGGAACCGACGTGACGACACTTAACAACAACAACAACAACACATTTCTGCCTACACGTTACTAGTTAGAACTTAAACATGTGGCCTCATCTAAATGTACATTGGGCACATTATCTGGGCACATTGGCAGTTAAAATAAAATAGGGGAGAAGATGGTAGGATTGTCAACTAGGAGTCTCTAGATGATGTAACAGTTAAGCACTGGACTACTAACTGAAATTTTGGTAGTTCAAACCCATCCAGAAGTGCCTTTGAAGGCAGACATGGTTATCTGCTTCCAGAAGGTCAAAACGTTGACAGCCCCATGGAGCATTTCTACTGTATACACGGATCCCCATGAGTGAGAAGTGACTTCACAGTCCCTAACACCAGCAGTCCCTCCCACGCACTTACTGCGAGAACTCATGGAATTTACTCGAGCTCTTTCTCTGAGCTTCAGATTTTACTGTAAATATGGTAATAATGCCCTATTGCCATTGTTATTGTTGTAGATTGGTATCATCAATAGAGATCAAAACCCCAAATGCCTACAGAAAGAACTCAAAGAGATTATTGAAATATGTGGCAGCTGGAAGTAGTGGGGACTGGCATTAGCGAGGGTAGCCAACTCTGTCTGAAAGGGAGTCCCAGCCTCTTGTGAAGATGGAAATGTTGGTTCAGAATTTCTAGAATTTACAATTTTTCAAAACAAACTGAAAATCTGAATTTGATTCTAATTCTAAATTTTGCACTAATTCATGTTTTCAAAGAGTCCTAATGTGGCAAAACAAAAATCCTCACCACTGGACCAATAAACAACATTCTTATTAACAGAGAAAAGATTCAAGTTGTTAAGGACTTCATTCTTCTTGGATCACCCATCAACACTCATGGAAGCAGCAATCAAGAAATCAAACGATGTATTGCATTAGGCAAATCTGCTGCACAAGACCTTTTTAAAGTGTTGAAGAGCAAAGATGTCAGCTTGAGGACTGATCCAAGCCATGGTATTTTCAATAACCTCATATGCATGCGAAAGCTGGACAGTGAATAAGGAAGACCATAGAAGAATTGATGCATTTGAGTTATGGTGTTGGAGGAGAATATTGAAAGTGCCATGGCTGCCAAAAGAACCAATAGCTCCGTTTTGGAAGAAATGCAGCCAGAGTGCTCCTTGGAGGCCAGAATGACCAAACTTCGTCTCTCATACTTCAGACATATTGTCAGGAGGAAGCAGTCACTGGAGAAGGAGATCGTATTTGGTAAGGTGAGGGTCAGAGAAAAAGAGGAAGACCCCCAGCGAGATGGATTGACCAGGTGGCAGCATCGATGGACTCAAGTGTGGTAACAGCAGTGAGGTTGGCCCAGGATTGGGCAGTGTTTCGTTCTGCAGTGCATAAGGTTGCTATGGGTCAGTGCCGACTCGATGGCACCTAACAACAACAACAAGTGTGGCAATGTAAGATAAGCACTGGACTGCTAACCACAAGGTTGGTGGTTCAGACCCACCAGTTGCTCCTTGGAAACTGTCTATAGGATTGCTATGAGTCGCTTGACAACAACAATGTAAGGGTCAAAACACACACATGCACACACATATTGTTGACTAAATGTAACCTGTGACGTTGGTTGCTCAGATCTAGAGATGACAGACAATATCATCCCTGCTCTTCAATTCTCGAGGCATCTCCTTGATTTCTTTTTGGTGTAATATACATTCTGTCAATGGACAAAAAGCATATGTGGACAAAAGGCAATGTGTGCATGCCATCCAAAAGTTTACAATGATTAAAGCGGGTTTTGTGGATCTGAGTATGTGTATGTGCTTGCTAAGAGCATTTGAAACAAGTCTTACATTCCACCCCTTGCTTATTGCACACATCAAACACGGAGCGCAACCAAATAAACATCATCAGGAACATTGCAGTGCTGTTTTCTGTTTAAGCCTTTAACCAAACAATTGGAGCAAATCCAATAAGGTTCCTGGACGACACAAACAATTTGTACTTGGGTCAAAAGGTTAGCAGCTCAAATCCACCCAGTGACCACCAGGAAAGAAAGGTCTGGCGATCTGTTTGCATAAGATTACAGTCATTGTCAACCCTAAGGAGCTCAGTTTTATTCGAGCACACATCAATCACCATGAGTCAGAATTGACTTGACAGCCACAGGTTTGTCTTTTACGCTTGTTTCAAATAAATCAACAAAATTTAGACTGGAGATCCAGGTGCTGGTCACCATTTTAGAGTAAGCCTCTAACTATGTGGTTTGATCAAAAGCCCCTGTGAACCTTATTGAAAATGATGTGTGTATTCCTGCTTCTCTAACCACTTCATACTAACTTTCTGTTTTCAATAGCCTTAAAGACTCCAGCTCTTTTACAGACTTTGTATATGTGACTTGCCCTCAATTACTGACTTTTTCAAAAAAACTTCTTACTGTAAATTGAGTGAAGGTTTACAGACTGGCTCATCAGTTTTACATTCAATAAATCATACACTTGGTTTCATCTCAATGATTGCAGTCCCCTTCATGCAACAAGTTATCCCACTTCCTCCCTGTGGTTCCCATTCCACCCACCTTCCCATCCCTTCTCAGCTTTGTCCTTAGGGAAATGCTGCCCTTTAATGATTGACCAGTCCACGGTGAGCACATCTTACTAGTGCTGTTGTCCCCCACCCCCAGCAACTATATCTATCTAATACTTGGTGCTGGATTGAAAAGTCTATTTGAACCATATGGTTGGCAGTTCAAGCTCACCAGCCACTCCTTGGAAACCCTATACAGGATTGCTATGGATTGGAATTGTCTCTATGGCACCTAACAGCAACAACATGACTGCTTAGCTAAAGACTGAGCCATGAGGGTGAGTTCCTTTCCAGACCTGAAGGGTAGTTGAGGGCCATAGTCTCAGATTTCTCCAGTCTTTCTGACCAGTAAACCAGTAAATGCAGTCTTTTTTTTTAAAAAATAATGTTGAGTTTTGTTCCATATTTTCTCCCACTCTAATGTGATCCCTTTCAGAGCAGTTGGTAGTGGTAGCTGGGCACCATCTAGTTCTTCTGGTCTCAGAGTCATGGAAACTGATGTTCACATGTTCCATTAGTCCATTAGACTAAATGATTCCAAGCATCTTCAATTCTAATCACTCTTCTTTCTTCTGCACATGGAGAGACCAATAGCTGAACTTCAGATGGCTGCTCATGAGCTTTTAAGATCCCACACACCATTCATCAAAATAGGATTCGTAGTTACTGACTTTTATGCTGATTGTCCCTACTTGATCAGCCGAGCAGGGGAGGGAGACTCTCCTCTGTGCCCATTGCAGGCCTTCCACGGGTATCTCAGAAAGCAGTATTATCTTCCATCGCCAAGACATCTCCACCCCAAGATCCAGCATAATTTATCCTTCAGGGAATCCCTGTTTCCTTTTGGTAACAAGTTATTTAAAGGACTAATCCATGGTCAGTGGGGCTTCACGGTTATATCATGACACCTGGGGTAGGCACATCAGCCCAGAGGCATCTTGGGTTATTTTCATGATTGAACAGCAATGCTAAAGTCATGAGTTCATGCTGTTCTTTTCAATTCAACTCCAAGGTTTCTAAATTCATTCCTATCATGGTCTAATACACTTTCCTCAATTCCTATTCTCCTTTTCTTTGCTGAGCTCCTAAGTCTGCTCTTCTCTTTCATATACGACATCCCCAGCCCAGATTCAACATATCATGCTAGATGTTGTCAAACCAAACCATGTGTTGAATTATAATGCTGCCCAAAGCTTGAGAAACATCAATGCTCAAATGCCAATCTGTTCCTATCCCTTTGGCCCAGTGGGCCCACATATCTAAAACTCTTGCATTTAACTTCCCTGCTTTACTCAGTTTATTAGGAGTCATATTTGTAACTGATGGACTCAGAATGGTTTGTAATGGTGCCAATTTTACTCAAAGCTCTGTATCTTCCTTGGGTAAGATTGGACATTGTCCACATGTCTCTCATAAAGAAATACTCGTGAGATATGTGTCTGTGTGCAATGACACTATTACAAAACTTTGCACATTTAAAATAATTTTAAACACAATACACTAGATATGGCCAAGATGGCACCAGATAAACAGCACTGTGTATTTCAGGCAGGCTGTGTGTGTTGGCAACTGGAGGACTATGGCAAGTTTAGAATGTGCTGGTGGCATCTGCTCTAACAAAATCAGAGTGTTCATTTCAAAACATAAATCAGATCATGTCTCTCTCTGACTCTAAACCCCTCTAATAGTTTCCAATGCCACTTGGAATAAAATTCAAACTCTTCATGCTGACTTAAAAGCCTAGTGAAGAAGTGGCCCTTGGCCTGTGGTCCCAGTTCATTCCTGCGTCATATCCCATCATTCACGCTATACCAGCCAGCCAGCTTTCCTCTAAACTCACTGAGCTCACTTCTACCATAGGCACTTTGCACTGTTATTCACTCTGCCTAGCAGGCTCTGCCTCCCAGTGTCCCTCACATGCCCAGTATTGTCTTGTTATTCAGTGTCACCTGCTGGAAGTCACCTTCCTGACCACAGGAACTAAAGTGAGCCCTTGATCATTTTCGATCTCATCACACTGAATGCTCTGCATAGCTCTTTGCAGCACTTGATGTTTTTCTTGCTTCTTTATTTTTTGTTTGCTGGCTAGCTGTCCCTACTAGACTCGAAGCCCCATAAGAGCAATGATCTTGGATGTCTTGCTCATTGCTGTACCTGCAGGACCTAGCAAAGTGCCTGCAAGTGTTTGGTGTTAATAAGTATTTGTTGAATGAATGGATCATCGGAAGAAAGCAAGAAGACAGGAGAGAAAGGAAGGAAAAGTTGTGTCCTGCTGTTGTGTGCTGTGTAAGAAGAAGGGAGAACTGTCAGGAGGTAGTAGAGAAGTAGTGGATCTGGACATCAAGCTCCCGAACTTCTAACTCCCTTCTTCCTCCCTGAGCAGCATCACTGCATCCGTGCCTAGCCCTGTCCATGCATGAAGTTGTTCCCCTCCTCCCTGAGCTGGACTCACCTCTGCTGACAGAAAATGGTGGAGCAGAAAGAGGCTCCAGAGCTGGTCCATCTATCACTCAGAAGGAAGAATCACAAATTGTGAGGTCTCTGTCTGTACCTGTCATGCTCAAGGGTAAACTTGCCGTGACCATGGTGCAGAGTCATTCCTGCCTGCTGACAGCTGTGCTGGCTCAGGGTCTTGCCCATTGACGAATCTGTTGTCTGCTCAGCAGCATCCGCTGACCGAGGCTGGGGCCAGGGCCGGTGGCTGCCAGAATTGGGAAAATTTACAGCTAAGTTCTCCTTGGATAAACTTTGCTGGGGGACAGAACAGGGAAAGACTACTGTGAATGTCCAGCCAAGGGTAGGGGCTGCCCCAACAGGGAGCGTTGACACCCTTCTCTGACAGTGCCACCCTATTTCCCTCCCAGTGCACTGAGGATGACCCTGGGCAGGGCTGAATCATATCCCAGGCTCTTCACATCCCTCCCACCACAGACAGAGAGTCTCAGGGTTCCTCATAGCACACTCTCCTGTTTACCTGGAGTAAAAGGACAGATTGCTTCCATTTTATTTGACCTGGATAGTGGTCACAACCACTCTCTATACTGTGGTGCTTTGTATGTTGCTATTATGTTGTTGTTGGTAGGTGCCATGAAGTCCACTCTAGCTCGTAACCACTCTACCCACAACAGAAAGAGACACCAACCAGTCCTGTGCTATCCTCACAGTTGTTATGTTTGACCCCTCTGTTGCAGCCTCTGTGTCCATCCATCTCATTGAGAAGCTTCCTTTTTTTCTTTTCACTGACCTTCTACTTTAACAAGCATGATGTCCTTTCCCAAGGATTGGTCTCTCCTGATAACATTTCCAAAGTATGAGGGACATTCTGGCTGTGTTTCTTCCAGGACAGATTTGATTGTTCTTCTGGTAGTCCATGGTGCTTTTTGTCAAATGCATCAGTTCTTCTATAGTCTTCCTTATTGCTGTGATGCTGGAAGGGATTCCACCTGTATTTCAAATACCAGCAGGGTCACCTATGGTGGATAGGTTTCAACTGAGCTTTAGACCAAGAAAAAAGGCCTGACAACCTACTTCCAAAAATGAGTCAATAGAAGATTCTAGATTATCATAGGTGTGACACTATGGATTAATGTGCTGGGCTGTAAAGATTTTAACAGCAAGGTCGGCAGTTCAATATTGTCTGCTATAGTGCTCAAAGATGAGGCCCCTAGGTTGGAAGGCACCCAAATACATAGTGACCACAACAATGAACTCTAACATATCAACAACTGTGAAGATGGGACAAGACCAGACAACATTTAGGTCTGTTATACATGGACTAAACACAAGTCAGAGTCAACTCAACTGCAACTAACAACAACAAAAACACTAGTTAAGAACATCCACTTTGAAGTCAGCTAGACCTGGCTTTGAATTCTGTCTGACTGCACATGCACCAGATGGCCCTGAACATGTTGTGGCTCCATTTCATCACATGTAAAATAGGATAATAACTGGGTCTTTCTGAGAATTACAGGAAATACCTGTGATGTGGTTACATGGTGCCTTGTGGAGATGCTGTCCCCATCACTGCTGTGTGTGTTACTGTCTATCTCCTCAAGTCAAAATGAATTCATCTGGAGAAAATGACACGGTCCTCTTCGATGCTGCCAGTGAACAAAGGTGGCCAAGAAGAAGACTCTTCTTCCTTGACCACAGCTCCCGTAGCCAGAGAGAGTATGCACTGAAGAAGGGGGTGGGGAATAGCCACAATCTTAGAGGACTCTCCCAGAAGTCCCAAAGAGCAGCCCATGATTTCTCAAGGTGTGTTTGTCATTCAGAAAACCTCAGGCAAAAGAGATCCCTCTAGGATATGCACAAGAATGCCCAAACTTGCAAACAGTATCTATTTGACCTAGCTTTGATGGCTTGATGATTAGAACTCAACTAGAGGAAGATGCTCTGGTAGCATAGTGGTTACAAATCAGGCTGCTAATCTCACTGTCAGCAATTTGAAATTACCAGCTGTTCCGCGGGAGAAAGATGAGGCTTTCTGCTCCCGTAAAGATTTGCAGCCTCAGAAACCCTCTACAGGGTCACTATGAGTCAGAATTGACTCCACGGCACATAACAACAACAGAGGAAGATGAAGAAATTTGATAAAGGAAGCAAGTGTAAATTTCTACTATTTGATGAACTTGACCGATACTTATGGATGTATCAGCTCAAAATACCAACTGAGAGGGAAGGAGTCTTCACATCAAGCATCAAACCTATGCCCTCTGTACACAGGGTTAATAGGGATAGGCAACTTAGATGTTGGCTACTTAAAAGGGGAGAAAGGGTCTATAAAGGCATGAAGTGTCTGGCTTTCAAGTTTTCAAGAGGGAGTTTAGCTTCAGAGTGTGCAGGGAAGGTAGAATCCCCTCTGAATAGTTTTCATCTTGTCAAGACAGGACTGGTGAAAAGAGATGGGGATAAGATTCTTACGAGTAATTGTTTGTTATCATGGCTAATTATGTCTGTCATGACAATAAAGGTAGAAGTTCTGTAACATAAAGTGGGGAGTAGTTAATATTACTACCTAGGACCATCAAGGGAGAAGAAGATTAATATTACTACCCTAGGACCATCAAGGAAGAAGAAGAACACAAATGGAATGTGGGACCCTGTCCAGAGAAGCAGCCACACCTGAGATGGAGACAGAGGTGATGACATGGAGAGATAATGCAGCTGAACTCATGGAAAGAGAGGGATTGTGTGTTTGCAGCCAGAAGACAGGCTTGTAGAATGTGTTCTCTGGTTGTTTATGATTATATATTCCTGAGTGTTTTAGTGTACATTAAAAAAAAAAAAAAATCCCTCTAGACCCAGCACCGTCTACCACCACTCCCAGAAGTCTTAAAGTCAGTGACACACACTCCCACACATCTTCCCTAGGAATGTTCACTGCCTGAGTTACCCTCACCTCACCCCCACATGCACTCATATACTCACACACTCACATACACCCTCACACACGGTTATTTACACACATTCTCACACATTCACAAGGCACACACACTCTGCCTATGATAACTGAGTCAAACCTTGGGTTCAGACCCACCCACATTACTCTATTTTCTCTCCCTATTCATAAAGATTTACCCCCTAATGTACCAACCATTCAAAACCCTGCCTTGGTTACTTTCAATGAAACAGCTGTTAATTTAATCCAGCAGCATAAAATAATGTCTATCCTCCCCATGTAACACACAAACATTTCCACTGGGGTCTTAGAGACGCAAAGCTTTCATCAAACGAGTGGTCCTGAAGTTGGAATTCCAGGCATAGTGGCAGGTCAGGAGAATGAGATTTGGGGACGAACAGGTTGTTGGTACCACTATCAGGGAGCTGCCTCTTTAGCCAATGCATGCGGCTGGCCCTGAGCTCTTGGACAAGGTCTTTCTCTTTCTTCCCCACCTTCCATGCAAAGTCAGGAGGAGTCCTCTCTCTGCAGGAACTGGAGCAGAGGCAAAGCCATGCCCTGGCCTGACCACCCAACACATCCACAGGCCCTCCCTATTTCTTGACTCCAGCAGCTGGGTCTGCCCATGCCGTCAGCTCTGCCTCCCACCACTTTTCCCTGTGGGCTTCAGAGGAAGGAGGGGTGAGGGGACTCTGCCTGGTCAGCTCAGGGCCTGGGGGAGCTGTAGCCCACATTATCTCCTTATCAGCACTGCTCTGCCTCCTTCGGGACTGGCCTAGGGTTTTAATGAGGATGCAAAGCCCCCAAAGACTTCAAGGTTGTTGGTTACAGTTGTGCAGAGGAAGGAAAATGGTCATTTTCATGCAACAGGTCCAATTAATGTCTGCAGAGTAGGCAGTCTTATGATACTCCCCAGTGTGTCCCCTCCAGACCTCACCTCCCGCCCTCCTTCCAACAGAGAGAGCATGGGGCTCTCCCTGGGCTAGGCAACAGAACCACATGAAGTTTGTTTTTTGAGCTGTCCTCTTTACTAAGGAAGACATCCACTGCCATCTGCCATCGATTCGATTCTGACTCTTAGTGACCCTATAGGACAGAATAGAACTGCTTTATTGGGTTTCTGAGGCTGTAAATCTTTACTGAAGCAGACCGCCTCATCATTCTCTCATGGAGAGGCTGGTGGGTTCCAACCCCAACCTTTCAATTATCCGCCAAATGCTTAATCCACTGTGCCACCAAACACTTGGAATTCAAAGATGAACAAGTCAAGATCCCTCTACAGTCTTTTGTGGGGATGGACTTTGGAGGAGGAGATCTGGATCCCAGGAAACTCTATATCGCTTCCACAGGAACTCAGATTGCAATAATAATCATAACACTGGAGAAACATGTAGTAGGCTCCAGGTTCCTTTCTAAGCTTCACAGCAGCCTTATGAAGTTGTCGTTCCTGTTAAGTGCTATTGAATCCATTTCAACTCATAGCAACCCATGTGACAGAATAGAACTGCCCCATAGGGTTTTCTTGGCTACAGTCTTTATGGAAGCAGATCTCCAGGTCTTTCTTCCTCAGAACTTCTGGGTGGGTTCAAACTGCCAACCTTTTGGTTAGCAGTCATGCACTTAACTCTTTATACCACCAGGACTGTTTGCTTTATGGGGAAGGTAATACAAAGAAACTGAAGCCTAGAATGCATAGGACCTAGCCAAGTAGGAGTCCAGCTCCGGTGTCTTTGTGTCTTCCGTATGAGGTCTTCTTATCTTTGCTTGCATTTAGCTGAGTTCTTTTAGAGAACAGTCAGCCTCCATGCTGCTAAATGGACAAGGGAAGGGGGTGCACCTTGGTGGGGATGATGTGGTGTCCCATCCTCAAGGAGCCACAGAACCTGAGTAGGACACCCCCAAGGAAGCTCCTCGCTCCCGTCAGCTCCTACAGAATCTCTCTCTCTCTCTCTCTCTCTCTCTCTCTCTCTCTCTCTCTCTCTGTTTCTCTCTCTCCTCATCTCTTCAGTCTGAGAGGGTGGGAGGCTCTGTGTGGGCAAAGGAGGCTGTTGTTTCCTTGTGATTTTTGGAAGGTTTGCTTCCAGGTGCTACAAGATGGCCCACACTTGTTTTTGTTCATTGTCATCAAGTTGGTTTCCAGCACCTGCTCCATCGCCAGAATCCTTGTGAGCGAGTCCACTGTTGCAGCCATGTGTCAATCCATCTCAAACTTAGTAGCACCAATAACTGCAGCAACATGTGGGCTGCTTGCCAGGTGCAAGGCTCTGGCTAAGCATTTGCTGATCACCTATAACCTTCACCTGGCTTGTGTGTGACAGAACAGGTAGTGAGACCCAGGACTGCAAAGCTTCTGACTGTATCCTGTCCACCTCCCGGCCTCTCCTCTGTGCGCTCTTCCATCATCTGAGAGCCTGGTCATGCCCCCATCAGCAGCAGGGAGCTTAAAGTAGGTTCAAAGGCCCAGTCCTGTGGCCTAACCTCATAATGATCTAGATTAATCAAAACCTGCCCTTTCAAGAGGCTGGACATTGGAAGAAAAGCACTTGGGTCCATTTATAAAATGTTAGCCTCCGTATTATTCCATAAACCAGAAGAGAATTTCAAAGCCTACCACGCCTATTTTATAAAATGTCAGCAGTGTAGAACATAGTGAAATATGAATTCCTAATATTCCCCTCCATTATTCATGAGATTATATATGTTAGATGACTTGCACTTGAGAGGCAGACCCATATAGATGTCTGTGTATACACTCAATAAGAATAGAGTTTCTTTAGAGTTTATTCTGTGTAAGGAAAGCAGTGTGCTAAATGCTTTGCAAGTATAACCTCATTGAGTTTCCCAAACAAACAAACAAAAAAACAGTAAGTTCTGTTCTATTATTCCCATTTCTTGGAACAAAAAACTGTAGCGCGTAATTTCTTTAGCTCTCATAGCAAGTCAATAGCAGAGTGGGAACTGATTCCAAAGCCCTTTATCCTTGCCTCATATTATTCCCAAGCCATGGCTCTATTTTAAAGAATGCATCGCTCTCTTGTGAAAGCTCACAGAAGAGGTCAACACAGCACTACCCAGGAAGGATTGAAAAGTCTCTTCATGTAAGTGCCAAGGGAAGGCTTTGACTCCACCAAAATCTCTATCAACATCTCCCAAGCTACTGTTAAAATAATAATAATAACATTCTTTGATATAGGTAAGTGATGCTTCCTCAGTCGTGAATAAATTATAAATAAAGTCACCAGTATACAATTGTTGCTAGTATTTTGCTCTGTAATGCACAAGCTAAGTAAGAATTGTGCCCTCCCTGCAAATGTAGCTTCAGCACGAATCCCCTAGCTATACCCCAGACCACTTCCAACCACCTGGTTGCAGAAATTCCTCCCATGAAGAAATGTGGAGCCATCCCTGGTGGGACTTCATTTGAGATGGAAACCTGCCAAGACAGAAGCAGTTAGAGTTGCTCAAGGTACAAATCACTATTAACTTTATCCAACCAGAATTGGTGCACATTGTAGACTAGGACAGCCCTCCACCAAGGGCAAGGGTGAGGCAGGTTCAATGGAAAACTCTGATCTTCCTGTTAACTCAGAGCTGTGCCCTGTTATTTTTACTTTGTTTCTTTACAGAACAAAAGCAAACCCAGTGTCACTGAGTGGATTTTGACTCAGAGCGACCCTGTAGGACAGAGTAGAACTGCCCCATAGGGTTCTAAGGCTGTCATCTTTATGGAAGCAGAATGCCACAGTGTTCTTCAGTGAACCAACTAGTGGGTTTGAACCGCCAACCTTTAGCTAGCAGCAGCTGGTATTGACAAGCCTTTAGGAAACACAGAGAGGGGTTCTTCTCCAGGAATGGTATCTTAGATGACTGTGCTCTCTAGGGATTTGCACAGGCTTTGACATACCATAAATGATCAAGATAATGCAGGCTGCATTAGGTTGAGCAGGACAACACTTCCCCCTCCCACTCCTCTGCTTCCGAAGGAGGGGAATGGTACTAGAGTGGCTGTTGTCAACTCTGGCTGTCCAGTAGCATCCCTGGGGCAGTTTAAAAGTTACTCTTGCCCAGGAACCAACATAAAAAATTCTATGTAATTATCTGGATTTGGTTGTTGTTGCTAAGTGCCGTCGAGATGGTTCCAACACAAAGTGACCCTGTGTAGGGTTTCTGAGGATCAGCTGGTGGGTTTGAACTGCTGCCTTTGTGGTTCGTAGTCCAGTGCTGATTCTACAGCACCACACCAGAAGACAAATTATCTGGTTAGAGCATACTTAATAAATTCAGTTGCCGTCAAGTCAATTCCAGCTCACAGTGACCCCATGTGTACCAAAATAGAACAGTTTCATATAGTTTTCGATAGCTAAAATCTTTCTTCCAAGAAGCTGGATGGATTTAAACCTCCAATCTTTCACTTAGCAGCTGAGCATTTGATAAGTTGCACCACCCAAAGACTCATAAAATTAGTACATGTTCTTTATTAGCATCATTTCGGATTTATAGAAAAAAAATATAAGCAAATAGTACAGAGTTTCATATGCCCCACATACAATGTTTCCCCTATTATTAAAAACTTGTGTTAGTATTGAACATGTGTTACAATTGTTATTGTTGTTAAGTGCCGTTGAGTCCATTCTGACTCATAGCAACCCTGAATAGGGTTTCCAAGGAACAGCTGACCTTGCTGTTAGCAGTTCAGTGCTTATACTACAGTGTCACACCAGGACTCCAATATTGACCCATTATTAACCAAATTCTGGAGTTGACCTTAACATTCATTTTGTGTATGTGTCTATGGGTTTTGACAAACTAATAATGACATTTGTCTAACATTACCATTTCATACAGAATAGTTTCACCACACTGCATATGACCTGTACTTCACCTATCCATCCTCCCTCCAACCCCAAATCCTGACAACTACTGCTTTTTAATGTCTCTAGGGATAATGTGGAGAAATTATTGAAGTTGTCAAGGACAACATTCTTCTTGGATCAACTATCAACATTCATGGAAGCAGCAGTCAAGAAATCAAATGACACATTGCATTAGGCAAATCAGCTGCACACATGTTGAAAAGCAAAGATGTCAGCTTGAGGACTAAGGTGCACCTGACCCAAGCCATGGTATTTTCAATAACCTCATATGCATGCAAAAGCTGGACAGTGAATAAGGAAGACCGTGGAAGAATTGATGCTTTGGGGTTATGGTGTTGGAGGAGAATATTGAAAGTGCCATGGGCTACCAAAAGAACCAACAGATCTGTGTTGGAAGACATGAAGCCGGAGTGCTTCTTGGAGGCCAGGATGGCCAAACTTCATGTCTCATACTTTGGATATATTGTCAGGAGGGACCAGTTGCTGGAGAAGGATATGTTTAGTAAGGTGGAGGGTCAGAGAAAAAGAGGAAGATCCCCAGCGAGATGGATTGGCCAAGTGGCAGCATCAATGGGCTCAAGTGTGGCAATAATTGTGAGGTTGACCCAGGACCAGGCAGTGTTTTGTTCCATTGTGCATAGTGTTGCTATGAGTCAGTACCGATCTGATGGCACCTAACAACAACAACAACAGGGATAATGTGCTGGACTGCAAGGTAAGTTTGAACCAAAAGGTCAGGGTTCAAACCCACCAGCCACCCCTCAGAAACCCTATACAGGGTCGCTATGGATCAGAACTGACTTGACGGCACTTAACAACAACAACAGAAGATAACATCAAGATTGGAGAAAGAGTTATTAACAACTTGCAATATTCAGATGACACAACCTTGCTTGGTGGAAGCAAAGAGGATTTAAAACACTTACTGATGAAGGTCAAAAACCATAGCCTTTGGTATGGATTGCACCTCAGTGTAAAGTAAACAAATATCCTTACAACTAGACCAATAAATAACATTATGATAAATATAGAAAAGATTGAAGTTGTCAAAGACTTCAATTTGCTTAGATCCACTATCAACACTCATAGAAGCAGCAGTCAAGAAATCGCATGACATATTGAATTAGGCAAATCTGCTGTACAAGACCTCTTTAAAGTATTCAAGAGCAAAGATGTCAGTTTGAGGAATAAGATATGCCTAAACCAAACTATGGTATTTTCAATAGCCCTGTATGTCTGAAAGTTGGACAATGAATAAGGAAGACATAGAAGAATTGATGTATTTGAATTATGGTGTTGACAAAGAATATTTAAAGAACCATGGGTTGCTAGAAGAACAAACAAATCTGTGTTGGAATAATGCTCATTATAACTCAGAATAAGTGTTTATAGCAACTTTATTCATGATCACCAAAAACTGGACACTTCCAACATGACTTTGAATAGGTGAATGAAGAAAGGTACAATAGAATAGTATACAGTGATTTTAAAAACTGAGTTATCAAGTCAGAAAAATATATGGTGGAATACATGATGTAAAATAAAGTCAGTCTTCAGGTCTGCTGAAAGGAGATGGGAATAAGATTCTTATGATTCACTAGTGAGTAATTGTTATCATGACTAATTGCATCTGTCACAACAGTAAAGGTAGAAGTTCTGTAACAAAAAAGGGGGAGTAGTTAATCTTACAGTCCAGAGACAGAGGACCCTAGGACCATCAAGAGAGAAGAGCACGAGTGAAATGTGGGATCCTATCCAGAGAAGTAACGACAACAGAGATAGAGGCAGAGATGAGGACACGGAGAGATAGAGCAGCTGAGGACTCTAGACTCATGGAAAGCGAAAAGACTGTGGGCTTGCGGCCAAGAGGCAGGCTTGTAGAATGTGCCCTTTAGTTGTTTAAATGATTATACATTCCTGAGAGTTTTTGTGTACATCCAAAAAAAACAAACAGAGGGAATAGAAGCAAGTACTGTTGAGTGATGATGCATGGAGGAGATTTTAATCATTGCAATGAAATGATGAGTGTAAAACTTATGTTCTCCCCTGTAAACTATCACTCTGTTCACAATAAAAACTTAAAAAAAAAAAAAAATAAACAACATTAGTCTTAAAGGCTACATACTGTATGATTTCAACTACATGACATTTTGAACAAGGAAAATCTATATTATTTTTGTTGGTTCTGATTCATAGCAACTCTGTATAGGGTTTCCAAGTTCAATGGTTTGAACTGCCAACCTTGCCATTAGCAGTCCAGTGCTTATCCTATAGCACCACAGTAAGAATTACAAGCAAGAAGACCCTATGGAGCAATTCTACTGCCCCATAACACCCAGGGTCACCAGAAGTCAAGTTGAAATTGGATTCAGTGGCAACAGGTTTGGGTTTTGTTTTTGTTTTTGAACAGGTGTGCTGTGTCATTGTTGTTTTACATTGTAATTCCCTAATGGCATGATAAGGAGCCCTGATGGTGCAATGGTAAGCACTTGACTGACAATCAAAAGATCAATGGTTCAAACCCACCAGCCACTCACAGGTAGAAAAGATCTAGGGGTCTTCTCACATAAAGATTTCAGTCATGGAAAACCTATAGGGCTGTTCTGCTCTGTCTGTAGGATCCCTATGAGTCAGAATGGACCCCACTGCACACAACAACAACAATGATAGGACGTTTAGAGTTTTTTCATATGCTTATTTGCCATCTGTGCATCTTCTTTGGTGGAGAATCCTTTCAGATTTTTTGCCCATTTTTTAAGTTGGGTTGTTTTCTTATTGTTGAATAATTAAGTGTTTATTTGCATATTTTGACTACAACTTCTTTATCAAGCATGTGTTTTGCAAATATTTCCTTCAATTCTGAATTGTCTCCTCATTCTCTTAGCAGTTTCTTTCACAAAGCAGTTTGTAATTTTAATAAAATTCAACTCATTGTTTTTCTTTTCTTTTTCATGGATCATGCTTTTGGTGTTACAGCTGAAACTCATTGCCCAAAACAACAACAGCTAGATTTTCTCTTATGTTAAGCATTATTTGTCTTTAGATGTTTTATGGTATTGTGTTTTACACTTAGGTCTAAAATTCCTTCTTAATTCTTTTTTTAAAAGTTTTTATTGTGAATTATGTGATTGTTAACATGGGAGAACACCAGCTGTACATTCATCCTATTGTATTTCGTTTCATTGCAATGATTACAATCCCCTCCATGCATCATCAAACACCATGCAAGTCTGCCCCCTGACCATCAGCACACAGCCCCTCTCCCTCCCTGAGTGCAGAGTCCCCAGCTTCTCCATCTCTCCAAGTCATTGTTTCTGCCTCCATTTCTGACGTCACTTCTCTGGGTAGGGTCCCGTACTCTGCTTTTCTCACTTGATGGTCCCAGGGTTCTCCACTCCTGGACTGCAAAATTAACTGCTCTCCTCCTTTTGTTACAAAACATCTACCTTTACATTTCTGACCCTCACAGTCAGTCCTGATAGCAATTTTAATTCATTTTTGTGAATTTGTTTCCCCTGCAAACTGAAAGTAGAGCATTCTTATGAGAGCTTTCTAATCCAAAATGGCATAAAGCATTGTCCTTAATTTATATGGGAAAATGTTTTGACCATTCCCAGACCCAAAATATAACATACTAAACCATACCAAATAACACATCAAACCTAAAGTAACACCAACATACCATGTTCACAGACAGAGTTCAAAGCTATGGTGGCTTGATGCAAAGATGTTGAGTGTAGTTCCCCGGGAAGGAGCTTGACTAAGCTGCTCTTATGCCTCTTGCAAAACAAATGCTGAATGCTAGTTTAGCTTTTGCCTTTTCTTGTAAAAATGAAAGGCATCTTTAGATTTCTTTTGGTTAGCAAAAACAGACACTAATGTAGGTCTTTTGTAACATTGAAGTGGCATGAAGCAAACTTTTGAAAAGCAGGAGATACAGTTTAAGGTCTGTGTGCAGATTCTCTGCCTCTCTTTCTGTCTTCTCTCTGTTAGGATGCCCCATTGTTCTGGCACTCTATGTTGAAAAGACTATCCTGCCTCCATTGGTTTGCCTTTGCTCTTTTGTCAAACTCAGTTGACTATATTTATGTAGGTTTATTCTTGGGCTCACTGTTGTTTTGATCAATTTATCTATTCATTTGCCAATACCCTGTTATCTTAATTACTGTAGATTTCTAGTTTTAAAGTTGGGCAGTGTCAATCCTCAGACTTTGCTGTTCTTTGGTATAATGCTGAATGTTCTGGATCTTCTACCTTTCCATATACAATTTAGAATCAGTACATCAATAGGCACAAAGTAAATTGCTGAGATTTTTAATGTGATTGTATTAAATCTATAGATAAAACTTGTAAGAATTGACATCTTAACAATAACAAGTCTTTTATTCATGAACATGAAATATCTCTCCATCTATTTAGATCTCCTTTGGTTTCTTTCTTCCAAGGATGAACACATCATTCTGGCTTCTAAGAACATTTTAGCTGTACTTTTTCTAACACAGATTTGTTTTTCCTTCTGGTACTTAATATTCTTCTCTAACACCGTAACTCAAATGCATCAATTCTATGGTCTTCCTTATTTATTTTCCAACTTTCACATGCATGTGAGGCCACCAAAAATACCATGGCTCGAGTCAGGTGCACCTTAGTGCTCAAATTGACATCTGTGCTTGAACACTTGAAAGAGGTCTTGTGCATCAGATTTGCCTAATTCAATAGTCATTTGTTTTCTTGACTGCTGCTTCCATGAGTGTTAATAGTAGATCCAAGCAAAATGAAGTCTTTGACAACTTCATTCTTTCTTCATTTATCATGATGTTTATTGGTCTAGTGGTGAGGATTTTTGTTTTCTTTACATTGAGGTGCAATCCATACTGAAGGCTGTTGTCTTTGATCTTCATCAGTAAGTATTCAAGTCCTCTTCCATGTCACAAGCAAGATTGTATCATCTGCAAATCACAGGTTGTTAATGAGTCTTCCTCCAATCCTGATGCCACATTCTTCTGCATATAATCTAGCTTCTCAGATTATTTGCTCAGCATTAAGATTGAATAAGTATAGTGAAAGAATACAACCTTGATGCAGACCTTCCCTGATTTAAAAACATTCAGTATCCCTTTGTTCCATTTGAACAACTGCCTCTTGGTCTATGTATAGGTTCCTCAAGAGCACAATGAAGTATTCTGAATAGACTTTCTTTGCAATGCTATCCACAGTTGGTTATGATAATTCTGGCTATTCCTATAATTGCACTGTTGCAGTCATATTTTAATTATCTTCAGCAAAGTTTTGCTGGCATGTGATATTAATGATATTGTCTGAGGATTTTCACATTCCATTTGGTCTCTATGGAATAGGTACAGATACAGCTCTCTTCCAATAAATTGGCCAGGTGGTTGACTTCCAAATTTCTTGGCATAGATGAGTAAGTACCTCCAGTGCTGCATCAGTTTGTTGAAAGATTTCAATTTGTATTTCATCAATTCCTGGAGGCATGTTCTTTGTCAGTGACTTCAGTACACCTCAGAGTAGTTCATTTAGTACCATTGGTTCTTGATCATATGCTACCTTTTAAAATGGTTAAACATAGACCATTTCCTTTTGGTTTTCTAACTCTAGTTCTTTGCATGTTTTGTTATAATACCTTACTTTGTCTTCTTGAGCTGCTCTTTGTGTTCTTCTCTTCAAATCTTTTATCTCATTCCCTCCGTTCGTTTTAGCATCTCTATGCTGGAGAGCAAGTTTCAGTCTCTTCTAACATCCATTTTGGTCTTTCCTTTTTTTCTTGTTTTCTTAATTACCTTTTGCTTTCTTCTGTCACCCCACAACTCTTCTGGTGTTTGGTCATTAGTGTCTAAATGCATCACATCTACTCTGAAGGTGATCTCTAAATTCAGGTGGAATATGTTCAATGTCATGTTTTGCCTCTCGTGTTGTTATTGTTAAGTGGTGTCAAGTCGATTCCAACCCATGCGAATTCTTTAGCAATTGATGGGCTGTTCACAATTTGCCCTTTGCCTTGTTCCCACTGATGATATTGAGCAAGTTTCAGAGTCTCCATCTCTTTTGGTGCAGTCCCTTTTTATGTTGTTACACAAAGGTATTTGTAATGAATAACTCACTGGTCTTTTGAAATTCTATCATGTGATTTCCAGCATCATTTATATCACCAAGGCCATATTTTCCAACTTCTGACGCTTCCTATTTGTTTCCCATTTTCACATTCCAATCACCAGTAATTATCTTGATTGCATATTTGATCATTCTCAGACTGAATAAGTTGGTAGAATTCTTCAATTTCATCATCCCAGGCATTCGTGATTGGTGCATAAATTTGAATTATGGTGGTATTAACTGGCCTTCCTTGCAGTTGTATGGATATTATCCTATCACAGAGCACTGAACTTCAAGATAAATCTTGAAAGGTATGATACCATTCTTCTTCAATTTGTCGATCCTGGCATAATAAACCATATGATTGTCAGATTCCAAATGACCAATACCAGTCCATCTCAGCTCACTAATGATTAAGATATTGATTTTTATGTGTTCCATTTCATTTTTGACAACTTCCACTTTTCCTGGATTCATACTTCATACAATTTCATGTGCTGATTTACAGCTGTTTCTCCTCATTTTGAGTTGTGCCCCATCAGTCAATGAAGGTCCTGAAAGCTTTACTCCACTCACATCATTGTGATCAACTCGACTTTGAGGAGGCATGTCTTTCCCAGTTATATTTTGAGTGCCTTCCAACTTGAGGAGCTCATCTTCTGGCGCTATAGCTACTGTATCTGACAATATTCTGGTACTGTTCATAATGTTTTCATCTTCTGGTACTACATCTGACAGTATTCACAAGGTATATTCAGAAGTAGCCTGCTTCCCCTTTTTCCTACTCTGTGTTTGTCTGAACGCTCCACTGAAACTTGTCCACCCTGGGTGATGCTTCTGGTATTTAAAATGCTGGGGACATAGCTTCCAGCACCACAAAACCATGCAAGCCACCACAGTATGACAAACTGACAGACCAGTGGTAGATGTTTTTTGTACCTACTCTTTATGATGATTAAACAGTTCCCCTCTATTCATAGTCTTTCAGAATTTTCATCAAGGTATTTTTCAAATAATTTTTCTATATATATTATATGATTATATAGTCTTTCCTCTTTAGACTGTGGATGTGATGGCCTATATTGATTTTTGAATGTTGAAACAGTTTGCATACCTACAATAAAGTCCTCTTGGTCCCAAATGTTTGGGACCTAGACATGGATTTTTGTTCCATATGTCCCCTGGGTCACTAAGATGGGCAGACAGGATTGAAAACCCCTGAACTAGAGTAACTAAATGAATCTGACCAGAAGGCTAAGGGAATGGTGAAGTTAGTCACTGAAATACGTAGTAAAGGGGACCAACCAAGGATTAATTTTTAAACAATGTGCTTGCTAAGTGCTACACTTAAGAACTAGGATACAATAGTGAACAAGGCTTGAAGTCTGATGGGAAAAGTAGACATTAATCAAAAAAACTCAATGTGTGTGGGTGCATGTGTGTATGTTTGTGTGTGTACTTATAGTGGTCCTATATGGAGTCATGGTGTGGCACTGTAGGATAAGCACTGGACTGCAAAGTCATTTTGAACTGAAAGGTCAGTGGTTCAAAATCACTAGATTCTCCTCAGAAACCCTTTACAGAGCGTGCAAGAGACTATTCCAGGCCGAGGGAACAGGCTGTGAAGAGTACTACGAGGGAGGTAGCAAGGGGCAACTTACCTGGGCTTCATCATCAGTGAAGGGAAGATGGACACAGAACTGACACAGTTTTGTTGCTGCTGTTTTTACAATTGGTTTAATTATGATAGAGTTCATTATTTTAACCATTTCAAAGTGTACAGTTATAGGGTTTTTAGTACATTTACAATGGTGTGCATATGATATCACCACTACCTAATTCAGAACATTTCCACTTACTCTAAAGGAAACCCCATACATATTAGCAAACACAATTTGATACCTGCCCCCTCCAGCCCCTAGAAACTACTAGCTTACTTTTTGTCCCTAACATCTGCCAATTCTGGGCATTTGTGGCCCTTTGTGCCTATCTTTTCTCACTTAGCATCATGTTTTCAAGGTTTATTTATCTGTGGCAACTATCAGTACTTCTTTCCTTTTCATGGCTGAATAATA
>NW_006408624.1:4052254-4053816 GCF_000296735.1 Chrysochloris asiatica | reverse complement strand
CAAGAATCAATACATTTGAATTATAGTGTTGATAAAGAATATTGAAAGTACCATGGATTGCCAGAAAAACAAACAAGTCTGTCTTGGAAGAACTACAATCAAAATGCTCCTTAGAAGTGAGGATGGCAAGAGGAAAGCAGTGAAAACAAACATCCTTGTCTTAGTTCTGAGGTTAGGGAAAAGCTTTCAGTCTTTTACCTTTAAATATGTTGTTATTCACTATGGGTTTCCATAGATGCCTTTTATCAGGCTAAGGAAATTCTTCTAGTCCTAATTTGTTGAGTGCTTTTATCATGAAAGTATGCTGAATTTTGCCAAATGCTTTTTTGGCATCTGTTGAGACTATTGGCACTGTAGGATCAGCACTGGACTATGAACCACAAGGTTTGTAGTTCAAACACACCAGCTGCTCCTCGGGAACTATACAGGGCCGCCACGAATTGGAACCAACTGGAAGGCATTTAATGAACTCCTGGTGTGGCACTGTAGGATCAGCACTGGACTTTGAACCATAAGATCAGCAGTTCAAACCCACCAGCTGCTCTTTGGAAACCCTATACAGTGGCACTGTGAGTCAGAATTGGTTCAACAGCACTTAACAACAAAATTGAGAGTATCGTGTGCATTTGACCTTTATTCTGTTAATATAGTATAATACATTGACTAATCAGGTTTTCATCTTGCAAAGACCATCCAACTACACTATTTTCATAAAAGTACACTAAGCAATATATTTTAGAATAATATATATGTATAATTTTTAAAGGAGGAGAATGAAAAAGGGAACTTTCATAAGAGAAGGTTCTTGGTGGTAGGCTCATGGCAGGAATATTTCCAGATAGGAATGCATAGGTAGCTACTACTATTGATGGTGTCGATACCACTATAACATTATAAATGTCTATATATCAAGACATTTGCCATTTCAGCTATTTGTATGTGTATAGTTTAGTGACGTTAAATATAAGAAATACAACCAGAGTGCTTAGAAGCCAGGATGGTGAGACTTTCTATCACTTATTTTGGACACATTTTCAGGAAAAGCCAATTGTTAGAAAAGGACCTCATGTTTGGCAAAGTTGTTGTTGTTAGGTGCCATTGAGTTGGTACCAACTCACAGCAACCTTATGCACAGCAGAACAAAACACTGCCCAATCCTGGGCCAATCTCACTATTGTTGTCACACTTGAGTCCATCGATGCTGCCACTTGGCCAATCCATCTCGTTGGGGGTCTTCCTCTTTTTCTCTGACCCTCAGCCTTGCCGAACATGGTATCATTCTCCAGTGACTGGTCCCTCCTGACAATATGGCCAAAGTATGAGAGACAAAGTTTGGCCATCTTGGCCTCCAAGGAGCACTCTAGCTGCACTTCTTCCAATACGGATCTATTGGTTCTTTTGGCAGCCCATGGCACTTTCAATATTCTCCTCCAACACTATAACTCAAATGTGTCAATTCTTTTATGGTCTTCCTTATTTACTGTCCAGCTTTTGCACGTATATGAGATTATTGAAAATACTATGGCTCGGGTCAGTGCACCTTAGTCCTCAAGCTGACATCT
>NW_006408624.1:4049133-4050984 GCF_000296735.1 Chrysochloris asiatica | reverse complement strand
GCTCTTGGACCTCCTCATTTCTTCCGTTTGCTTTAGCATCTCTACGCTGGAAAACAAGTTTTGGTGTCTCTTCTGACATCCATTTTGACCTTTTCCTTCTTTCTTGTCTTCTTAATGACTTTATGCTTTCTTCCTGTATGATGTTCTTGATGTCATCACACAACTCTTGTGGTCTTCTGTCTTTAGTGTTTAATGTATCAAATCTGTGCATCAGATGATCTATAAATTCAGGTGGGATATATTCAAGGTAATGCTTTAGCTGTTGTGGACTTGTTTTCATTTTCTTCAGCTTCAGTTTGAATTTGCATATGAGTAATTGATGATCTGTTCAGCAGTCTGCCCCTGGCCTTGTTTTGACTGATGATATGGAGCTTTTCCATTGTCTCTTTCCCCAAATGTAGTCAGTTTGATTTCTATGTATTCCATCTGGTGAGGTCCAGGTGTATAGTCATTTCTTATGCTGTCTAAAGAAGGTATTTGAAATTAACAAATCACCTGATTTTTCAGAATTCTATCATACGTCTTCTGCATAATTTCTATCACCAAGGCCATATTTTCCAACTACTGATTCTTTCTCTTTGCTCCCAACCTTTGCATTCCAATCACCAGTAATGATCAATACATCTTAATTGCATGTTTGATCAAGTTTAGATTGAAGAATTCTTCTATTTCATCCTCACTGGCTTTAGTGGTTGATATGTACATTTGAATAATAGAGGTATTAACTGGGCTTCCCTGTAGTAGCATGGATATTATCTTATCACAGACAGCGTTGTACTTCATGACTGATCTGGATATGTTCTTTTTGAAAATGAATGCAACAAAGTAGAGAATTAGCAAAAACAAGGAAGTCTTCCATGAGATGGACTGGCACAATACCCCAATAATGGATTCAAACGTATAAACCATCATAAAGATGGAACGAGACTGAGCAAAATTTCATCCTGTGACACATCAGATTTCCACAAGCCAACAATAGAGAATACATGACTAGAGACAATCTCCACATTGGAGACCAATGTTTTATCACAATAGAAAGTAGAGCGAGATAACGATTCTAAGTACCATCTCTGGTCTCAGTCATTGCCCTTCTTCCATCCTTGCCCTGAGTCCCTACCAGAAACAGAGAGCACCTCTGCTGGTCATCACAGTAGGACCTAATTAGGGTACTGCTTCCCACTGGGTGCTGCTAGCTCCTCCCTAACCCCTGCCAGACTGGACTACAGTCACTGCCACTTTCACCCTGGGACTCCGCTTCAGTTTCTTTATAGTCTTCATTCACCAAAAAACTCCAAGTCGTGTCTTTTCTGTTGTTGTCTTTTATTTTATTTTTTCCTTCTCTTCTTTACAAAAAAACCACCTACTTTGTCTATCATTTCAGCAGGCAATGTGGGGGGATTTGCCAAGTTGATAGCAATTCTTGGTGCTAATAAAGTGTCAATTAAGATTGATTGTGTACAGAGAGCTCCGGGAGGTTGGTGGTTTATGCTAATGTTTTAAAAGTCTATTTCATATGCCTTTATGTTGAGTCATTTCATTAGGTTTATTAAGAGCCCAATTGATACATTTCTTGTTGACTCCAAATATTCCTGAGGTGATTAATTCTGAACAATGGGGTTAATTAGTCTGCAGACTTTGGAACAGTTCTTCAGGCAGAAGCTTAAGAAACCAGTTTCCAGGGAATGTAATCTCCAAAAGAATTACATTCCTTTCTTCTAAAGAAAAAGGGGGAAATTCTCCCCAGGGAAGAAAGATGGCTGTGATCCTGCAGAGAGTTAAATGAGTGTTAAACTCTAAGGATTCTGTGTGTGTGTTACTGCCCTCCCTCTTTTTTTTTTTTTTTTTTTTTTT
>NW_006408624.1:4008555-4046327 GCF_000296735.1 Chrysochloris asiatica | reverse complement strand
AACAACAACAACAACAACAATAAGAACTTTTGGCCTCTTGAGGGTCTCATTCCTTTATCCATAAATTGGAGGCATTGACATCTGCCCTCCCCCCACCCCAAGTTGTTGTGAGAGTGAGATGGATATCACACACGAAAGCTCTTTGAGAATAAAACCCTTTTCTTGTCTTTTTTTAACCTTTGAGAAATTTTTTTTTTTTTAAAAAGGACCCATTTTAGAAGTGGGCTTTTTTAAACTCTTTTTTATATTATTATTCCCTCATGAAAGGGTTTCTTCTTGTAGCTGGGATTTTTCATCTCGTGTTAAAGAGTGAGAGAGAGGGAGAGAGAGTTTTAAAAATAGCTATTTTAATGAAAAGAACAGCTCCCCTGAAGAACTGGGCAGCCCTTTCTGCAGGCTTTGCTGCCGAAACTCACGGTCCAAATTGATTTTTTTCCCCCTCTTCTTTAAAGGTAAGTGATGAAATACTGTGGGTTTGAAAGGGCTGACATTTTGGGTAGCAATTAAACTTAGTCCCATCTAGCAGTGCGGCAGCTGGTGGCGAGCTGGCTCGTTATGGTGGAAAAACAGGTAGAGGATTAAGCAGCGGCCGAGCCCACTCTCAAAAGGGTTCAGGTCCGCTGTCTGGAGCCAGATAATTAGATTTAACAAGCTCGCCTGTCCCTCTTCTTCCCCACCCACTTAGGGCAGGGTGCCTGGGCCCAGGAGACCCACCTTACCCCTCCCCCTTGCCAGAGAGATGGCAGGCAAGTCGTAGATCCTAATCGCTGCAGTGATGGATATGGGAGATATTAATGCTGAGCTGCTAATGACCCTTCCAGAGGCAGCAATAGTTATGAATTCATGGCAAATGGAGATGGCAGGGACCACTCTATCATTAGAAGCCCCCAAAGGGTGAGGCACTTCCAACAGGTCAATGAGATATGATTGGAAACGCAGTAGGAAGAGACTGGCTGAGGCATTTGACATGTGGGCCCCATCCCTGCCCTCCTCATGCTGTCTTGAAAATACAGCTATTACAAGTCACACTTCCAACATGTTCTTCCTGGAAAAAGCCATTCTTCAAGTCCCTCTTTGGTGGGGTCCTTGTGATCTCTCCATGCAGCTCCACCAAGGACCAGGTGTGCCACTGGTGAATCACTGTAAAGGTCCTCAGGAGGGGCTGGTCTGTCTCCAGGACTGGAGAAGCTCTGATCTAGTCCAGTAGCCACAGAAGGTGGTCACAGTACCTGACCAACTCCAGGACACACATGTCACTGATTCCCAAAAGATCCACTTTTCATTCAAGTGGTAACAAGACTCAGGGGAATGACAATCCTGCCCATTGCTATTGTCTCTCAGCTTCCCTCCTCTACCCAAAGGAATGCTGGACATCCAGGACCTTTGCAGTCAAAAATCTAGAGACATATGTCTTAGCACTGAGACTGCCCCTAGTTCCCTTTGCAGCACTGATGTCCCTGTTCCCTCAAATGTTGGTTGGCCTAATTGAGCTATCTGACCTTCCCATCCTGAAATGTCAATGGCTTTGTATATCTGCTCTCCCAGCTAACTTCATGAGTCAACCTGAACACTAGACCTTCTATCACTAGGTAAAACCAGCTATCGCCAAGTCAACTCTAACTCATGGTGACGCCGTGTGTGTCAGAGTAGATCTGTGAGCCCCAGGGTTTTCAACATCTGTTTTTTCAGAAGTCGACTGAAGTCTCTGGGTGGATTCAAACTGCCGATCTTTGGGTTAGCAGTCAAGTATGTTAATCATTTTCACCACAATCTTGTCTTGCCACGCCGATGCTCTCCAACCCCCATGCTTGCCCAGCAAATGTAATGTCCTCTGTACCACTCTTTCCACCCACCCACCTCTGATCTCTGCTTCTTGAAATCGTGACCATCCTCCAAGGCACCAGAATCCACCAGGACATGTCCAGTCAGAAGCCCTCTCCTTGTCCTGGGCCACTAGTTCAGCTGTCTATGAGCATGTGATGAGCATTGCCAGTCAGTGATGACAATGGAGGACAAAGAAGTTTGTGATCAGCTGCTAACGTAAAGATTGGAGGTTTGAGACCACCCAGTGGCTCCATGAGAGAAATGTCTGGAGATCTGCTTCCATAAAGACTGCTGTGTTGTTGTTGTTGTTGTTGTTAGGTATTGTCGAGTTGGTTCCTACTCAGAGCTATGCTATGTACAACAGAACAAAATACTGCCTGGTCCTGTACCATCCTTACAAGTGTTGTTATGCTTGAGACAATTGCTGCTTCTGCTGTGCCAATCCATATCGAAGGTCTTCGTCTCTTTCGCTGACTGTTCACTTTGCCAAGCATGATGTCCTTCTCCGGGGACTAATCACTCCTAATAATATGTCCGATGACAATGCTCCGCCATCCTGGCTTCTAAGGAGCATTATGACGATACTTCTTCCAAGTTGTATTTGTTCTTCTAGAAGTCCATGGAACTTTTAATATTCTTTCCAACACCATAATTCAAATACACTAATTCTTCTACAGCCTTCCTTATTCATTGTCCCGCTTCCACATGCATATGAGGCGATTAAACATACCATGGCTTGGGTCAGGTGCACCTTAGTCCTCAAACTGTATTTTGCTCTTGAACATCGATGCAAATTTTATGGGGCAGTTCTACACTGTAACACCCAGTTCTACACTGTAACACCCACCATAAGTCAGAATCAATGCAACAGAAACAAATTTGGGATTTTTTTTCCGTTTTTGATAATGGTGTGTCTTTTGGGGAAGTGGGGGTAAGACTTTACAGAGCAAATTGATCTTCCATTCAACAATTCAGATGAGTCCACTTTGTTTTCTGACATTGATTGCAGTCTCCATAATGTAATAACAGCCTTCTTTCCATTCCCTCACACCCTCCACCATGTTTACCATTTCTATAAGTGCTTCCAACCTTCTGAACTTTATCCCTGGGCAAACACCACCTTCTGGATCTCAGGTGGTTGATTGTTCTAAGGAATGCATACCTCCCTGATGTTACAGGCCTGTCTATTGTCTGGTTGAAAGTGGAGCCACTGTGGGACATTCCCACTAGAAAGGACAAGCAGACTAGCCTGGAATAGCTAGAATGACAGAAGACACATATGCAAAGAAAGATCATCAGGGAAAAGGAAAAACCCAAAACAAAAATGGCAGTATGATTGGCTACTACAAGAATAAGCAAATTGACCTCCAGGAAGCCATCAAGGCAAGCAATCAAGTCCCTTCAGGACAAAGCCCCCTCTAAGACTGAAACTCAAAGGGAACACATGAGCAGGTATATAAGCTTGCTGGTGACCACACTGGTCTATTGTTGAGTGGAAGAGGGGGAAAGGCAGCAATGAAGAAATGGACTGAGTTCAACCATGTCCCATAGACTCCAGGTGGAGATGAGAGAGAGAAGAGGAAGGGCTGGTTGGTCCAAAGTGTGGTGAGACCTGGGGACACCAGAGTCCATGGACAAGGATATAGCCACAGAGGGCTAGAGCTGAGAGTGAAGAAGCATGCAGCTGATATGAAGTGAGGGGAGATGCACAAGAACACCCAAACTAGCAGATAATACCCATTTGACCTTGCCTCAATGGCTTGATAATCAGAACTCTAGTAGAGGAAGATAAAAAAGAAAACAATTTTTGATAGAGGAAACAAGGGTAAATTGCTACAATTTGATGAACTTGATCTATATTCTTGGGGTTATTGGTTCAAATTCCCACCAAGGGGGGAGGAGTCCTCACATCATGTATCAATGCTATCCCCTCTGTACACAGGGAAGATAGGAATAGTCAACTTAGACATTGGCTAAGTGATTGGCTTATAAGATTTCAAAAGGGAGTTTAGTTTAAGAGTGTGGGGGTGGGGTGGGGAGATAGAGTCCCCACTGAATAGTTTTCATCTTGTCTAAATGGGTCTAGTGAAAAGAGATGGGGATAAGATTCTTATGATTCAGTAGTGAGTAATTGTTACCATGACTAATTGCAACTGTCACAATTATAAAGGTAGAAGTTTTGTAACAAAAATGGGGGTGTAACTGCTGGGCATTTCTTGAGTCAATTACTTTCAAAATTTAGGAGAAAAGAGTCTTTTAGGTACAGAGAGTAGCCAGCAAGGGTGGGGGAAAGGTAGATGACACGTGGCGATCTCCAAGGAGCACTAAGAAGAACCTAACAGAAGCCGAGACAAGAATATCTCCCCAGAGCAGAAGGAGGTAGTCTTCCCCCAGACCCAGTGACTTGGGTTTGGGTTTTTAGTCTCCATAAGTGTGAGAAAATAAATCTCTGTTCATTAAAAAAAAAATGGGGGTGTAGTTAATCTTATAGTCCAGAAACAGAGCACCCTAGCACCATCAAGGAAGAAGAGTACAATTGGAATGCGGGACCTTCTCCAGAGAAGCAGCGACACCAGTGATGGAGGTAGAGATGGGGGCTTGGAGAGAGGGTGCAGCTGAGGACTCTACATTCATAGAAAGAGAGGGACTGAGAGCTGGCGGCTGGGAGGCAGATGTGCAGAATGTGCCCTTTGGTTGTTTAAATTGTTTTATATGTGCCTGAGTGTTTTGGGGAAAAAAAGCTAAAATGAATAGAGAGAAATACTGTTAACTGTTGGTACATGGAGGGGATTATAATCATTGTAATGAAACAAAGTGTGTGATTTGTTAAATGTAAAGCTGATGATATGCCCTGTAAACTTTCACTCAATTCACAATAAAAACTAAAAAAAAAGAAAAGAAAATGGAGCCACTGGGTGAATCCAGGCTTAAAGGGAATCTAAGGGCCATAGTCTAGGGGAGTCTATCAGTCTCTATCATACCATTAAGCCTGGTGTTTTTATGATTTGGAGCTTTGTTTCACATTTTTCTCCTATTCTCTCCGGGACCTCCTATTGTGATCCTTTTCAGAGCAGTCAGCAATGGTAACCAGGCAATGATGGTGGTGTCTTAGTGTGAGTTCTCTACAGGAGCAAAACCAGTGAAGCAGACGCGTGTGTGTGTGTGGAGAGAGAGAGAAATTTACTTCAAGGAAATGGCTCACACAATTATGAGGAAATGACTCACATAATTATGGAGGCTTTCAAGTCCCAAATCCATGTGCCAGGTGACAGGCTGAAGACCTATACTGGCTCATGTGGTGGCAGGGTCTGATAAATTCAAAATCTGAAAGTCAAGCCGCAGGCTGTAGGTCTCTGCTGGCATAGGGTTTGTAAAAGTAGTGGATCCAAAATCTGCAGGTCAGGTGGCAGGCCAGACACTTAAATGTAAAACTGATGATCCCAAGAATGGGATCCCAAGAAATGACTTTCATCCCAAGAAATGGAGGTCAGACAATGAGAAGAGTGTGAAGTCGAGAGAGAAAGAAAAAGAGAAAGCTTTATCGAAGGAACAACCATTTATATACCACAGGCAAGCCACTCCCCAAAGGAAACTCCCCCCTTCAACTGATTGGCTGCTCATATCAGCTCACAAGATGAATCTACCAAACCACTAGAATAGGGTCTAGCAAACCACTGAGAATCTAGCCTGGCCAAGTTAGCATGCAACATTAACCATCATAGGTGGAAATCACAGAACACCTGGCTCTCCAGGGCTCCTGCTCAGCCAAGATATCATTGGTTGTCACAGCAAGGAGTCCCATGTACAACAGCACACTTCCATTTTACAGTGAAGATAACAATACTCTACAAAGTGAACTATTGTCAGAGCCAAAATTCAATGACAACTGACTCTCAGTCTAAGAATCGCCTCTCATTTCCCAGATGCTGTAGATATCATTACTAACTGGTTGGTTCAGAGATTTTCACAGATTCCACTCTCTGCCCCCACTCTTCCTATACACACACACACACACACACACACACCACAGTGCTACCCAAGTCCTCCCTCCCAGGAATTCATTAATTGCTGGATTTTGTCCTAACTCTTGAACTGCATTAGGACCCCGCTGTCACTTGAGAGGCAGGAGGGAAGTAAGGACTCTGAAGGAGAGTGATCGCTAGCCCCACCAGAAGTTTTCCAGAAAATAAGAATTACTGTAAACACACTGATTTTAGTGCAGGACCATACAAGAATGAGGGAGTTGAAGCAGGGAGAAGGAAAGAGGAGCCCATGGAGGAAAGAAGGAGGCCAACATAGATTCAACTACATGCTAGGTCCATTAGAGATGATATAGATAATAGGTAAATAGATAGATGGGTAGATGGATGAATGGATGAATAGACGGATGGACAGACAGATAAGTAAATACATAGATACTGTCAAGTCAATCTCAACTCATGGCAAATTACATTGAATGGGGGCCAGCCCTTGGAGCTGCTTCTATGGGAGAGACCTGCAGTTCTGTATGTACCTGGGGGTAAGTATGGAGGAGAAAGTATTAGGGTTGTGACCACATTTTCAAGCCACCTTCTCCATTGGCTCTATCTGTAATAAAAGTGATGCTTTGATCTCTAGCTGCCTAACTATTGTATTATTGTTCAGTTGATTCTAAACCAGCTTGGATGACAGAGTATGATTAATTATCATTCCCAAGCTCTAAAAAAAAAATAATAACAAGAAACTAGATAAACTCACTCTCTTGTTTCCTTATCCATTCAAGTTGAGATAACAAACAAAACATGAAAAAATTTCCTGTACTGATTAATAAACCAGTTGCTGTCAAATCAACTGCAACTCATGGTGATTCTGTGTGTGTCAGAATAGAAGTGTGCTCCATAGAGTTTTCAATGTTGACTTTTCAAAAGTAGATCCTCAGGCTTTTCTTCTGAAGTGCCTCTGGGTGGACTTGAACCTCCAAAATGGCACCATCTAAACACTAGACTAATTAATGAATATTGGATGGAATAGATGGTATAAAGTTCCCTGGATGACATAAATGGTTTGCACCCAACTAGTAACCTAAACAAAGAGCTCTGGTATCATATTGGTTACAAGTCAGGCTGCTAACCTCAAGGTCAGCAGTTCAAAACTACCAGCTGTTCTTCGGGAAAAAGATGAGGCTTTCTTCTCATGTAAAGATTTACAGCCTAGGAAACCCTCCCTATACAGGGTCGCTCTGAGTCGGAACTGACTCCACGGCACACCCCCTAGCAGCCCTGCTCCCACCACTCATCTGTCAGTTTGTCATACTGTGGTGGGTTATGAGTTGCTGTGATTCTGGAAGCTATGCCACTGGTATTTTAAACACCAGCAGGGTCACCCATGGTAGACAGGTTTCAGATGAGCTTCCAGATGAAGACAGACTTGAAAGAAGGAGAGACAAACTACTTCCGAATAGTTAGTCACTGAAAACCTTATGAATAGCAGAGAAACACTGCCAGATATAGTGCCAGAAATTAAGACTGTCAGATTGGAAGGCACTCAAAATGCAACTGGGGAAGAGCTGCCTCCACAAAGTAGAGTTGACCATGATGACATGAATGGAGTAAAGCCCATGGGAGTAAAGCCCTTGAGACCTTCGTTTGCTGATGGGGCACAACTTAAAATGAAGAGAAACAGCTGTAAACATCCACTGAAAATCATAACATGGAATGTACGAAGTATGAATCTAGGAAAATTGGAAATTGTCAAAAATGACATGGAATGCATAAACATCAATATATTAAGCATTAGTGAGCTGAGATGAACTGGTATTGGCCATTTTGAATCTGACAACCACATGGTTTACTATGCCGGGAATGACAAATGGTGTTGCATTCATTGTCAAAAAAAACATATCCAGATCAGTCATGAGGTACAATGCTGGATGTGATAGAATAATATCCATGTGCCTACAGGGAAGCCCAGTTAATACCAGTATCATTCAAATTTACACACCAACCACTAAAGCCAGTGAGGATGAAATAAAAGAATTCTACCAACTTCTTCAATCTGAAATTGATCAAGCATGCAGTCAAGATGTATTGATCATTACTAGTGATTGGAATGTAAAGGTTGGAAATAAAAAGGAAGGATAAATAGTTGGAAAATATGGTCTTGGTGACAGAAAGGATGCTGGAGATCACATGTTAGAATTCTGCAAAATCAATGATTTGTTCATTTCAAATACCTTCTTTAGACAGCGTAAGAGACAATTATACACATGGATCTCACCAGATGAAATACACAGAATCAAATTGATTACATTTGTGGAAAGAGACAGTGGAAAAGCTCCATATCATCAGTCAAACCAAAGCAAGGGGCAGACTGTGGAACAGACCATCAATTGCTCATATGCAAATTCAAACTGAAGCTGAAGAAAATGAAAACAAGTCCATGAGAGCCAAAATATGACCTTGAATATATCCCACCTGAATTTAGAGATCATTTGAAGAACAGATTTGCTACACATTGAAGACCAGAAGAGTTGTGGGATGACATCAAGATCATCATCAGAAAGAAAGCAAAAGTCATTAAGAAGACAAGAAAGAAGGAAAAGATCAAAATGGATGTCCAAAGAGACATTGACCCTTGCTTTCCAGCATAGAGATGCTAAAACAAATGGAAGTAATGAGGAGGTACAAGAGCTGAACAGGAAATTCCAAAGGTCAGTTCAAGAAGACAAAGTCAAATATTACAATAAACTATACAAAGATCTGGAGTCAGAAAACTGAAAGAGAAGAACGTGCTCAGCATTTCTGAAGCTGGGGGAACTGAAGAAAAAATTCAAGCCTCAACTTTCGTTATTGAAGGATTTTCTGAGCAAATTATTGAATGATGCAGAAAGCATCAAAAGAAGATGGAAGGAATACACGGAGTCACTCTACCAAAAGGAAATGATTGATGTTCAACTGGTTCAAGAGGCAGCACATGATCAAAAGTTAATAATACTGAAGTAAGAAGTCCAAGGTGCATTGAAGGAATTGGCAAAGAGCAAGGCACCAGGAACTGATGGAATACAAACTGAAATCTTTCAAGAAAGTGAGGCAGTACTGAAGGCACTCACTCATCTCTGCCAAGAAATTTGGAAGACAACTATCTGGTCAACAGATTGGAATCGAACTGTATTTGTGCCCATTCCAAAGAGAGGTAGCCAATGGATTGCAGAAATCATTGGACAATATCTCTGATATCTCATGCGAGTAAAGTTTTACTAACATACTACAGAAGCGACTGCAAACGTACATTGATAGAGAACTTCCAGAGGTTCAAGCCAGATTCAAAAGAGGATGTGGAACAAGGGATATCATTGCTGATGTCCAATTGGCCTTAGCTGAAAACAGACAATACAAGAAAGATGTTTACCTGTGCTTTATTGAGTACGCAAAGGCTTTCCATTGTGTGGCTCATGACAAGTTATGGACAACATTGTGAAGTATGAGTATTCCGGAACACTTAATTGTGCTCACGAGGAATCTGTACATGGACCAAGGCAGCTGTTTGAACAGAACATGGGAACACTGAATGGTTTAAAATTAAGAAATGTGTGTGACAGGGTTTGTATTCTTTCACTGTACTTATTCAACCTGTATGCTAAACAAATAATCTGAGAAGCTGGGTTAGATGAAGAAAAATGCGGTATCAGGATTGGAGGAAGACTCATTAACAACTGCAATATGCAGATGATACAACCTTGCTTGCTGAAAGTGAAGAAGACTTAAAATATTTACTGATGAAGATCAAAGAGCACAGCCTTTGGTATGGATTGCATCTCAATGTAAAGAAAACAAAAATCCTCACCACTGGACCAATAAACAACATTCTTATCAATGGAGAAAAGATTGAAATTGTCAAGGACTTCATTCTTCTTGGATCAACCATCAACACTCATGGAAGCAGCAGTCAAGAAATCAGATGATGTATTGCATTAGGCAAATCTTCTGCACAAGACCTTTTTAAAGTGTTGAAGAGCAAAGATGTCAGCTTGAGGACTAAGGTGTGCTTGACACAGTCATGGTATTTTCAATAACGTCATATGCGTGCAAAAGCTGGACAGTGAATAAGGAAGACTGTAGAAGAACTGATGCTTTTGAGTTAAGGTGTTGGAGGAGAATATTGATAGGCCATGGGCTGCTAAAAGAACCAACAGATCTGCATTGGAAGAAGTGCAGCCAGAGTGCTCCTTGAAGGCCAGGATGGACAAACTTTGTCTCTCATACTTCGTACATATTGTCAGGAGGGACCAGTCACTGGAGAAGGATATCATGTTTGGAAAGGTGGTGGGCCAGAGAAAAAGAGGAAGACCCCCCCAGCAAGATGAATTCGCAAAATGGCAACATCAATGGGCTCAAGTGTGGCAACAATTGTGAGGTTGGCCCAGGATCGGGCAGTATTTCGTTCTGTTGTGCATGGGGTCGCTCTGAGTCGGTACTGACTTGCTGGCACCTAACAACAACAACAGCAACCCTGAAGAAGAAAGACCTGGTAATCTATTTCCTTAAAGATTACAGGAGAAAAGTAACAGCAACAACTATCATATAGTTTTATTCTGTCACATGGGGTCACCAGGAATCAGAATCAACTCAATGCCACTGAGCAGGAGGAGGAGGAGGGTGGAGGGTTTGGATACAGGAATGAGGATAAATTGGGATGGGGATGAGATTGGATGGGGTTGTAAAATTGGAGTCGGATATTGTTGTTACTGTTGTTATGAGCCATCAAGTCAGTTCTGACTCATAGGGACGCTGTGCAGGACTTCCAATGAGTAGCTCGCGGGTTTGAAACGCCGACCTTACAGTCCAGTAGTTATCCAACAGTGCCATAATGGAAGGCTATTAAGATTAGATTCATTGGGACGGGATAATATTGGATGAGGAATCAAGGCCCAAGGGCAGCCAGGCCTTCTGTGCAGAGCTGGGCTCCCATTCCAGGCAATGACCCGGCAGCCCCTTCCCCTATTGCTCAGTAGGTGCCAGAGCCAGGAGAAAGGGATGGGATGGCTCTTCAGGAGGCTGGCACTAATCCCAAGCAATCTGTTCCCAACTTCCTCCTGCGTGGGTGGTGGCGGCACGTCCCAGCCAGCCCCCGCGCCTCTCACCAGCCATCAACGCGCCCTCACTCTCTCCTTGTGTGTGTTGTCAAATCTTCCCAATATAGCAGCCTGGAGTCTGTCAACAGTTCTGTTCCTTGCCCACTTCCCCTTCCTAAAGGATGCCAAATTTGCTGCCCACTCCCTCAATGAGGACTTCTTCTACTATGCCTTAGCCACAGCTCGGCCACTGGAGGTTTGCTTAGGGAACCTGTTCTGGCTTCCAGGATTTGGGTTATCTGCTATGGGAGGGGACCTGTGCAGGATGAATTCAAGATTTAAGAAGATAAGGAATCCTGGTACTTGTGCTGTGTGAGGAGCAGGGAGAATGCAAGTGGAAGGTGACTCGCAGGTTTCTGATTTGAATGATTCAGGGATGACAGTGCTGAGACTGACTGAGATGCGAGACATCCGGGAAGGAGCAGTTTAGGGGATGAAGAAAGACGGCAGTTTGTGACCTAGGGGGTTTGAGGTGGCTATGAGCTCTCTAATTAGACAGCTCTCTAATGCAGACAAGCTTAGAGAGAGGTTTGGCTGTGCAGAAGATGCCTAAGGCTGCTCAGGTGGAATATCATGGTCTACGGGAAAGGTCAACGGATACCATGTGCATTCAACACCCAGACATTGGTCAGTACGGCAACCCCGGTGACTCCCTTTATACAACTAGCCGGTGCACCCTGCCAGAGCTGCCAGACCTGGAGCCCAGAGGTTTATGACTATGTGCCATCAGTCACCTTTCCTTTTTCTGTCTCGGCTGTCTCTGTTTTATGCCCTAGACAACCAAGATTGGCCTGGACTGTGCGTTAGGAGGCCTAGGTTTCAGGCTTAGCTCTGCTAACTCCAATTAGAGATACAAACAAGTCACTTTCTTTCTCAGCCTCAGTCTCCTTAACTGTAAAATGGGACTAAAGGTTCACTAGGGCCAAACCGAGCAGTGTCTGTAGGCACATTAGACATAAGGAATTGAGGTATAAACTTCCCAAAGATCTGACAAGTCAACTCAAGCCTTTCTCCCTAACCCTCACCTTCCACCCACCCATGGCAGATCCTGCACTTTGGCTCTTTCAAGTGGTTTCACAATGTTCCTAAAAACTCCAGATACCTACACTGTCCCCCATATCCTCGCTTTACTCCATGAGCCTGTGGGTCAGAAGACACTACTAATAATGCTCAAATGGTGACATTTATTACAGCACCAGGCAGGCCCTGCTTAGCTTCTAGGGCTATCAGGAAATGTCAGTTACAGAGCGAATTACTCTTTACAATGAATCTTAGGCAGAACATTTGTAATGATCCTTGATTTGCTGATCTTAATTGAGGTCTCATAGAGATGGTCAGACCCATCCCTCTCTCTCCGCTTAAGTTCAAGATGGTCCCTTCATCACGCCCACCCAAGAGTCCACCTTCACCAGAGCAGCCAGGGGAGAAGGGGATGCAAGATGGAGAGAAAGCTGCACTCCTCCTGGGACTCTTCATTTCAGTAAGAGGGCCACGTGCCAGAAGGTCGGCTTAGGAATCTGAGAAATGGGCTGGTGTCAAAGGGGAAGTGGGACTGCTCAGTACTCCTCCATACCTCCACAAGAGATGATCCTTCATCTAGAGCAGAGGTGGGGAACGTCCAGCCTGCAAAATCATTTGGTCTGGACCTGCCAAGGCAACTGCAGTTCCAGCCATCATATTGGTGGTGTGCCGTGGAGTCGGTTCCAACTCATAGAGACCCTGCATAGGGTTTCTGAGGCTGTAAATCTTTACGGGAGCAGAAAGTCTCATCTTTCTCCCATGGAACAGCTGGCAGTTTCAAACTGCTGACCTTGAGGTAAGCAGCCCAGCTTGTAACCACTACGCTACCAGAGCTCCTTAGCTATTATATTGTTGTTATTAAGTGCCATCGAGTCAGTTCTGACTCATAACAACCCTGTATAGGGTTTCCTAGGAGTGGCTGGTGAGCTTGAACCATCAACCTTGCAATTCAAACCAACTTTGCAGTCTAGCACATTAACCCACAGCGCCACAATATATTGTTGTTGTTGTTGTAAAGTGTGGCCAAGTCGGTTCCGACCCATAGCGACCCTGAACAGGGTTTCCGAGGCTGTAAATCTTTATGAGTAAGTTAATGAAATGTTTGACCAAATACAGAAGGTTAATTTTTAAGTTGATAATTTTGTATGACCCACAAATAATGTTGTAAATATCCAAATGTCCCTTGGTGGGAAAAAAACATTCTCCATTTCTGACCTAGTGTGTCCCTTCCCCCATTCCAGCATACTGTGCTGGTTGTTAATCAGAGGACCTCACAACTCACACAAAGCATGACCCAGCCCAGGACAATGAGGCACTGTCCTCTGAAATTTGTGCAATCAGCACCTAGGGGAAAGTGTGAGCCAGAGGTTTCTGTCAGTCCATTGACGGAGCCTGTCTATAGGAAGAAAAGATAAAACCAACACACAAAAGAAGAGTGGAGCCAAGAGAAAAGGGAGATAGTCCAGATGGCTGTAAGTCCCTAGTCTCAAAAGTCCCTAAGACCTGGACTCTGGGATCCAATAAAATCCCCTTCCTGCCTAAATGGGTTCAAACTGGCTCTCTGTCCCTGGCAACAAGCACCCTAACTAACCATTCATTATACATATTCCATAGGCTTCTGCAGATCATACCCACATCTGCTGCAAATCCAGGCCAATTCATGGGGTGTGACCTAAAGTCTTGGGGCAGGGCAGATCCAGTGGCCAGACCCTTCCATTCTGGGTCCCTAGCCTGACTCCTAGCTTGACCATTGCCTAACTATCCACCAGCGCCTGGTAGTTAATACTCTGCTGCCTTCTGCTGCCCCCTACTGGCCATAGGCAGTCACTGTGCTCAGCTCCTCAGCCCTAGATGGGTGTTGTTGGTAAGTGCAGTGTAGTCATTTCCTACTCAAAAGATCCCTGTGTAGGGTTTCCCAGGAGCCGCTAATGAGTTTGAATCGCTGACCTTGCAGTTCAAAACAACCTTGTGGTCCAGTGCTTATCCTACAGTGCCACACCAGGCCTCCAGATGGTTGTTGTTATGTGCCATGGAGTCCGTTCCGACTCTTAGCAATCCTGCACACAGGGTTTCCCAGGCTGGAAAGCCTCATCTTTCTCCCACACAACGGTTGGTAGTTTCAAACTGCTGACCTTGAGGTTCACAGCCCAGTTGGAGGGATCCAAATCTGGATTAGGAACCAGGAGAAGTCAAAGGTCCAAGCATAGGCAGCCTCTCACAACTCCTATTCCAATTTAAAAAATAAAACAAAATCCTTATCTCTGGAGATCATTGTTAAATGCCCTCAAGTTGATTGTAGCTCATATCAACTTTCTATAGGGTACCCAAGGAGCAGTTGGTGGGTTTGAGAATAATACCTCTTTCTTCCCTGGGATGAAAATAATAGTAATATAAATTGAGAGTCAGCTATGCATATGTTTTGTTTCAAAGTGAGAATGGCCAGATAGGTTCCCCAGGAGCCTAATATAGTGAGCCATGAAGTCAGAGCCTTGAAGGGAGCTTCTGAGGGGTGTGATAGAGAAACTGAGGCAAGAAAACAATGGGAAAGTAAGCAGACGCTATACAGGGGTTTAGGTTGAGAAATGCAGGGAAACCATAGGAATTCTGGGTGCAAAAGAGACCTCAGAATAATAGCATTGAGCTCCAAAGAGGGAAGCAATCTCTCTGGACACCCACTGCCCATAAACAAGGAGGCAGGAAGGAATAATTCATATGCTTACAGTTTACAAACCAGTTAGCACATAATATTGCATTTGATTTCACACTACCTGATGAGGTAACTGCTATTGTCTTGATATTTTTTCCCCCCACAAGGACAGAGATGCTGCATGATTTAGTGACTTGGCTGAAGCAACCTCTCTATAAAACAACAAATCCTGGGCTGCAGCCCAAGTTCACCTCCAAGTCCAGGGCTCTCTCTGCTAAATGAGACTGCCTCCTGGTGGCAGGGGTGTATTCTATATTGATCTAACCATGTTACGGGTTGAATTGTGTCCTCGGGTACCTATAAATGTGAAGGTATTTAGAAACAGGGTCTTTGAAGATGTTATCAGTTAGGTTAGCATGAGGTCATGTTACAGTTGTTGTTGTTACTAAGTATGGTTGAACTGGTTCCAACTCACAGCTATATAGGACTTCTGAGACTAAAAACCTCATCTTTCTCCTGTGGAGTAGCTGGTGGGTTTGAACTGCCAACTTTGTGGTTTGAAGTCCAGTGCTTATCCTACATAACCACTGCACTCCAACACTAGAGTTGTTATTGTTGTTGTTGAGTGTCATGGAGTAGGTTCCGACTCATAGCGATCTGTATAGGGTTTCCAAGGAACGACTGGTGAGTTTGAACTGCTGACCTTGTGGCTCAGACTGACCTTGTGGTTCATCGTGTTTTATCCCACAGTACCACACCAGAATTCCCATGGTAGACTCGGGTGGTCCTATTCAACTATGAGCAGAACACATAAAAGGGAAGAAGACATACAGAGAGAGATACAGTGGGGTAGCACTTACATGGAGGCAAAGGTTGGCATGAAACACCAAGGACCATTGTCACCAGCAGAGTCTCCCTCAGAGTCCTCAGGAGGGACCAACATGACCAACACCTGAGTCTGGACTTCTAGCCTCCATGAGTGGGAGGCAGTAAATTTCTAATGTCTTAAGCCATGTCTAATCTGTGATCTTTTGCAATAGCAGTCGTGTTGTTGCTGTAAGGGGTATCTGAAGAGTGGCTGGTAGGTTTGAACCACCTGCATTACTGTTAGTGGTCTAGTGTTTACCTTACAGTGCTACACCAGGAGTATATAGCAGCCCTAGGAAACTCATATACCACACAAAGGAAAACACAGACTTCTTTGGGGTCAAGAAACCAGGATTCAAAATTTTGACCCTGCTATTTAGAAGCTCTTTATAGCGTAGTGATTATAAATCGGGCTGTGAACCTCAAGGTCATCAGTTCAAAACTACCAGCCATACTGTGGGAGAAAGATGAGGCTTTCTGCTCCTGTAAAGATTTACAGCCTCAGAGACCCTGTACAGGGTCGCTATGAGTCGGATCCGGAACCGACTCCACGGAACATATGAGAGTAACTTTGTAGTTGTTGTTAAGTGCTATTGAGTTGAAGCTGACTCTTAGCACCCTGCATAGGGTTTTCGAGTAGCAGCTAGTGAATTTGAGCCAACATCTTTGCAGTTCAAACTGGCCTTGAGATCCAGTACTTTATCCAACTCGGACTCCCATGAGGGTATCTTAAAAGGCAGGTTTAAAAACATATGTTGTTGTTGTTGTTATGTGCCGTGGAGTCGGTTCTGACTCATAGCTACCCTGCATAGGGTTTCCGAGGCTGTAAATCTTTATAGGAGCAGAAAGTCTCATCTTTCTCCTGCGGAACAGCTGGTAGTTTCAAACTGCTGACCTTGAGACTCACAGCCCGATTCGTAACCACTACGCTACCGGAGCTCCCTAAAAACATATGTTAGTGAATATAAAATCACCTAAAGTGAGGGCTTGGCACTTAGTACATATAATTATAATGGTCACAAAATTTAGCACATATGTATTTCCAAATGTAATCTGCCTATAATGTTTAGTCCAATTATGTGTTTTCCTGGTGAAATCCAATTCAAAAGATCTATTCTATAGCCTCATCTCATCATTTTAACCATAATTGAGAAGACCCTGGGGCCACTTGCTCTCAAAGCAAAGTGGTGCTTTGATCCTTAATTTACAGATGAGCAGCTCAGAGAAGTTAACTTATTCCTTCAAGGTCACACAGATAATCTGTGATAGAGCCATAATATAAACTCAGGTCTATCTAATTCCAAAGCTCTCGCTCTTTTGATCATTCCCAGATGTTAGGTCTGAGACAATATGAAGGATGGGGCAGGGGGACAAGTGGGGACGCAGGGAGACCAATTCAGATGCCGTTGCCATAGTCTAGGTGAGAGACGATGGTGGCACGATAGCAGAGGAGTTGGTCAGAAAGGGGTAGATTTAGGCTAAATTTAAGAATTGAGCCAGCAGAACTTACTGATGGATTGGCTTGCTGAAAGGTTTTTGGCTTGCACAACTGAGTGAGTAATGGTGCCCTTTTCTGAAACGGGAAGACAAGAAAAGAAACACATTTGGGAGAGGGATGATCAAGGATTCTGCTTTGGCCTTGTTCAGTTTGAATGCTTATTTGCCTTCTGCATTAGTTTCCAAAGGCTGCTACAACAAAGTATCACAAATTAGGTGGCTTAAAACAACAGAAATTTATTTTCTCACAGTTCTGGAGGCTAGAAGTCCAATATCAAGTGGCATAAGGCTATGATCCCTTTGAAGGATCTAGGAAACAATCCTTCCTTGCGTCTCCCTAGCTCTGGTTGTTGTTGTTGTTAAGTGCCGTCAAGTCAGTTCTGGCCCACAGCAACCCTGTATAGGACTTCCAAGGAGCAGCTGATGATCTTGAACTGCCAACCTTGCAGATCAAACGGCTTTGCAGTCTGGTGCATTAGCCCACAGCGCCACACCAGGACTCCAGCAATGCTTAGCATTCCTTTACCTGTAGACACATTACTCCAGTCTCTGCCTCTTTGTGTAACTCCATGTCTTTATATGGTTTTCTTAAAAGGATACCAGGATGGAATTTAGGGCTCATCCTAATTCAGTAAACTGTGGTCTTTGATCTTCGTCTGTAAGTAGATGTTTCATTGAAGATCAAAGACCACAGCCTTCGGTATGGGTTGCAACTCAATGAAAGAAAACAAAAATCCTCACCACTGGACCATTAAATAACATCATGATAAATGGAGAAAAGATTGAAGTTGTCAAAGACTTCATTTTGCTTGTATCCACTATAATATTCATGGAAGCAGCAGTCAAGAAATCAAACGACATATTGCATTAGGCAAATGTTCAAGAGCAAGGATGTCAGTTTGAGGACTAAGGTGCACCTGACCCAAGACAAGGTATTTTCAAAAGCCTCATATGCATGTGGAGTCCTGGTGTGGTGCTGTGGGTTAATGCACCAGACTGCAAAGCCATTTGAACTGCAAGGTGGGTGGTTCAAGCTCACCAGCTGCTCCTCGGAAATCCTATACAGTGTTGCTATAGGTCGAACCAACTTAATGGCATTTAACAACAACAACATATGCATGTAAAAATTAGGCAATGTATAAGAAAGACCATAGAAGACTTGATGCATTTGAGTTACAGTGTTAAAGAAGAATATAAAAGTCCCATGGACTGATAGAAAAATTAACAAATCTGAGTGGGAAGAAATATAGCCAGAATGGTGAAGCTTCATCTCTCATACTTCGGACATGTTACCAGGAGGGACATGTTCCCTGGAGAAGAACATCATGCTTGGCAAAGTGGAGGATCAGCAAAAAAGAGGAAGACCCCTTCCCCCAATGAGATAGATTGGCACAGATAATAAGAATGGGTTCAAGGGTAGCAACAATTGTGTTGTGAGGCTGACACTGGACTGGGCAGTGCTTTGTTGTGTTGTGCATAAGGTCACTATGAGTCAGCACCGACTCAGTGGTACTAACAACTAATCCAGTATGACTACATCTTAATTACACCTGCAAAACCTTCTCTCCAAGTAAAGTCACATTCTGGGGCTCTGGGTGGACATGAATTCTTGGGAGACATTGTTCAACCCTGCACAGCATCCAAGTGGAGCTTTTGCACAGATAGGTGGGTATGTATGTCTGGGCCTCCGTGTAGATGGAAAGACAGCAATTATCAGCAGAGAAGGGGTAGGTAAGCCGGGGATTAGATGAGATCTCCTGGGGGAGAGCAAATTTAGAAAAGAGATCCAGAATGGAGCCCTTGGGTTCTCCAACATTTGGAGACCCAACAGAGGAGAGGATGACTGTGAATTGAAGCTTGGAGTCCTGAAGTTACAAAGAGGCAATGCTTCAAGAAGAGAGTGAGCAGTTCTGTTTCATGTCTTTAAGAAGCCAAGTGAGATGAGGACCCAGAAGTGACTAGTGAAGTCTGGCTGATGCCTGTGATGAGGGCAATATCATGTGCATTCCCCACCCCCTATTCCCACCCCAGCCCTCATTCTTTGTTGTACTCTTAATTGGTAAAATAAAGAAAGCCAATGATGTCTTGGATTTTTTAGATTGAATCAAAACTCAAAAGAATGCCATATACCATTTTCCAGCTGCTGGTGATGGGCTAGCCACAGAGGCAGAAGACAAGGATGGAGGGGATAGACATTTGCTGCAGATCTTAACAAAGTGGGCTGGGCAACCCACACTCCCCACTACCATTTCTAAAACTGAAAACATTTTCATTTCAACTCTCATCCATACCAATATTAAGAACATAAACTTGTATCTGTCCATTCTGTGACAGGGCCTATGATGGTGAAGAAGACCTGACTTTGACCCTGGGAGATTTAAAAGGAAGGCAGACAAGTCAACAGCTCCTTAGAGCAGAGCATAATAGTCTCCTAGTAGATGGGGCTCTGAGAACACAGAGGAAGGGCCAGGGACAACTTTAATGAGCAGGTGACACTTGGTATTGGCCTTGAGGAATGACTAGGAGTCCAGCCAGAGGAATATAAGGATTAGAGACATGAGACAGCATGTGTGATTGGGAAGCACACTTCATGTTGCAGACAGCAAATGTGGGGGCACTGAGAGATACAGGGGCCAGATCTTTAAGGGCCTTAAACATTAGTCTAAGAAATGTAAACTTTGCTCTGTAGGTCAGCATTTCCCCAAGTATGCCCTGTGAAGCAGAAACCTTGAATTTGCTCTGAAGATCAATAAATCCTGGGGTCAAACCCATTTGGGGCCTGCTGCAGAGTAGATCCTTCCTCGTGGAGATTTCTTATGTACACTAGTGTTTAAAAGCTCAGCAAAGTTAGAGTTTTAATAATAATAATATGTGGCAGAACCAGGAGAAAACTCAAGAAGAAGGAAATCTTACTTTTTAGTTTTTCGAACGACCCTTTGTTGGTGTCATATGTACTGGGATCCTCACAAAATTAATACTTCTCAGTGGCAAAACTGGAAAAAAGAATGGGGAAATCAAAGGTGGTGAAATGACAGTTTAGGACCCCACATTAGCCCCAGAACCAATAGACAGTGGTCAATTTAACCCTTTACTCTGGGACTAAGGATACTTCATTCATTTTGTCAGCAAATATCTATGTTGCATCTGCCCTGGGCCCACTCTACTGATGTCAGTACAACAGTGAGGAGTGGGGGAATCACACATGATCCCTGACCATAATAGAATTGTAGTCCCAAAAATATGGGCTGTGAATTCTAATTCCTATACCTATGAATTTAGGGTTTAGATGGAGTCCTGGTGTGGCGCTGTAGGATAAAGCACTGGACTGCAATGTTGGTTTGAACCAAAAGGTCAGCAGTTCAAATTCACCAGCCAGACGCTCCTTGGAAACCCTACACAGGGTTGTTATGAGTCGAAACTGACTCGACAACACTTAACAACAACAACTCCTCAGTGTAGGTATGGCTTACTAAGAAAAGCCCTCTCCAATTCCAGTTTTCTTTTATATAGCATTGTGTCCCTTTCCATCAAATCTTAGTTTACCTGATTAACTGAATGAGTGTCTATAACCCAGTAGGCAATCAGAGGCAGTGTCTTCGTTATCTGCTGTTGTTGTTGTCGTTCAAACCAACCTTGTGGTCCAGTGTTTACCCTACAGCACCCCACTAGGCAAGAAGAGGAAGTAGAGGGTGAATTGTATTCTGGGTAGAAGGCCTATGGGGCAAAAGAATATTGCAATTACATTACAAAAGGAAGACTTTTATTCATGGCCCTTTATCTAGCTGAATATGACAGGCCCCAAATTAGGAATAAAACATCCCTAGCTTCTGAGTTTGGGATGGATGGAAAGAGTTCCGGGGTCCTGGTGGAGGGTGGGGGCTCAGCTGTTTCAAATGCAGGACTATGAGGCTAAACTTCCGTCCCCATGTGTGTACAAATGGAGCACACAAAACCACCAAGCACAAAGATCAGGATCCTCCACCATCTCCCAAGCAATAAGTGTGAACCATGCGCTCTGCTGGGTACACATAATCTCAAATTGTCAGACACAAATGCCCCATGTACATTCATCCTTCCTTTCATAAATAAACAAAATGGCCCCAACATGCATCCTACCTGTGGTAGAGAATCCTACAGTCCCACAGTGCCTGGAGGAAGTCACATTTCTCCCAGACTTCACTCTGTCAGCTCTCTTCCTTGGCTGAATTCTCCAACTCATTCAGGTCTTGGTCCCTGCAGCTGGAGTTTTCTCTTTGTTCAAGAACTCTAAAGTCTTTCCTTTGACTCCACTAAGCAATGCTGAACACAGTGCTTATGTATAAGTGAGGTTTACCGAAGGTTTGTGGATAACAAGGGTGAATATATCACACAGTCCATGATTTAAAATTGAATTCTTTTTCTTCAACCTCAGCTATTATCCTTAAGTTCATGGGTTCCATTATGTTGCTCAGACTCCCTATCTCTCAAGATCTCTTCATATTCTTTCTTTTATATCCTGGGAATGCAACCCTTACCTTAGATGTCTTGAGCTCAGTTTGTAAAGAAATAAGACAAGAATTTGAATACAAGTGGCTTATTTGGAATGTGCTGGTAGGGGCAAGGAGAAATAAGATAAAGAAGAGATGGAAACCAATATAGTGTTAATGAGAAGCTTGCGTGTGAACATTGGACAATGAATAAGGAAGACAATAGAAGAATCGATGCATTTGAATTGTAGTGTTGGAGAAGAATTTTAAATGTACCATGAACTTCCAGAAGAACCAAATAATCAGTGTTGGAAGAGGTACAGCCAGATTAGCAAGACTTTGTCTATCATACTTTGGATATGTTATCAGGAGATAGCAGTCAGTACCTGGAGAAGGACATCATCCTTGGTAAAGTAGAGGGTCAGCGACAAAGAGGAAGACCCCAAATGAGATGGATTGACATAGTGGCAGAAGCAACAGATTCCAATGTAACAACAATTGTGATAATGGCATAGGATTGAGCAGTGTTTTATTTTGTTGTGCATAGGGTCACAATGAGTCAGAACAGAGTTGATGGCACCTAACAATAGCAACAACAACAATGAGCAGTTTACCAATGTGGTCAACTGTGACTCAGTCCCTCTGGGGACTTCTGGGAGATGGTGTGGAACATGCTACTAGACAGTCAAAGTAACATATTTATCCTCCAACATCCATCTGTTATGAGTTGAGGGATTCTCCCTGTGGCATTAACTCTAGCAGGTACAACCTGCATCTTGAGCAAACTAAGAAAAAGCTTGCTGGAGGGTTTCAGTTGGAGGGCTACAGAGGGATGAGCCTTGAGTTCAGAGACCTATGAGAAAGACACCAGCAGCATCTGCTACAGTGGAACGGGAACACACACTCATCTCATTGTTGTGGGGGGAGGGGTTCACTGTTCATACCAAAAACAATCATCGAAGTATATTGCTACACAAGCCCTCTCTTTCCAGGGGCAGCCTGAGATGAAGGACTGGAGAGAACTGAGCCTGTAGGTGATTGGTGTTCTTGTTAGGATAGCATGGCCAAGAGAATGATCACTGGATTCTCACAGACCCAGGTTTGAAATCCAGATCTACCCTGAGGAGAGAGAGAGAGAGCAAATGCTTCCTCATAGAACTGAGGAGTAGCTGAACCCTGGTCACCACTTCCTCCTTGAAGCCCTCTCCTCTGAACACAATTTTTCAGGCTCCTGCATTCCCTCTGCCTCTGCCTTCTCTATATCAGCATTCCTGGTGGACCTTTCCTGGACCCTAAAGCTTTCTCTCACTTAGAAATTGCATCACATCCATGGTTTCAATTACCAACTTTAATGCAGATGTCTATGTGTGTCCTGGTGTGGTACTGTGGGTTAACGCGCTGCAGTGCAAAGTCAGTTTGAACAACAATGTCAGCAGTTCAAGCTCACCAGTCACTCTTTGGAAACCCTAGATAGGGTCGTTATGGGTCGGAACCAACCCTATGGCAGTTAACAACAACAACAACAACATCAAACCTACATTTGCTCCACCTTCTTCCCTCTTGAACTCCAGACATTCATTTCCCACTGTCCCTACACATCTCCACCCAAGTGCCTCCCAAGTTCAAACTCAATGTGTTCAAACAAACTCATTGTCTTTTTTCCCCAACCTGTCCCTCCTATCTGACTTTGACTCAGTCACCAAGACCAAAAATGTAGTTCCATCTTCCACTACTCATCTTCCCTTGGACAAGTCAACTCTCCAATCTACCTACAGCCCAAGACAGGGCCACAATCATCTCATACCTTCACCATCATCCATGCTATTTCCTGCAGCTAGAGTGATCTTCCTAAAATACAAGTTGGACCAGTATCCATCACCCTGCTTAAAGTCTTCAGTGAGTCACCATTTTCTTCAGGACCAGACCCACATTGCTAAGCATAACGATATGACACTTCACCACCATCTAGGTACTGCCTCCCTTGCCTGTTCCATCTCTTGCTATAGACACATCTTCAGAGTAACTGTTCCTGGGATATTCCCTCCCAGATGTTTCTACTAGCGAGGGCTGGACTCTGAGTCATCCCTGCATCTTCAATGGCCACCAGAGAAAATGAAGAAACAAATAAGGCAGGATCTGACCTGTGTCTTTCTACATGAGAATGTTTCCATAGACCAAGAGACTAGGTAAAAAACAGGTTGGTGATAGTGGCTGGTGGGGTGAGGGACATGAGGGCTGGCACCTTGTCTTAAAGGAAAGCGTACTGGTGCTGGAAGGGCAGATGCTGTCAGTAAGAATGCCACCTCCCCCATGTGACCTTTACCAAAGGCATTTTTGCTAAATGTCAGGTTCATTAGATGCAGGATTTGGAGATGGAGGAATCACGTTAAAATGGAATCAGAGACAGGACAGATAGGTAGACATCATCCAGGTTGACTTGTTCTCACCAGCCTGGAGAGTGAAGAGATGCACTTACTCTACAGGGGATGTCTGGGTCAGGGCCATGTTTCTCCTTTAGAATGGAGTTCTAAAGGGCAAGATGACCTCCCAACAGTACCCAAAACCTCCATATTATTGTTGTCCAATCCAGGGACCAGGTCAGTAGCCACTATGGAGTCTCTGCCCATGGTTCTCATCATTTGGTAAACTAAGATCCAGGTGTCCTGGTGTGGACAGACTTCAGGCTGATTGGATCTGTGGCAGAACCCAACAGAACTGTAGTTCTCAGAATGAGCAGCCACACTGTCTCTCCCATTCTGCCTACCCCTTTGGCATTCAAAATAGAGCCCGGGGTTTGAAGCATCTTATCATGCCCAAGTCTACCCTGAGAGCTTCCAGGCTTACACATACACATCATCTCCCATCCACCCCCAGCTCTAAATGCCCACAGACCTTCATCTCCTCCTAGAGCTGACCTGACCCCCACTCCACAGCTCTGCCTCCTCTTTCTCCTCCTCCTCCTCCACTCTGTGGAACTCCTCTCCCCCAGCCAACACCGCCATCCCTCCATCGTGAACGCTGAACATTCCACCCAGACTCCTGGCTCTGCACCCTCCACAGCTCCTTGGCTGCCAACTCCCTCTTCACGCTTCCCAGAGGAGCAGCTGTCAGCACGTTCTGGTGGCTGGGGATTGAGGAGCCAGAGACAGGAAGAGATAGTGCATGGAAGGCAGAGACAGAGAGAAGAAACTGAAAAGAAAGCAAAGAAAGACCAGAAAAGAAGGAGCGGAAGAAAGGATCAGATAGCAGAGGACAAGGCAGGGGAGAGAAAGACAAAGTGAGAGATAAGAATAAGAGAAAGAAAGCAAACATGAGGATGGAAGAGGAAACTTCAACTCACCTGCTCAAGTTCATTGCTGCCATTTGCCTGAAGATGTGGATGGGGAAACCAGAAACATGTGACAAGTCACAACAGAGGTGCATCCCTGGAGGATGAACTAGGGGAGACGCTGGGCTCAGACAGGGCTTCCCAGTAGTACTGGGGTCAAGGAGGTGGAGGAAGGAAGGAGAAGACATGTTTAAAACTCAGCACTTAAGCTGCACACACATGCTCACATACAGAGAGATACACATATCCACATAGCTGTTGTTAAGTGCCTTCAAGTCAGTTCCGATTCATAACAACCCTATATAGGGTTTCCAAGGAGCAGCTGGTGAGTTTGAACCAACAACTTTGCAGTTCAAACTGACCTTGAGGCCCAGTGCATTATCTTGCAGCACCAGAAACATATATCTATATGTCCACATACATGTGCCTACACATAGAACATACACTACACACAGAAACATATATGTATATATATATATACACAGAGCTAAACACACAGAAACAGCATATATACAAATATAAGACACACAGAGTCACACAGACATACACCCTTAAGTTGCTCCAGGGGCTGAGTAGTCATTGGTCTGACGATGAGGAAGCTCCAACTATCTGTGGTCCATGGTAGGGGTCAGGTCAACCCAAGTCATCCACCCTTGGGGCACTTGGACACACCACCCCAGCAATCTCATGCCAGTCACAGCCTGAGGGTCCACATGGTGGACTGCCTCCAAGCCCCTGTTACACAGGGGATAAGAGCAGGAGGGACCTGCCAATGGCAGAGCTGGAACTGGAACCCAAACCTCTTGCTCTGACCCCAGGAAGGTACAACTTCATGTGAGGATGCCGCTGCCCTGGGATGGCAATGGGAAGGGGCAGGTGGGCATATGAGCCTTTCCTCAGACTCACATCACTTAAAAGCCTCTGCTGCTTTGGGCTGGGGGAGGCCTGGATTTGCTGCACTCCGAAAGGAGGCCCTCTCAGGGATGGGGGAAGCTGCCACATGAGGCAGGAGTGGGTGAACAGGAAGCACAGCCCTCCACTCCAGCAGCTCTTCCCAAGTGAGGATCAATTCTGCTCCAGGACTGGCTTTAATGGAAGCTCAGGAATCACTGGAAACTCTGGAGACGTCAAAGAAGGGAAGAGGGGCTCCAGTGGGAGGACACTCTGCTGGAGGTGGAGGCCTGAAATAAATTCCACCTCAGCCAGCTAAACAGACAGAAGTCACCCCAGGGAATGCAAAAATTCAACCTCGCTCTTTCTGATATTACTGAAGCCAGACTTATGCTGGGAGCTGGGGGCACAGCTGTGGATAATAATAAACCAAAAACAGAAAACCACAAAATCCCCATTGCCATTGAGTTGGTTCCAGCTCATGGCGACCCCATGTGATACAGAGTAGTACTGCTCTATAGGGTTTCTCAGCTGCCATCTTTATAGTCAGTCACCAGGCTTTCCCTCCATAATGTCTCTGGCTGGTCTGACCTGTCTTCCTTTAAGTTGGCTGTTGTTGTTAAGCGCTGTCAAATTGGTTCTGACTCATAGCGAGCCCATATAGGGTTTGCAAGGTGCACCTGGTGAGTTGGAACCGCCAACCTTGTGGTTCAAACCAACCTGACAATCCAGTGCTTTATCCCACAGCGCCACACCAGCACAAACCATTTCTGACGCTCAGGGCCAGCCATCCATTATTGACCAGGGCTTGGGCAGACCATACCTTTTTTGACCCTCACAACACAACATTTTACAGGTGAGGAAACAGTCTCAGCGAGGTGAGGTGACCAAGAGCCTAGCCTGGACTTTCAATCTGAGCATCTCCAAGGTCCACCTTCTGTCTTTCACGTCCCCTCTGTATATGTGCAGACAGGCCAATCAAGAAGGGATAGTGTTGTTTTTAAGTGCCGTGCAGTCCATTCTGACTCATAGCGACCCTATGTGGAGTTTGAACTGCAGACCTTGTGTTGCCTATCCTACAGGGCAAAGCACCTCTCAGGGCACTTAGAGCAGGAAGTCTTCAGACAGAGAGAGCCCCGTTTGTTTGGAAATTTTTTAGGACTTCACCTAGCTCTGTATCTAGCCTCAAAGCCTGAAGCTCAGGTTACAGTGAGAAGTGAAGCAGCATGATGGATGGATGGAGCCTGAGGCCATTATCAGGTGGCCTGGCTTGAACCCTGATGTTGCTGCTGCCTGGCTGTGTCCTATTTCCTTGTCCCCAAAATGAGGGCAGTAAAAGCACATATTCATAGGCGTCTTGTGAGGTTTAAATGAGGTGACCTTGTAAAATGGTCCTTAACAAATACCCAATAAACTTAAGTCAGGGGTGTGGTGGAGACCTGGGTGGTACAAACTGCTGACTGAAAGATGGGTGATTCAAGTCTACCCACACCACCTCAAAGGAAATGCACAGCAATCTACTTTTGGAGTAATCAGCCATTGAAACCCTACGGAGCACAGTTCTACTCTGATACACAGGGAATCACCACGAATCAGAGTTAACTTGAGGGCAATTGGTTTTTGGTGTGATTCAGAGACAAACCACTCCACTTCTCAGGATGAGAAACAGTCAGGGAATCTAGAAAAGCAATAGGTAATGGAACCAAGACAAATCCATGTGGTGGGCTTTCCCTTGTGATGCCCCCTCCACCATCAACAAATACTGGCACACTGTAAATGATTGATGAGGCTGGATTTGTTGCAAAACCCAATGAAGTTGCAGCTGAATTCTTCAGCCCAAGAGGATTCAGGGGGTGAAGCAGTGGGTACCAGAGGTCTCAAGTCCCCAACGTGTCATAGAAACACTGAGGAAAGGCTTTAGACTTGCCCCACGTCATAGAAATTTGAAAGTTTCCAAAAATGTTAATTAAAATGCAAGGATGGGCAGGCTTCCAGCTGACATCTGGGTTAAACCAACTGGTGAGAAGCTTGCACAGTGCCAAGGGGATGGGGGTAATAATAATAATACCATCTGATACTGATCGAACTCACAGTACACCGGGCACTATTCAAAGCACTTTGCACAATCAAACCAGTTGCCATTGAGTTGATCTGACTCATGGTAACCCCCTGTGTGTCAGAATACAACTGTGCTTCATAGGGTCCTGGTGTGGTGTGGCACTGTAGGATAAGCACTGAACTGATAACCACAAGATTGGTGGTTCAAACCCACCAGTTGCTCCTTAGAAACCCTATACGGCTTAGCTGTGAGTCAGAACTGACTTGATAGCACTTAAGAACAAGAAACCATAGGGTTCTCACTGATGTCTCCAAAGTAGAGCCCCAGGCCTCTGGGTAGACTTAAACCTTTCTGTTAGCAGTTGAGCACTTCATGCTTTGCATCACCAGAAACTCTTTACAAATATTAACTCATTTAATCCTCAAAACACTCCTTCAAAGTTGGCACCAGGATGATTTCCATTTTTATGGAAGAGGAAACTGGAAACAGAGAGGTTAAGCAGTGTGCTTAAGGTTACACAGCTACTGAATGGTCAAGTCTAGAGGCTAACCAGGAAAGTCAGGCTCCAGAGCCTGCACTTTCAACCACTACTCCTCTTGTCTTCTGTGGCGTGAAGGGTGGATGATGAGGAAACAGCCACACAGAGCTCCCAAGAGGAGAATGCTTCAAGCCTGCCTCAGGGTCTGCAGACCTGGTCACAGACTGAAAGGAAAGATTCACCAGGAGCCACGTCCCTGGCTTAAACTGGACATTTCTCAGAAACTTCAGTGAGCTCAGAGTCTGCACCTCTCCCCTGAGGCACTGATCCGTGTGAAATGTTAAGTGCCAGGGTGGGGCCAACATGCTACCTTCAGCCAAACCAGTCATGGACCAGTGGCTCTGAGCCCTCAGGCATGAGCCATGTTCTCCCTTGAACACTTGGCTGACCAAGCCTGGCCCCACCCCTCACAACACCCCTCCCCTGGCTCCATCCACTGCTCAGATAATGCCACCATCTGGGGCCCATCTGCAGGGAGTCTGCCTGCTTGCTAGAAGGGGGCAGCTTCCATCTGCATTCTGGGGGAGCATCCTGGGCCTCCATAAATCTCAGAGCAGGCAGGGTGGTGCCTGTCAACATAAGATCAGAGCATAAAACACAGCCCTGTTAGCAACCTGCCTGAGAAGATGTGAGCTACAGTGCTCAGGGATGCCCCCGAAAGGTCAGTATCTTCAAAAATGTAATTTCACAAGGTGAAAAAACCATGGGCTTGGGCATGATGATGTAGGATCAAATTCTAGATTCATCCTCAATGGACGGGGCCTTGGTTCAGCCCTCTGAGATAATGTGAATGGAGCTTCAAAAAGTTCTTGAAGAAATTCCATTATCTTTTAGTCCCATTTCCCCACAAACTTCCTGAAACTCATTCAGACAAGACAGACATTACCAGAACTTCATCTTGCTCATTTTCATATCCCTTACACTTAAAATAAGTTACACAGATGTTTGTGGGAATGAATGGTGGGTGAATGTAGCCAAACCAACAGCCATTCTGCCGCCTTTCTTGCTAACAGAACCCCCTAATTCAAGCCAGATAACACTTGGCCTTCCCCTGGAGACAATTCCTGATCCCTCTTAACAAATCCTGGCATCCCTGTTCCTCTTTGTGATATTGGTGTAAGGATGAGCATGTGACCCAATTCTGACCAATGAGATATAAAGAAAAGTCTGGGGATTCTGGGAAAGATTTACATCCCTGATAAAAAGTGAACAAGGAGAGCATTTTTGCTTCTGTGTTTCTCTGCTGCTGTGGAGGCTGTTGTGGAGGAATGAGGTGTTTGAGGATGAAGTCACCAACTGGCAACCACAAGAGATGTCACCATCATCTGAGAATGGCAGAAGAGAGAAAGAAGAGTACAAATCCTCCGTGATACCACTGGGCTGGCTGCCAAATCAGCCATGGGACCTCCTGCCATAAAACGCCTTGTGAATTAACAGTAAAGGTCCACCGGGTTAAAGTTACTTCTAGTTGGGTATGCTGATACTTACAGCTGAAACTATTGCTATCTGATGCCGTGACAAATGTGATACAGTGACAAATAAATCACAAAGGAATGAATGAGGGTCTTGTAGCCTAAACAGCATTGTGCAAATGTGTGTTATTATAGATTATTAATATGGTAACACCTCATTTATCCAATGTTATCAGCGGCAGGCTTTTGCTCAGAAGGAAACTTTCATGATAATTGAAGATTACCCACTTTAGGCACCAAAATATTATTTTGATTTTAACTGCTTTTGATTACTAAAAGAAAAAAAATTATATATGACACATTCTCTCTCTCTCTCTCTCTCTTTCACTCTGTGTGAAAGAAAAAGAAAGGGAAAGAGAGAGAGGATGCTTGCTGACAAGAATGAATTTAACTTGGCTCAGACACTGTTCACCCACAAACACACACAACTAAAGTGAGTTGGTGCCCAGCACTGCCCTGGAACTGGCAGCAGTGGGAGGCTGCAGGGTCTTGCTCTGATTTCCAGAATTATCACCCCTCCTAGACACGTCCCATCAAGCTGCCAGCTGTCACTTCCTGCTACTCTCAGATTGACTGCCTCTTGCAGCCCTCCCCTACTTGGACGAGTTTCTCTACTCTGGCTGGGAAGCCAGATTACCGAGCTTGCTAGACTCGCGTGTAAAAATGGATTCTTTCAACAGTCCCTGAATAAGGCTCTGCTTTAAGTGTACTAGACCCAGGATTCAGAAAGTCAGCTCCCACTCCAAAGAATCATTCATTTATCCACCAAATATTTATTCACCTACTAACGGAGGCAGTTGTCGAGTCCTTACCATCTCTTGATGGCTCCGTTTGTTACAGAGTAGAACTGCTCCATAGGATTTTCTTGACTGTAATCTTTACAGAAGCAAGTAGCCAGGCCTTTCTTCTGCGGTTCCACTGAATAAGTGCAAATGGCCACCCATTAAGTTAATAGTCTAGTGCAAACCATTTGTACCATCCAGGGACTAACAATAAAGGCCAAGTAAGAATGCGAATGTTGGAACCACACAAAGACCTGAATTCAAATCCTAGCTCTACTTTTTACTAATGATGCAAATCAGGTTGTTGGTGTTGTTGTAAAGTGCCTTTGAGTAGATTCCAACCCATAGCAACCCTGGATAGGGTTCCCGAGGCTGTGAATCTTTAAGGGAGCAGAAAGTCTCATCTTTTTCCCACAGAACTGCTGGTAGTTTCAAACTGCTGGACGTGAGATTAGCAACCTGGCTCGTAACCACTACACTTCCAGAGCTCCTTGCAAAACAGGATAGGTTACTTCATTTCTCTGTGTTACCCTCATCTGTACATTGAATGTATACTTTGGAGCCAGACAAAGATCTGAGTTCAAGTTCTAGCTTGACTTTTTACTAGTTATGCAAACCTGTTGTGGCACCACAGAAGAAGCACTCGGCCTCAAGGTTGGTTTGAACCACAAGGTTGGTTGTTCAAACTCACCAGCTGCTCCTCAGAAACACTATACAGGGTCGCTATGAGTTGGAACCAACTCTATGGCACTTAACAACAATAATATATACTGAACCAAAAACCAAGCTCACTGTCATCAAATCGTTTCTGATTTATAGGCACTCTACACAGGGTTTCTGAGGCTAGAAATTACTATGGGAGCAAAAAGTCTCATCACATTCTTCTGCAGAGCAGCTGGTGGGTTTAAATCAGAGTCCTGGTGTGGTGCTGTAGGGTAAGCACTGGACTGCAAGGTCAGTTTGAACTGCAAGGTCGGCAGTTCAAATTCATCAGCCGCTCCTTGGAAACATTATACAAAGCTCACTATGAGTGGGAACCGACTCAATAGCACTTGCTCAATAGCCCTGTGGTTAGCAGTCCAGGGTTTATCCTACAGTGCCACCAGGGCTAATAACGGTATCTTCCACATAAGGATGATACAAGAAATATATAAGATAGTGTTTCTAACACTTTTAGAGCAGTGCCATTTACTTCGTAGGTTCTTGACAAGTGTGAGTTCTTGTCATTGTTTTTACTCATGTGCTGGGCTTTTCTCTGGACACCAGAGAAGCACTGGCCTGGTCTCTGTCCCTAGGAATGCAGCAGCTGACCAGAGTGATGGATTAATATATAGGGACAAGTACTAACAGGAGAAACCTGGGCAAGGAGAGAGTTGACTTGGGGGGGGGGGGCAAAGAAAGAACCGTAATCCAGACTGCAGGGGCCAAACTGGAACTACAAAGTTAGTAGACATGTTAGTTTCCTAGGGCTTCAGTAACAAAATACCACAAATGTACAACCGCAGAATATGATTGTCTCATAGTTCTGGAGACCTGAAGTCTCAAATCAAGGTGTAGCAGGGCTACACTCTCTCTGAAGGTTCTAGAGGACATCTGTTTCTTGCCTTTTCTGGATTCTGGTGGCTGTCGACATGCCTTGTGGCTGTATCCCTCCCACATGTCTCCGTCACATGGCATTCCCTCTCCTATGTGTGCCTGCATCATCTCTTCTCTCTCTTTTAAAGACACTTGCTATTGGATTTAGGACCCAATGGGGTAATTCAAGATGAACTCATCTTGTGCTAATAACATCTGCAAAGATGCTTTCTCCAAAAAAGATTATACTCAGGTTTCAGGGATTAGGATGTGCACAAACTCTAATCCCTGAAACCTAATTCTAAACCAAGAGATGGAAAGGACTCGACAACTGCCTCAGCTGCCATTCAACCTACTACAGAGAAAGGGAAGCTAAATATGGTCCCAAATGATAGAAGCCCCAGTGAACAGAACAAATTGCCATGTGTGAGGGGTTTAGGAAGCAAGAGGACCTTGCTTGGCCTGAGTAGACTCAACACAGAGCCCAGCAGCCTGGGGTTCAGAATAGGCACCTGGCTTCAAAAATGTCACCAAAATCAACTGGGAATGTCAATCCAGACTGATTATGAGGTAGGCACATGAGTGCTCAGGGATTTCTCTAGTCACTGAGGAGCTTACTATGAGTGGCAATCAACCCAATGGTTATGGGGTTTTGGTCTCCTTCCCCCACACCTGGATGGAATGGGGTTAGGCCTTTGGGTCTCCAGCAGTCCTGGCTCCTCCTTGGACTGACAACAAGGTCATATCATGGGATCCTCGTGGTGCTGCTCATCCTCCATCCAAGGCAGCCTCTGAGCCTCCCAAAGAGGAACCCAGCAGGCATGAGCCCCCTGGGCATCACCATTCCAAACTCTTCTGTGCAGCCACGAGCCATTGTTTTTAAATGAGAATATGCCTGCACTAGGCATGTTTTTAAATCAAGTATACACCCATATTATTATTGCTGTTGTTAGCTATCATCATCTTGGTCCCCAACTTACAATAATACTGCCTGGTTCAGCACCATCTCCATGTTCCACTGCAGATCAGAACTTAGTCATTCACAGTGTTTTTGCTATCTGATTTTTCAGAAGTTGGTTTCCAGGCCTATCTTCCTAGTCTGTCTTATTCTGGAAGCTCTGCTTCAACATCCCAACATGAAAACCTTCACTAACAGACAGGAGATGGATATGCATGAGGTGTATCCACCAGGAATCAAATCCAGGTCTCTATTTGTTGTTGTTGTTAGGTGCCATCAAGTCGGTACCGACTCATAGCAACCCTATGCACAGCAGAACGAAACACTGCCCGATCCTGGGCCAACCTCACTACTGTTGCCATGCTTGAGTCCATTGATGCTGCCATTTGGCCAGTCCATCTTGTTGGTGGTCTTCCTCATATGGAAGGCTAGAGTTCTACAACTGAACAACCAATGCCTCTTGGTATATATGTTCCTATACTCCTCCATTAATATTTGACATGCATTGTAAAACAAATATTAAATTATTGAGATTTATAAATTATTAGATTTATAATAAGCTAAAGTCCTGATGTAGCACTGTGGGATAAAGCACTGGACAGCAAGGTCTGTTTGAACCACAAGTTCAGTGGTTCAAACTCACCAGCCTTTCCTTGGAAACCCTATACAGAGTCATTATGAGTCAGAACCGACTTTACAGCACTTAACAAAAACAACAAAGATAAAATATTTAAATTATTGCACTGTGTTGTATTAATTAATTGTTCACATGCACCTTTGCTCTCACTAAACATTTTAATGAAAGGTTCCATACAATAAGTGCTGGGCTATGAACCACAAGGTTGGTAATTTGAGCCCACCAGCCCCTCCTCCGGATAAAGGTGAGGCTTTCTACTCTCCCAAATACTTAAAGTCTCAAAAACCCTTTACAGGGCTACTGAGTTGGAAGTCTACGACAGAACAATGTGATTGAAAATGTTTCCATTTAAAAAGTAGAATTTTACGATATGGTGACTTGGAGTTCTGGTTCTTAATTCAGATTATTTTGATACTTGGCTTTAATTGCTGTTATAGACGAAAAAAGGTATTTTGCAAAGATACACTGATCCAATTGGGAAAACAGCAATACTGAATGTGCTTACTAAATCTTCATCCTTATTTTTCATTTCTGTCTACCAATTATGCAAAGGTTTTTGTTGAAATTCAGCAAGCAAATTTCCATCTTCCCTGATGTCAATCAGCAGTTGTTGCAAACTAATCAAAAGGTGTTACATTTTTATATTTTTAGCAAATAGGTTCTGAAACACTTTATTTGGTTTTTTAAAAAATAAAACAGGTTTAAAAATTATGTTCCAAGTTTTTAAAGTTTGCATACATAGAGTTATTATAGGTGACATATGTATATCATTTTTATCACTAACATCTCAAAACAATGGAAACATTTCCAAATGTTTGTTTCCAAGATGCTTTCTCCATAACTCTCGTTTCTTTCAGAAAGCAATTTCTCTGTCAATGTTTACATATCAAATGGACTCTAAGGAACAGAAAAAAAATGTGCGCACTTTTTTTTAACGTTCTCTCAAAATATCTGTTACCTAAATGCAACGCATATCTTGAATTGGATCCTAGGAAAGAAAGAGGACATTAATGGGGAAACTGGTGAAATCTGATATGTGTGGAGTTAGTAACACATCAACATTAATTTCATAGTGTTGACAAGTGTACTGTGGTAATGTCAGATGTTAACATGGTAGTAACTGGACACAGTGTACTGGAAATCATTGTACTGTCTTTTAGCTATTGTGTAAATCTAAAATTATGTCAAAATAATCATTTAATTTTTAAAGCATTTTCTCGTATAGCACACTACTGGCAGTCAGATGTCAATATAAAAATAGTGAGTTTGAAATACCCCTTTTTGTAAAAGAAAAAATGCATACCTCATCTTTAAGTTCCACATCTTATTAAAGTATTTGCCGCAAGACAGTCATCAAACCTCTATATCTTGATATAAAATACTGTAAGAATGCTACTATATATTAAAGTTCTTGTTTTCATAATACAAACAACTTCAATGACATCCTGCATAATTTTGTGTACTTCTGGTCTCAACTGCTTTGCTGCAATAGCTAGTTTGAATTAATTTTATGTTTGGAATAATGTCTGCAGTCTTAACCTGGAATCCCCTATGGATTGCAGTTAAAGCATCTGCTTTACTGGTGGTTGCATTTGTACTGTTTTCCATAAAACATTACTTTTATTAAATAAGTCATTGGTTATTGAAACTATATCTTCTCCAGTCTATTTCATTAAAAAGTAATTCTTTGAGTATTTCATTATTGAAACCCAAATCTAGTACCTACCTTAAATTGAGACATGTTAGAAGCATCTGTACTTTTATCCATTTGTAGAGCAAGCCTCCCACATTGTGTAATTGGTTCCAGTACATGTTCCTTCACAGTGCTCTCTTAGCATCTTCCAGCTGTATCTGCTAACACAGTAATGCATTTTCGTTTTCCATGGCATGTTGTCTGTAGATTATTTCCATTTGTTTTTTCTGCAGCAGGAGGAACAAGCATTTTCCTTGATGGTATGTGGCTTTTTATCTTTCACTATTAAGTAAGGAGACCTCCTAAGAGGCATCTAAACGTTTGTCACAATGTATCAGAACTTAGGTAAAGAACTGAAAGGAACATTGCATGACTTCAGGCATCCCTGAAAAAAAAATCTGAGCTTTGTCTTTATGTACTGGATGCCTTTTTTTTTAAAAAATGACAGTACAGTAATAATTAGGAGAGTCTAGGTATGTTAAAATAACAAACATTCCCAGTATCTGTGACTTTGAAAAATGCAGGGTTTTTTGTATGTCAAATGCTCATGCCAGATCAACTATGATTGTGTGCCAAGGGCTATGTTCACTCTAAGAACTAGGGAAACAGACCACCTCCTTTCCAGAACATTATCAGTCCTGTGGCAAAGGGGGAAAGACTACTAGGGTTTGAATTGCATCTTCAAAAAACACACATTGCAAATTCTAACCTCTTGTGATAGTTAAGGTTTTGTGTCAATTTGACTGAGCTGGGATTCTCAGTGGCTTGACAGTTGAAATGTAGTTATCCCCTAATGATGAAAGCTAATATAATGTAATCAACTCTATGATAAGGTTTGCTACGAGCAGTCAATCAATTGAAAGGATGTTTCCTCTGGAATGTGACCTGCTTCAAATATATTGGACCCTAAGGCAAAGGCTGCTTGCTCTCTACTGGGTGTAGATCTTACATCTGGCTCTTCTTCTGACCTCTAGTACTTTGTACTTGAGCCAGTGGTCTGCTTTATTATCTGTCAATCCTGGGAGTCATCAGCAGAGTGCTTCTTACCTTCTAGATGTGCCAGACCTGCTGGACCTGCCTGCCTGCCACCCAGCCTGCCTGACAATATTGACCCATCAGCGCTGCAGCTGCTTGAGTCAGAAGCTTTCAGCCTCACATCTAACCCACAGACTTGAGACTGATCACCTCTACAACTATATGAGCCATTTCCTTGATATCTTTCTTTACGTATACATACATAAATTTCACTGGTTTTGCTTCTCTAGAGAGCCAGGTATAAGACCCCTCTATATGGAAGCAGCAGTCAAGAAATGAAAACAACATGTGGCATTAGGCAAATCTGCTACACAAAACCTCTTTAAAGTGTTCAAGACCAAAGGTGTCAGTTTAAAGACTAAGTTGCACCTGACCCAAGTCATGGTATTTTCAATAACCTTATATGCATGTGAAAGCTGGATAATGAATAAGGAAGACTGTAGAAGAGTTGATGCATTTGAGTTGTGGTGTTGGAGAAGAATATTAAAAGTACCATGGACTGCTATAAGAACAACAGCAACAAAAATCTGTGTTGGAAGAAATAGTGCTTCTTAGAATCCATGATGGTGGGACTTTGTCTCTCATATTTCAGACATCTTGTCAGTAGGGACCAGTCCCTGGAGAAGGACATCATGCTTGCTAAAGTGGACGGTCAGTGAAAAAGAGGAAGACCCACAAAGAGATATATTGGCATAGTAGCAGCAGCAATGGGCTTAAGCTCAATGATTGTGAGGATGGTGTAGATTGGAGCTATGTACAGGCTCCTCATGAGCACAGTTAGGTGTTCCAGAATCCTCATTCTCTGCTTGTCATGATCCACATGACTTCAGACAATCATAAGTTTTTGCATAGTCAATAAAGTGCAGGTAAACATACTTCTGGTATTCTCTGCCTTCAGCCAAAATTCATCTAATGCCAGCAATGATAACCCTTATTCCACACCTTCGTCTGAATTCGGATTGAAGCTCTGACAGTTCAATGTCCTTGTACTGTTGCAGCCATTTCTGAATTATCTTTAGCAAAATTTTACTTGCATGTGATATTAATGATATTGTTCAATGATTTTCACATTCCATTTGGTCAACTCTCTTTGGAATGGGCACAAATATGGACCTATTCGAATCAGTTGGCCAGGTAGGTGTCTTCCAAATTTCTTGGCATAGATAAATGAGTATTTCCAGGGCTGCATCAGTTTGTTGAAATATTTCAGTTTGTATTTCATCAATTCCTGGAGGCTTGTCTTTTGCCAATGCCTCCAGTATACCTTGGACTTCTTCCTTTAGTACTATTGGCTCTTGATCATGCGCTACCTCTTGAAATAGTTGAACATAGGCCAGTGTTTGTTTTTTTTTGTTTTTTTTTTTTGGTACAGTG
>NW_006408624.1:4004604-4007951 GCF_000296735.1 Chrysochloris asiatica | reverse complement strand
TGTGGACATGTTTCAATTTTCTTCAGCTTCAGCCTGAACTTGCATATAAGCAACTGATGGTCTGTTCCACAGTTTTCCCCAGACTTGCTCTGGCTGATAAGGAGTTTTCTCACCATCTCTTCCCACAGATGCAGTCAATTTGATTTCTGGGTATTCCATCTGATGAGGTCCATGTGTATAGTCATCTTTTATTTTGTTTAAAAGGGTATTTGCAATGAACAAGTCATGCAAACTTCTATCATGTGATCTCTAGCATTGTTTCTATCACCAAGGTCATGTTTTCCAACTACTGATCCCTTCCTGTTTATTTCCAAATTTTGTATCCCAATCACCAGTAATTATCAATATATCTTGATTGCATGTTTAATCAATTTCAGACTTAAGAAGTTGGTAGAATTCTTCAATTTCATCATCACTGGTTATAGTGGTTGGTGTGTAAATTTGAATATTAGTGGTATTAACTGGTTTTCCTTGTAGGTATGTGGATATTATACTATCACAGACAATATTATACTTCAAGATAGATCTTGAAATGATCTTTTTTGATGATGAACGTGATGCCATTGCTCTTCAATTTGTCATACCCAGCCAGCATAGTAAACCATGTGATTGTCAGATTCAAAATGGCCAAAACCAGTTCATTGCAGCTCACAAGTACCTAGGATATATTTATGTGTTCCATTTCATTTTTGACAACTTTCAATTTTCCTACATTCATACTTCATACATTCCATATTTCAGTTATTAATAACTGTTTATGGCTGTTTCTTTTCCATTTGAGTTGTGCCCCATCAACAAATGAAGGTCCTGAGGGCTTTACTCCACTTATGTTATCTTGATTAACTCTAAGGATGCAGCTCTTCTTCAGTCATATTTTGAGTGCCTCCCAGTCTGATGGGTTCATCTTCTGATACTATAATTGACAGAATTCTGGTGCTAATCATAATGTTTCAATATTCAATACTCTGGTGCTATCAGACAGTGCCCCACTGCTATTCATGAGGTTTTCATGACTCAACATTCAGAAATAGTCCACCTCTCTTTCTTCCTAGTCTGTCTTAGTCTGGAAGCTCAGCTGAAAACCTGTCCACCATGGGTGTGCCCTGCTGGTATTTAAAATATTAAAATCCAGGATGACAGTAATATGCAATGACAGTAATATGCAAGCCACCACAGTACGACAAACTGACACAAGTCATGAGTTTGCAAACTTGTTTCTAAAATGTTCTCTTGTGTCAGATATTATTAAATCAGCAGTATTGAGTCACAATTTTCTATTCAGAGTGGAAGTATCAGCTCTGCAATTTTCTAGCTCTTTGTTGAACCTCTGCTTGCATTTATTAGTATTCTCTGCACACTGTGGTATCTTTGCATGAAATTGTAAAGCCACATGCCAATTTTTTTTAGCATTTTTGTTATCCGTTATCAAGTGATTGCTTGAAGACTGGACTGCTGTTGTGATCCACAGGGTTTTCTTTGGCTGATTTTCAGAAGTAGATCACCAGGCCTTTCTTCCTAGTTCATCCTAATCTGGAACCTTGCTGACACCTGTTCAGCATCACAGCAGTATGCCAGCCTCCACTGACAGATGGGTGGTGCTGTGCCTGAGGTGCTCTGACACTTTAGACACTTGGAATGCTTTAAAATCACAGTTTATGAAACAGTTGAGTTAGCATTTGAACCCATGTCTATCTAGCTCAAAGCCTCATGTTCTTTTTTTTTGCATTACCCACCCACTGTCATTCTGTTGATTCTGACTCATACTGATTCTATAGGACTGAATAGAACTGTTCCATAGAGTTTCTGAAGTTATACATCTTTATAGGAACAGAAAGCTTCATCTTTCTCCAGTGGGTTGACTCATGGATTTAAACTTCCAACCTGACAGTTAGCAGACCAATGACTAACCCACTGGGCACCACCAGTGCTCCTTTTTCTGAATTATGTGTGTTTGGGTTGATAATGCAACTGTTAAAATTAGAAAATTCAGTAGATGGCAAGGAAAGAGGGAGAGGCAAATATATCAACATTCTAGGCTTATGTAGTTAAAATTTCCTCCAAAACAGACCCTGAGACAAGACTGCATGCAATAAGTTTGGGAGACGACCCCAGGGAACATTGTAAGGAAGTGAGAACACAGAAAGGAAGAGAGCCAACAAAAATGTGTTAATGAGTGAGAAACTGGGATTCAGTCCTGCTGGGACGTCTCTATTAGGATGTAACACACCTCAGAATTGTCCTACCAATGAAGGAAGTGATCTGAGATACATTATGTAGTAGGCAGAGTAATGGCCCTCCAAAGAAGTCCATGTCAGAATCTCCAGAGCCTATGGATATGATAATTTATATGGCAAAAGGAACTTTGTAGATATGATTCAGTTAAGGCTCTTGATATGGGAAGAATGTTCTGGATTAGCTGAATGAGTCCAATGTAATCACAAATGTCCTTTTAAGAGGCAGACAAGAGGGTCAGAGTCAGAGAAAGACTGGAAGATGATACACTTCCGGCTTTGAAGATGGAGGAAGTGGCCACAAGTTAAAGAACGAAGATGACTTATAGAGTTGGAAAAGGTGAGAAAACACGTTCTCCCCGAGCCTTCACAATAAACATAGCTCTGCCAACACCTTGATTTTAGCCCAGAAGACCTATTTCAGATTTCTAACCTCCAAAACTGTAAGATAATAAATTTAGGTTGTTTAAACCACTGTTTGTGGTCATCTGTTACAGTAGCAATAGAAGATATATAGAAATGGAGATATAGAGATCCAACAACTCTTATCCTTTATCAATCAGATTACAAAGTACATTTCCACAGCCAGAGAAAGTTCTGACAGTGAGATGTGGGACATCGTTGTCATGAATGGGAACTAGCTACAAATGACAGAATAACAAAATGAGGCATGAGCTGTGGACACCTATGGTAAAAATAGAAATGATCAGATTTTAGAAATATCTCTAGCTCATAAGATGTTTTAATAACTGTTGTTGTTGTTAAGTGCAGTCAAGTTGGTTCCAACTCATAGTGACCCTATATAGGGTTTCCAAGGAGCAGCTGGTGAGCTTGAACCACCGAGCTTGCAGTTCAAACCGACCTTACAGTCCAGTGCATAAACCCACAACACCACACCAGTACATAAGTGTTAATATCACCAAATTCCTAAAAAAAAATTAAAAAATAAATCAGACAGGATTTTTAATAGATTATCTGTAGTGGACAATACTTTCAATGAGAACTTAAAAGGGACAGGAGTCCCTAATACAACAGTTAATATGCTCAGCTACCAACTGAGAGACACTTCAGAAGAAAGGCCTGGTGATCTACTTCTGAAAAATCACCTGATGAAAA
>NW_006408624.1:4002650-4003119 GCF_000296735.1 Chrysochloris asiatica | reverse complement strand
TCTCAATTTCCTCTCACTACTAATTTCCATATACTCATGAAGCTCACAGAGCACAGCTTTCGATATGGATTACATCTCAATGTTAAGAAAAAAAAAATCCTCACCACTGGACCAATAAACAGCATTCTCATCAATGGAGAAGAGATTGCAGTTGTCAAGGACTTCATTCTTCTTGGATCAACTGTCAACACTCACTGAAGCAGCGGTCAAGAGATCAGACGATGTATTGCATTGGGCAAATCTGGTGCACAGGAACTTTTTAAAGTACTGAAGAGCAGAGATGTCAGCATGAGGACTAAGGTGAGCCTGACCCGAGCCATGGTATTTTCAATAACCTCGTATGGATGTGAAAGCTGGACAGTGAATAAGGAAGATCGTAGAAGAATTGATGCTTTTGAGTTGTGGTGTTGGAGGAGAATACTCAAAGTGCTGTGGACTGCCAAAAGAACCAATAGATCTGTTTTGGAAG
>NW_006408624.1:3997999-4002550 GCF_000296735.1 Chrysochloris asiatica | reverse complement strand
TTAAGTACCATCAAGTCAGTTTTGACTCATAGTGACCCTGGACAGGGCTTTTGAGGAGCCGTTAGAGGGTTTGAGCCACTGACCTTTCAGTTAGCAGTCCAGTGCTTATTCTATAGTGCCACACCACGGTATAGGCTACTGCCATTTTAAATGACTAGCAAAGAATACCAGAAAGGTGTTTACCTGTGCTTTATTGTCTATGAAAGGCTTTTGTCTGTGTGTATCATTCCAAGCAATGGACAGCATTGTAGAGAATGAGTATTCCAGAATGCTTAATCATGCTCATGAGGAACCTGTACATAGACCAAGAAACAGTCATTTGAACAGAACAAGGGATTATTTTAAATCAGGAAAGGTGTGCACCAGGGCTGTATTCTTTCATCATATGTATTCATTCTGTATGCTGAGCAAATAATCCAAGAAGCTGGATTATATAAAGAAGAACATGGCATCAGGATTAGACGAAGGCTTATTAACAACCTGCAATAGCAGATGATACAAGCTTGCTTGTTGAAAGCAAAGAAGACTTACAATACTTACTATTGAAGATCAAAGGCTACAGCCTTCAGTATGGGTTGCATCTCAATGTAACGAAAACAAAAGTCCTCACAACTGGACCAATAAATAACATTATGATACATAGAGAAAAGAAGTTGTCAAATACTTCACTTTGCTTGGATACACCATCAACATTTATGGAAGAAGCAGTCAAGAAATCAAATGACTTATTACATTAAGCAATTCTGCTTCACAAAACCTCTTTAAAGTGTTGAAGAACAAAGATGTCAGTTTGAGAACTAAAGTGGGGCTGATCCAAGCCATGGTATTTCAATAGCCTCATGCATGTGAAAGTTGGACAATGAATAAGGAAGACTGTAGAATCGATGCATTTGCGTTATGGTGTTGGAGGAGAATATTAAAGGTACCATGGATTGCCAGAAGAAAAACACATCTCTGTTGGAAGAAGTGCAAACTAGAATGCTCCTTAAAAACCAAGATGGCCAGACTTTGTCTCTCATACTTTAGACATATTATCAGAAGGGACCAGTCCCTGAAGAAGAACGTCATGCTTGGTTAAGTGGAGGGATAGAGAAAAAAAGGGAGACCCTCAATGAGATGGGTTGGCACAGTGGCATCAACAATGGGTTCAGCCTCTTTCTTTCAGGGCTGACATGGTCTATCTTTTTATCTGCTTCTCTCTGTGAGAATGTTCTGCCTTCTCCCCATCCTGGTTGTGTACCATGACCTCTCAATTTCCTCTCACTACTAATTTCCATATACTCATGAAGCTCACAGAGCACAGCTTTCGATATGGATTACATCTCAATGTTAAGAAAAAAAAAATCCTCACCACTGGACCAATGAACAGCATTCTCATCAATGGAGAAGAGATTGAAGTTGTCAAGGACTTCATTCTTCTTGGATCAACTGTCAACACTCACTGAAGCAGCGGTCAAGAGATCAGACGATGTATTGCATTGGGCAAATCTGCTGCACAGGAACTTTTTAAAGTACTGAAGAGCAGAGATGTCAGCATGAGGACTAAGGTGCGCCTGACCCAAGCCATGGTATTTTCAATAACCTCGTATGGATGTGAAAGCTGGACAGTGAATAAGGAAGATCGTAGAAGAATTGATGCTTTTGAGTTGTGGTGTTGGAGGAGAATACTCAAAGTGCCGTGGACTGCCAAAAGAACCAATAGATCTGTTTTGGAAGAAGTGCAGCCAGAGTGCTTCTTGGAGGCCAAGATGGCTAAGCTTCGTCTCTCCTACTTTGGACACATTGTCCGGAGAGAACAGTCACTGGAGAAGGATGTCATGCTGGGTAAGATGGAGGGTCAGAGAAAAAGAGGAAGACCCCCAACGAGATGGATCAGCCAGGTGGCATCACTGGATGGCGTCAAGTGTGGAAGCGGTAGTGAGGTTGGCCCAGGATCGGACATTGTTTCATTCTGCTGTGCATGGGGTCGCTATGAGTCAGTTCCAACTCAACGGCACCTGACAACAACAACAACAACAACAACTAATTTCCAAAACCTCTACCTTTAGATTTCAGATCCCCTATAGGGTAAATGGCCCAGTCCACATGGGGAAAGTCATGCAATCACAGGTCACTAGACATCAATAATGGAGCCAATCAAGAGTAGGGAGAGCTAGAGAGAGAAGGGATCATGAACCATGTCCTGTTGAGCCACATGGGGAATGTCTGGGGGGTTGTAAGCAGTTAAGCACTCTGCTACTAACTGAAAAGATTGTAGTTCAAGTTCACGCAGAGAAGCCTTGAGAGAAAGGCCAGCAATCTACTTTCAAAAGATTGGTCCTTGAAACCCTATGGTGAGCAGTTCTGCTCTGACATACAGAGGTCACCATAAGTTGTCATTGATCCAACAATAACTGCTTGGGTTTGATTTTTGGAACCACGTGGAGCCAATCCCATGTATGCAGGGTTGAAAATGACCCCAAGTTGCAGCTTTGGCTCTGCTCCAAGATTCAAAGGAGGACTGGATAGATACTCTAACAACTCTCCCTGAAAAGCAAGTGTGTTTGAGTAATTCCATAAAAGTCCTCAAACCTCCATTCCTCTCTGTATTGTTGTTGTTGTTATATGCCGTGGAGTCGGTTCCGACCATAGCGACCCTGTACAGGGTTTCTGAGGCTTTAAATCTTTACGGGAACAGAAAGCCTCATCTTTCTACCGCAGAACAGCTGGTAGTTTCGAACAGCTGTCTGTGAGATTAGCAGCCCAATTCGTAACTACTACACTACCAGAGCTCCTTCCTCTCTATATTAGTACCCTTGTAATGCAACATTGCAGCTCTCTCCACCAAGAAGTGGAACCTATTTCTTCATTCATTGACTCAAGCCAGGCCTTGCAACTTACTTTGGCCAATTGAATGCAGCAAAAGTGATTATATCAGTTTTAAGACTAGTCCTTAAGAGAATATGCATACATATACTCTTTCTCTTAGAATCCTGCAATTGCCATGCAAAAATGTCTCCTGAAGGATATGAGAGACACGTGGAGAGAAGTCCCATTTGGATTAGTTCTCCTCACAGCCATCCTAGACCAAACATTTGACCATAGATATATAAGCATTTTCAGTCAAAGTCAACCAAGCCTGGCCGAGATCAGAACAACCATCCTCATGACCTGTAGATTCACGAGCAATATTAAATGTTTGTGGTTTTAAGCAGAGCTTTAGAATATTTTGTAATGCAACAATCGTTCATTGACACAGTAAGTCAGGACTTGAACTCCCAAACCAGTTGAAGGATGTGTGACTATGAAGAAGCCTGTCAGTCTGGCTCAGATGGACACCAGCTACCCCTAAGAAGTTGTCCCTCCTCCACTACAGCCTCAAGCACCAACCAGGTGACAAGAGCTGCCAATATCCTCATGCAAAAGAACTAGCCAACCCATGCATAGGCTATTTCGACCTGACACTGTAGATTTTACAGAATATTGGTCAAGGAGGACTTCTGCCCAGAAAAGATGATCTCATCAACAGAAATCAGATTAACCAACAAATCTTCTTTCACCACTATCCTTGAAAGTATGATCAGAAAAACTATGATCTTAGCTTCCATATGATCCCATGTTCTTATTTGCTTCATTCAGACAAAAAAGTTGAGTCACCTAGAAGCTGAATCTTCCTGGCCAAGAGGAAGAGGACTGAGCTTCAGTCTGGATTATGCCTGCCTGTGGACTGAAGTCTAGTCTCTTGAGAGATTATTTCTCACTGCTTTGATTCTCAAGTATTTGAATCTGGGGCACCTAAACATTAAACTGTCAAACCAGAGCTAGGGCTATGTGGATGCAGAATTTTACCACTTACAAATGCATTTGAGAGGGAGTGTTTTTATTCCTAAGGAGAACGCCCATAGCTTTTATATGATTCTCAGAAGAGCTATGATCCAAAAAAGCTAAGCACTCCAACTGCAGGAAATATTCTGGATGCAACATTGCCAGGATAAATCAGTGTTCTTACAGGCCTGTAACTGTGCATTACCCTGTCTACATGTTATTGTACTTATACATTACAGTTCCTATAAGAAATTGTAACTGTATTATAGAATCCATGCATTACTGTAGTTATCTATCCCTCATAGGGAATGTCACTCTAACTGTAAGTATCTATTTTTACTCTATCTAAGCTAGTCTATTTTGTACTGCTGTTCCATGCCATGGAATCTGTTCCAATTCATAGTGGCCCTGTGTATAGCAGAATGAAATACTGCCCAGTACTGCCCAGTCCTATGTTATCCTTACAATCATTGCTATGTTGAGCCCATTGCTGCAGCCACTATGTTAATACATCTCACTGAGGTTCTTCCTTTTTTTTCACTGACCCTCTGTTCTTCTATAGGAACTGGTCCCTCCTCACTGTTGTTGTTAGGTGCCATCAAGTTGGTACCAACTCATAGCAACCTTATGCACAACAGAACAAAACACTGCCCAATTCTGGGCCAACTTCACTACTGTTGCCACGCTTGAGTCCATCGATGCTGCCACTTGGCCAATTCATCTTGTTGGGGGTCTTCCTCTTTTTCT
>NW_006408624.1:3994453-3996870 GCF_000296735.1 Chrysochloris asiatica | reverse complement strand
CTCTTTGGAATGGGCACAAATATCGTTCTCTTCCAATCAGTCGGCCAGATAGTTGTCTTTCAAATTTCTTGGCAGAGATGAGTGAGTCCCTCCTCATAACATGTTTAAAATACAGGAGACAAAGTTTCACCACAATCACTTCTAAGGAGAATTCTGGTCATACTTCTAAGATAGATTTGTTCATTCTTCTGGCAGTCAGTCCATGGTATGTTTAATGTTCTTCACCAGCATCAAAATTCAAAACCATCAGACTTCCTTATTCATTCACATGCATTCCTTAAGCATATTCACAAGCAATGAGGTGATTTAAAATACCATGGCTTGGGTCAGGTGCACCTTAATCCTCAAGGTGACATCTTTGCTTTGACATCTAAACACTTTAAAGACATCTTTTGCAGCAGATTTGCCCATTGCAATACATCATTTGATTTCTTGGCTGGTGTTTCCATGTGCTGATTGTGGATTCAAGTAAAATGGAGTCCTTGACAACTTTAATATTTTCTCCATTTGTCATGATGCTCTTCATTGATCCAGTTGTGAGGATTTTTGTTTTCTTTATGTTGAGCTGTAACCCATACTGAAGGCTGTAGTCTTTGATTTTCATCAATATGTGCTTCAAATCCTCACTTTCCACAAGGAAGTCATCTACACTTCTCAGGTTGTTAATGAGTCTTCCTCCAATCCTGATGTCATATTCTTCTTCATGTAATTCTGCTTCTCAGATTATTTACTCAACAGACTGCGTAAATCAGCAATGATATTTCTCATTCCATGTCCCCTTCTGAATCCAGCTTGAATTTCTGATGTGCCCTGTCAATGTACTGCTGCAACATTTTTCAATTTCCTTCAGCAAAATAGTATTTGCATGTAAAATTAATGAAATTATTTGATCATTTCCACAATCGTTAGAATGGAATGGGCACAAATATTGATCCCTTTCAGTCGGTTGGGATCCCTTCCAAATTCCTTGGCATAGATGACTGAGTGTTTCCAGTGTTGCAATTGCTTGTTGAAATGTCACAATCAGTATTCCATCCATTTCTGGAGTCCTGTTTTTTGCTAATGCCTTCAGTGCAGCTTGGGCTTCTTTCATCGGTACCATTGGGTCTTGATTATATGCTACTTCCTCAGGTTAAACATCGATTAATTCTTTTTAGTACAGTGACTCTGTGTACTTCTTCCATCTTCTTTTAATACTTCCTGCATCGTTCAATTGTTTGCTCATAGAATCCTACAATACTGCAACTTGAAGCTAGTAATTTTTCTTTAGTTCTTTCATCTTGAGACATACTGAATGTGTTCTTCTTTTTTTGGTTTTCTTACTCCAAGTCTTTACACATCTCATTTAAAAATTTTCTTTGCCTTCTTGAACCATCCTTTGAAATTTTCTATTCAGCTCTTTTACTTCATCATTTCTTCTCTTACTTTAGCTACTGTACTTTCAAGAGAAAATTTCAGAGTTTTTTATGTCACCCATTTGGTCTTTTCTTTCTTTCTGTTTTTTTCTTGGGTTTTTTTGTTTTTGTTTTTTCATGTATGATATCTTGTTGTCATCCTACAGTTTGTGTAGTCTTAAGTTATTAGTGTTTAATGTATTAAATCTATTTTGAGATGGTCTCTAAATTGAGGTAGGATACAAAGAGTACAGGTGGTATGGTGAGTTAATCATTGGACTGCTAACCACAAGGTCAGCAGTTCAAACCCACCAACAGCTCCGCAAGAGACAGATGACACTTTCTGTTCCCATAATTTACAGCCTTGGAAACTCTATGGAGAAGTTCTACTACTCTACCCTATAGTGTAGGATGGCAGTGAGTATACTCTGGCTCTTGTGAACTTATTCTACTTTTCTTTAGCTTCAGCTTGAATTTGCATATGAGCAATTGATGACCTGTTCCACAGTAAGTCCTTGGCCTTGTTCTGACTGATGGTATTGAACTTCTTCATTGTATCTTGCCACAAATGTACTCTACTTGAGTCCTGTGTATTCCAACCAGTGAGGTCCAAATGTATAGTCACAAATTATGTTGTTTAAAAGAAAGGTATTTGCAATGAATCAACTGCTGGTCTTGTAAAATTCTATCATACCATCTCCAGCATAATTTCTATCACAAAGGTCATATTTTCCAACTATTGAACTTTTGTTGGTTTATTTCCAGTTTTCACATTGTAATCATCAATAATTATCACTGTACTTGGTTGCATGATTGGTCAATTTCAGACTGCAGAAGTTGCACACAAATCTTTAATTTCTTCATCCTTGCCATTAGTGGTTGGTTCATAAATCTGAATAATTGCTTGTAGGAATGTGGATATTATATTATCCTATCATTGACAGTTTAATGTATCAAATCAAATCAGATTTGATGCATTAAACACTAAAGACTGAAGACCAGAAGAGTTGTGGGATGACATCA
>NW_006408624.1:3961036-3992608 GCF_000296735.1 Chrysochloris asiatica | reverse complement strand
CATCATTGATGGAGTCAAGTGTGGCGGCGGTAGTGAGGTTGGCCCAGGATCGGACATTGTTTCGTTCTGCTGTGCATGGGGTCGCTATGATGGCATCTGACAACAACAACAATCATTGACAGTGTTGTACTTCAGGGTAGATCTTGAAATGTTCTTTTTAGTGATGAATGTGATGCTGCACCTCTTCAATTTGTCATTCCTTGCCTAGTAGACCATATGATTGTCCAATTCAAACTGGCCAATACTAGTCCATTTCAGCTCTCTATTGCCTGGATATTGATCTTTATGAATTCCATTTCATTTTTGACAACTTCCAATTTTCCTTGATTCATACTTCATGCATTCCACATTCTGATTATTAATGGAAGTTTACAGCTGTTTCTGCTCGTTTTGAGTTGTGCCACATTAGCAAATGAAGATCCCAAAAGCTTTATTTCAACCACAAATCTATTTTGTGGAAGATTTCATAGCTCTTCCCCAGTCATATATTATTATTATCTGTAGGATAAGCATGGGGCTGCAAACCATGATGTTAGTGGTTCCAACCCACCAGCTACTCCTCAGAAACTATATACAGGGTTTCTATGAGTCTAAATTGACTCAACTGTGCCTAACTGCAAACACAATAAAATTTATATGCATATGGAGTCCTGTGGTGCTGTAGGATAAGCACTCGACCTCAAGGTTGGTTTGAACCCAAGGTTGGTTGTTCACACTCACCAGCCACTCCTCAGAAACCCTATACAAGGTCTTTATGAATCTGAACCAACTTGACAGCACTTAACAACAACATATATATGTGTATACATACATACACACACACATATATACACATATGACTGAAACTGTGTGATACTTGATTTTATGTTTGTTACTTTATTTGTTATTTATCTGCCTTAGTACAGCTAAAGGTTATTATGTGTATATGTAACTGTAGCTGTGTGCTACTGCAGTTACATTACTACATCTCTATTTTACTGTATTCACGTAGCAGATTCCGTTATTGTGTGTAGAACTCTAATTGCATTACTATCTCTATGCATTACTACTTTCATGTTCTTGGATCTAGGTGTTACTGCATTAATTACTGAAGCCAGGCATTAATGCAACTACATATAACTGTGAAATTGCTTTTACTTCAATAATAAAATAAAAATAGCCAACATTTGTTAAACACCTGTTATATATCGGGCACTCTGCTACATGCTTTACATACAATTACCTTACCAAATGATACAACACTCTTGCATTACAAGATACATACCCATTTTACGTATGAGAAAGCTAAGGTACAGATAGGTTACCCTTCTGCTCAAGGTCACATAGCCAGGATGTGGTAAGGAAGGACAGGGAAGGTACCTTGAACTCAGGCATGTCTGATGACTTTAGCTGTGTGACAGCAGCTCTATAGTGCTATAGACTGTTGGGTACTTGCATGCTTGGGACATAAGCACAGAAAATGACTCACTGTATAAAGATATGAAAAGGTACTTACTGAGTACAGAGTAAAGTTTAAAAACCTATCAACTTCATTTTCTGACACTTTTGTTGAGTTAGGAGTTCCTGAATACAGAAACAATTAAGTCACTAAAAGAACCTTGATTGAGTTAGCAGACAATAAATTTAAAGAACAATGCAATTCATTCTCCTAACTTTCAATGAATTTATAAAGACATGAGCTTAATTGTTGATGAGCTCTGTCCTTATGAACGTTATTGATTCTAAAACTGTGTGCTGCAGGCTGAGAAACCCTTGGGCCCAGAACGGATGCCCTCCAATAAAACCACCACCACCAGGAATGGAGCCCCTTACTCATCCCCTTCTAATCTCATCTTCTCCCAAACTCCCAACCAGTAATAACCTCAGGCCTCTAAGGAAACTCCATATCACTTTCAGAACTTCCAACCACAAGGCTGCATCCATAACCCCAGCTAAACCCCCTTTCCCAAGTCCAGTAGAAAGCTCTGTTGGGAATTTGGCCAAGGCCTTGAGCTGCATCAACAAGAAGGAATTCTCAGAGTAGGGGTCTCCTATGTTCCAACCCCACCACTCTGTCCAGCTCTGACTGAGCCAACCACAGAAGCACCTGTAAGACCAACTGCCTTAATCTCATTGATTACTTCTCCTCTGGGCCTGGCTTAGTGTCTCCAGACCTCAAAACTCACAAGCAACCCTCCCAGTCCTGCCTGCTATAGGCATGCCTATACATGCTGCCACTATGCTCCTCCAAGGTTGACCCTCACATGATTCTCAGCTCCCTTCTAAGTTCCAATCCCTAGTGCTAAAGTCTGTTCTCTTCATGATGACTTCCAGCTGTATTTACAAGTAACTGGTACAGCGCTATAGAAGACTTCTGCAGCCTTTTGCTCTTGAATTCAGTTAACATTGAAGCACAGTGAATGGGAACTCTTGGAATAAATGCCTAAATCATATCTAGGTTGTTACTGAGTCTCATTTTGAATGTTCAAAACACGGAACAGTGTTCTATCAAGAAGGAAGGAAACACCTTAGAAATGAAGCATCTACTTTTGAGATTGTCAATACAAAACACACATAGCACTACTTCTATATCTCTTGCCCACTGCAGACATTACTAATCAATCACACTCTCTCCCAGAAAGCCTGGACATAACTTTAGAATTTTCTCAATCCAGGTCTCCAGCATGTGAAGTAAAATACATTTCCCTTCTAGGCCAACTACCTTATTTTACATATGGAGAAACTGAGGTGGAGAGAAAAAAACGGCTTTCCCAGGGTCACACAAGTCAGAAGCAAAAATCAGAGTGAGAATTCAGAGGTCCTGGATGCTAATCCTGGCCATTAAGGAAGAGGTTCAGTCATACAGTAAGACAGAGCTGGGAATATATCAGCCTCACTTCTAAGGAGGCCTCACTGGACTAAAAGGAGTCAATGTACCCTGCTCCTCCACAATCGGTTTCAATAACAACCCTCTCACTCCAGATGGGGGAGTAGGGGGTTTCTAAAGTGTTTCAGTTCAAGGAGAAGATGGTTGAAACCAGGTGTTTATCTATGTCAACTTACCTGCTCTTATAATAAACTTATGTTGTTGGTGGTTTCTGTCAAGTCTGTTCCAACTCATGGCAACCCCATGTGTGCACAGTAGAATTGCTCTGTAGGGTTTTCAAGGCTGTGATCTTTCCAAAGAAACTGCCAGGCCTTACTCCTAAAGAGCTTCTGAGTGGGTTTGAACTACCAGCCTTTCAGTTAGTAGTCCAGCACTTAATCATTTGCACCACCCAGGGATTCTTAACAGACCTATGAGTAGGTACTATGCCCTACTTTAAAAATAAGGAAACTAAGACATGGAGAGGATACATGATTTCTCAAGCTCACATAGCTGGTAAGTTCCACAGTCTGGCTCCAAATGAACTAAGCCACTCAAACTACCAAATCGTACACAACACCCACTCCCCAAAGGCTACACCAACTTATCCACTACCTCTGCCAACAGAGCACAAGAGTACCCATTCCCCTACAGCACTGAATGGTATTAAACCCCTTAAACCACCTGGTGAGCAGTAGCCTGATCCCATATAGAACTGGTCTAGTTTCCAGCCAGGCAGTGGGCTCAGCTGGGCCAAGAGCCCTTAACAGGGGCACCAGCTCCAAGGCTTGGGGTCCCCTGTCTGCATGAGTTGGGGGTGGGCTGCTCTTGCCCATGGGGCCTTCTGTCTCTGTCAAGGAAGATGAGTCCACCAGAGACTTGAGCAGGGAACAATAGATCATCCACTCACCGGGATTAATGAGGCTTCCCCATGTTTGTGGAGAGGTGATTAAGGAGCTTGTAGCTGTTTCGCCTCCTGTCAATAGAACAAAAAGCTCAGTGGCTGCTGTGTTCAGAGGCTTTGGAGAAGAGTTATGGACAAGGGGATCAGGAGTTTGTGCTTTGTTCTACTTTGTGTTTTTCTATGTAGATACCAAACAACAGACCTTTGCTCCACCCTCTCCAATCTAGAATTCTCCCCCATTGCTACCTATGCACTCCACAAGTATTTATTGAACCTTTAGCCTACACTAGTCCCCATGTGAGATACTAAGAGTACAGGAAAACCAGAAGAGAAGCAGTCTGTGCCCTCATGAAGCTTAGAGTCTGGTGGGGAGATGGCCCTCAGACAATTAAGTCCACACTGTTGTGGTTATTGTTGTTAGTCGCCATTGTGTTAGCGATGGTGACTTTATGTATGACAGAATGAAATCTTGTCTGATCCTGTGCCACCTTCATGATCTTTGATGGTTACATCCCTTGTTGTGGCCACTGTGTCTGTCCCTCTCATTGGGTTTTCCCTTGTTTTTGCTGATCCTCTATTTTATCAAGTATGATGTCCTTGTCTTATGAACTGTCCCTCTGATGACATGTTCAGAAAAAGCAAGATAAAGTTCTACCATCCTTACTTCTAAGGGGCATCCCAGTTTTATAATGGTTTATTGAATTACAAGTGTGATGAAGTATTGCCCAGAAGTACAGAGGACCATAAAGGTATGTGATAGGGGTCCTGCCTGTTTAGAAAGTATGGAAGAATCCTGGGATATGGTAGAGGAACAGATGGAATCTCAGTCAGGTCTCTTAGGGAGGTAAGCTCCACGGGACTTGACAACTGATTATAGGAGGCAAAGATGAGATTTCTGACCAAAAGGACTATGATGGAATGTACCACTAATGTATGGACAGAGCACACATGGCAGGGTAGGTTTGGAGAAGGCAGGATGATGAGTCTAGACACCCATGAGATTCCCAGCAGGAGTTAGGTCTAGGCTGAAGACATAGATTTAGAAGACAATGTCAAGATCAGACAGTAGCTGACTATGTGATTTCCAAAGAGAGAGAAGAAAGAGAGTCAAAGACTTATCCCTGAGGGAAACTATACAAACAGAGAAAGAAACTGTTGGACAAAGTGCATGCTTTAAAAAATGAGAAGAGAAAGGTAACCAAAAAAAAAAGAAAAGCAGTTGACAGTGTCAGATGCTGGCAAGAAATCTTATTAAGGACAGAGATGTGTCATTGAATTTGATAAGTGGGTCACTGGTGGCCTTGACAAGAGTGGCTTAGGTGGAGACAGCACCATATTGGAGCAGGTTCTTGAGAGAATATGGCAGGCAGGGACGTATGAAATGTATACAAACTTTTTAAGAGTGTTGTTGTGAACGTAAAGTGAGAAATGGCAACCACTTAGGAGACATCTACAGGGACACTTTAAGCAAATATGCAGACTGAGAGCTCAATTCTGAGTTGGAAAAAGAGGGAGAGACATTGAATGAATAAACAAGTAAATGAAAAGATAAAGACCTAAGGAGTGAGCTGGTGGCTGAGGATCCTGGGGCCAGCAGGAAGGAATGTGATCCAGGACATTCATGGAAAAGGTAGGGAGATCTAGACTGAAAGGTTGGACCCTCCCTCCCTCTAGATGGGATTGGATTGAGAACATGATGGGGGATAGAGGGAACTCAAGATCAAGGTCAGTGTATGGGAGCCCACATACAGCAACCTAGATGTGCACAGTAAAGGATCAGCTGAGGTTGTCTGCAGAGTGGAACAGTGGTGGAAATGAGAAGAGGTGGGAGGCGAACGGAAAGGGCTGATGAGCAACTAGGGGAAAGTGACAAAAGACAGCAAGAATTTGGTCTGATGATGACTATAGGGCAGTGGAGCCCAAATGACATTGGGAACCATTCTCATTCCCAATAACTATAATAACTCCCATTTGTTGACTTAAGTACTTTCATTTTCATAAAAGTCCAAGGAGATAGACTTCATTATCCCCTTTCTACAGATGAAGTTACTAAGGCACAGAGAAATGGATTGTCCAAGGAAATATAGCTGCTAAGTAGCAGAGCTGGGAATTGAACTTGAGTCTGTTCGGTACCAAGCCCCTCACTCTGTAAGTGTTTCTGCACCATTTGCCAGCCTAGGAGTAGAAGAGGGGACAGCAGGTACGGGGTCTACTCGGGGCTGACTGTGATTGTGCTCATGAGTGTGCTGACCACAGTCATCATGACACAATGTCCTGGGTTCAGGAAGCTAGGGAAGTGGTGAGGTGGCATGGAATGGCTGCTCAGAGAGGCTGGAGGAGCCGCTGGGGCTGGTGGAGCATGAGGACTATGAGAACAAAGAAGAGTCATCTCCCATGGGTGGTCTGCAATAGAAAGGGAAGGATGAAGGCACAAAGAAGCACCAAAACCTTCCAGATAGATCAGAAAATGTCACACCGTAAAAGTGAGACAAATAAACTTGACACAAAAGTGGGTTGGGACAATCATTTAGTGACCAAGTTAGAAGAGATCCTGCCAGCCATTATAAAATCCTCAGGGCTTCAAGCTCAATAAGATCTGGAGCTGATACTTCTTTCTCAGTTTACTTTGTTATGGCCAACGTATTGAAATTCTCTGGGCCTTACTTTTCCCCATCTTTACAATGGGAACAATAACCTCCATTCCTATTCCTTTATCCCTTTCAAAGTCTTCCCACCCAAACTCCCTACCATACTTTAAGAGATGTTGCATGAATTGACCCTGTCCACTTCTCAGTCCACTCCCCACCTCACTCACTCTGCCTCAATGTAGTATTGGTTTAGTTAGTGCTACAACAATGCTGTGTAACAACCATATCCAAACTCAATGACTTACAATGGCAGGTATGTCTGTGAGGGTTTGCTGATCTAGTCCAACCCAGTCTGATTAGCTGCCAGAAAGAATGTCCCAATGTGCAGAATGGCCCAGATATGTTTCTCATTGTTTTCTGGAACCAGTGGGCCTCTGGCTCATTCTGGGAAATGTCCGTTTCTTAGCAATGGCACAAGTCAAGAGTCCAATGTAGAGCACAGTGCCAACCCTACAAATGTATTTCAAGTTTCCATTTGTATCATATCTCCTAACATACCCTGGTCAAGCCTGAAATTAAAACAGCGGAGAAACATTCTCCTGCCACACGAGATCATGGTAAGAATGTGGGTCTACATGGGACTGCAGGGGAATGAATAATCTGAACCAGTTATTTCATCTTTGCCTTCTGTGTATCCCCAGATTCAGTTTTTACCCCCTCAGAGCTTTTATCCATGCTGGTCCTTCTACCTGGACATTTCCTCCCATCTTCCTGCCATTCATTATCTGGCTGGCTTCTGATCAGCTTTTCAGTCTCAACATAGATACAGCGAAACCTGTGAGAGCTGAAATTCAATGGGTCTGCTTTGTTGTTCTGGACCTTGCAATGTTTCTCCTTTGACAGGGTGCAGTCTTACCACTTTCCTATCACTCTCCATTAGTGGAAAATGCTTTCGTCTCCTTTTAGGCAGGTTTCTGCCCTACACAGGTTCTGGATTTTGCAGGTCTTACTATATTATCCTTTTACCAGTTGCTGTAAAGTCATTTCCAACTAATGGTGGCTTCATGTGTCTCAGAGTAGAACTGTGTTCCACAGAGGTTTGATGGCAGATTTTTGGGGAAAGTAGATTGCTAGGTCTTTCTTCCAAGACACTTCTGAGTGAATTCAAGCTTCTGACTGTTTGATAAGCAGTGGTAACTGTTTGTACCAACCAAGACTCCTATCCTTTTCAAGAGTCTGAGAAATGTAGTCTTCTAATCTGCTAGGGGAGAGGTGAAATAGGGTTTGATGAATATATAGCATAGTCTTTGCCACAACTCTCTGGTCCTATAGACTAAGGATCTCCATCAACAAAATATGAAAAAAGACAGCAAAAACAGACAGAGAATGAGGCAGGATTCTAAAGAAAAAGATCTAAAAGTTAGAAAGAAACATAGGCAATGAGAAACAAAGGGAGAAAGAGGGGCAGAGGGACAAAGAGAATATGCTTAGGAGGCAGAATGACACATATAGGAGATACTGATAGAAACTGGCAAAGCCAATGGCAGTGGCAGCTACAAGAAAATCAGACCCAGAGGGGCAGTGAGAGGCGGGAGACAGGAGTACTTTCTGTGCAAATGCTGAGTCTGCAGTTTCCTCCTTGCATTTTGCCCCTTCGGCCTGTCATCAACACACAGTAGTGGAATCAGAAATCTAATTTGGCCTTTGTCAGCTCCCTAAATGGTGTTCTTTAGGGGTGATTCCCTGGTAAATGGATGGAAATTCTAAATTGGAAATCCACATTGGCCATCCGGGACATTCTCCTGAACTCGGGGCACTCGTCAGCAGCGTGCAGGTCATCATCACATGAGCGCTAATGCTAGTGACAAATGGAAAGACCAAGCCTGCTTAGGCAGCGACTTCAGACTGGGATATTTAATCAGCCCGGGCCTGGACCCTTGGTCACTATGACAGCAGAGGAAATAACTAGACCCCAGGAGAAGGAGGCCCTGGTACTAATTATGAGAGAGGGGAGGGGACATGGACATGGAAGGGCTTGGAAGTTCAGGTAAGGCAGCTCCCGCCTGGCCACCACCCCACACTCCTCAGCCCAGACCACACCAGCTGCCAGAAAGGAATTTTTAACATGCAGAATGACCATGTCTGTCCTTTGCTCAAAACTTTCAGCAGACCCTTCTGGCATCCAGTGTCACTGCCTCTCAGCCACAGCTGCATGGCCAGTTCTCTGAAGCTTAGATTCATCCTGCATTAAAATCCCCTCCTTAAGGTCCATTTAGGATAACGTTCAACTTTTGCCCAAGGACCTTTGCCAACATTCCAGGAACTTAGGGGCTTGCTTGGTCAAAGGAAAAGCTCAATTTAGAAATTCTGGAAAGCTTGTGTCCCAAGGCATCCTCAACTAATGGGGCTGGGAGAGGGTGGAAAAATGCCACAGGCCTCAGCCTTTCAGATGATCTATTCTGAGATTTCTCAGGAGGTCCTGATACCCCAGAAGCAACCTTGATAATGTACTCTTGTATTGTCTTCTCCTCCTTCCCTCTCACCCTCCCCATTCCCTCCATACTGCTGCCTGGGACCATCCCCCAAGTAAATGTACCTGTCCTGCTGTGGTGTTGTAGGATAAGTACTGAACTGCTAACCACAAGGTTAGTGGTTCAAATCTACCATCCACTCCTATACTCTATACAGGGTCACTATGAGTTGGAACCAACTCAACAGTACTTAACAACCACAACAATGTACCTATGGTATTGGTGGAGAATACTGAATAAATCTTGGACTGCCAAAAGAATTAGCAAGTCTGTCTTGGAAGAAGTATAGCCAGAGTGCTTCTTGGAAGTGAGGATGGTGATATTTCATCTCACATACTTTGGACATGGTATCAGGAAGAATGATTCCCTGGAGAATGGCATCATGCTTGGTGAAGTGGAGCGTCAGTGAAAAAGTGGAAGACCCCCCCCCCATCCCAATGAGATTGATTGACACAGTGGCAGCAACAATGGGCTCAAACATGGGAATGATAGTGAGGATGGCACAGGATGGGGCAGTGTTTCCTTTTGTTGTGCATGAGGTCACTATGAGTCAGAACCCTGGACAACACCTGACAAAAACCTAGATTCTTTGGCCAATGTACCTCATGCACAGACACCACGTGTTCTTCAGTGGAGGTTTGCATATTGCTATGATACTGACCATGTTTCAGTGGAGCTTCCAGACTAAGAGGGACTAAGAAGAAAGACCAGGTAGTCTATGTCCAAAAATTAGCCAACTCTGTGGATCACAATGGTTTCATCTGGTCAGAATCAGGCAGAGTTTCATTCCATTGTGCATGGGATCAGTATAAATTAGGGGACAACTCAGCAGCAGCTAACAACCACCACCTAGGTCTTTGCCTCAGACTTTACTTTCAGTGATTTTTAAACTGTATCCCTCCAAATCCCAGGTACCTTCAGATAATAAGTTTGGACCCTGACTCACCCATATTTGGTTTAGTGTTCTGTTGTCACCATGTTGAAATTTTTAATAATTTTTGAGCAAGGTACTATGCATGTGCATTTTGCACTGTCTCCCACAAATTACACAGCTAAGACTACACTCTGAATGTCCAGCACCTTGCACTAAGTCTGACACTTGGTAAGTGCTTAGCGAATATTGAACTACATGGAATTGAATTGATCTGAGCCTTGGACCTCTGTCTCACCCACTATCGTCTCCTGTCTGGTTCCTTCCCTGCTTTCCAAAGGTTTCCAGGACTGTGGGATAAACAAAAACAAGGGCAGTGGAAAGGAGTAGAGCCTACGATCTGGACCCTTAGACTAGAATGCAACCTCCATAAGCTAAAAGACTCCCTATGGTCCCATTTTCCTATGAGGAAACAATGCATTTTCATTTAAAAATGTCATTACACCTTTTTCATTGTGCTTCAGAAAGCTAAGTTTGAAATAACTTGGGATTGCCCTAACTCTAACCCCCGATCACAGAGAGCAATGTGACAGAAAGAAGAGGTCACGTGAGCTAAAGTACTACAAAGACCAGAGGTTAATGGATGCTCTCAAGAATTAGACCCAAACTGGAATTTTAGACAAGACACAAATCCAAAGGTTGAGGAGTTTGGGCAGGGGCAGCAGTCAGGGTGAGGAAATTATTTTCTTAATTGGAAAAAAGACAACCTTGGAGAAATATAGCACATATGTAGCTATGATCCCTTTCGCTTCTGTTTTTCATTGTGACAGGGAAAAGGTATAGGGGCTGTGGGCACAAAGGCAACCACAGTCCTCCCAGGGATTTGCAGAAAGCAATCACTGATAAGGTGCCCGCTCCAGGGCAGTTAAAGCTGCAGGGGGAAAAAAAAAAAGGTGCAGGGGTTTAACGTCTTATTTAGTTGACCTGAGGTCTCAGGATTTCTGACAAGCCTCAGAGAAGTCAAATTTAAATCGCTCTGAGAATGGGAGAAGTTAAGAATCAAAGTAATATTAAGCTTAATTATTAGCAGTTAAAGGCTAATGAGGATGTGTCATTTACCTAAATGTTTGGCTATTTCTACATCTTGCTCTCAATTAGCTATCACTCTTTTATACGCAGTCACTAGAGATTACTTAGGTGTGATGCTTTGTTGGAGTCCACAAGTGGTTAAGTGTTCAGTTGCTAACCAAAAGGTTGGAGGTTCAAATCCACCCAGATGTGCCTCAGAAGAAAAGCCTGGCAATCTACTTCTGAAAAATCCACCTTTGGGAACTCTAACATACATGAGATTGCATAAGTTGTTTTCTTCTTCTTGCTTTATGGCTAATACTTTATTATTTAATAAGTCCTGTTGCAGTGCTGTAGGAAAATGCAGTGGACCATAAGGTCAGTTTGAACTACAAGGTTGGCAGTTCAAACTTACCAGCCGCTCCTTGGAAACCCTATACAAGGGCTGCTTTGAGTCAGAACTGACTCTATGGCACTTAACAATATTACTGCTACTGGGAGCAAGGTGGCTCTGTAGGGTAAGCAATGAACTGCAAATCATAAGGTCGACAGCTCAAACCCACTAGCTGCTCCTCGGGAGAAAAATAAGACTTTCTGCTCCTATAAAGATTTGCAGCCTCAGAAACAGGGTCACCATGAGTTAGAACCAATTTGACAGCACTTAAAAACATGGCGCTCTGGGTTAATGTGCTCGATTGAAAAGTCCGTTTGAACCGCATGGTCAGCAGTTCAACCTCCTGGGAAACCCTATGCAGGGTCACTATGGGTCCGAAACAACTCAACAGCACTTAATAACAAAAACATTACTGCTACTGCTACTACATATACATAGTTGCTTGGTTTTTGTTTTCTTGTTTTGTTGTTGCCATGCTCAGATTTGAAAATACATCAAATGTCCATTGTTTTCTACAGCCACAGAAAGGCTTTTGGTTGAAGGTGCCTCTAACCCAGGTCCCACCATCCACCTAGTGGCAGCCATTCACATTGCATGCAGAATGTCCTGAGGATAATGGGCAGTTTCCAAAGGGGAGGTGGAGTCCTGGTGTGGCGATGTGGGTTAATGCACTAGACTGCAAAATGGGTTTGAACCACAAGGTCGGCAGTTCAAGCTCACCAACTGCTCCTGGAAGCCCTATACAGAGTCGCTACAGGTCAGAACCAACTTTACGGCACTTGAGAAAGGTGTCAATCTGAGGAGCTTGTGTGGGGTAAGTATTACAGGGTAAGTGAGGGGATGTGAGAGGTAGTCATCAGGGAGGACTGATTTGTGGTTGGCAGTGGAGGTCCCAGAGACTGCACAAGCTAGAAAACAATCCACTTGGATTGCTGAAGTCCCAGGTCTCCCTCTCTCAGTGTACCACCACAGTCACTACCAGATCAGGCGGCAGATCCTTGACCTTCTTCCAACCTCAGGGTCAGCTGCCTAACTCCGATGGGCCACACTAAACCTTTCTGTTCCCTTCTGTGAGCAGCCTTTTCCAGTGCTGGGCCCCCACTCAGAACAGGGTCTCTTCTCAGAACTGTCAGGGTGCTAGGGAGAAAGGCCTGAAGATTCGCAGTGAGGGATCTAGGACTAGACCTGGACTTGCCTTTGTTCTTCTGAAGGATGAGGTGGTTAGGTTGGAGAACTTGAAGGAAACTCTACTTTGTCCTGGTGCAAATAGTGAAGCATCCGGTTGCTAAATGAAAAGTCCATCCACAGGCACCTCAGAAAAAAAGTCTTGGGGATCTACTCTAAAAAAAGCAGCCCTTGAAAACCTTATAGAGCACAATTCTACTCTGATCTACGTGAGGTCACCATGAATTGGAGCCAACTCAGTGGCAGCTAGTACTTTGGCCAGAAGGAAGAGGGCAGCAACACTGGCTGTACCTTGCTCTGGGGTTCCAGGACCAGGCATCCAAGCAAGTTGTGGGCAACTCTGGATTCAGACAGGAGCATCTACCCTGGACTGTCCTCACCTGCCCCCTTTGACTCCCTCACCAGCTCCCAAACAAGAGCAAGCTCCAGGCCACGCACTGAAAAGACCCTTCTCCATTATTCTGGGGTCATTTCAAGACCTGAGCACACAGTCTCTAGAATCAGACCCGACTTTAAAATTTTAGCTTTGTCACTTTGTACGTGTGGGGCTGTAGGATAAGCATTAGACTGCAAGGTCAGTTTGAACCACAACATTTGCAGTTCAAATCCAACAACTGCTCCTTGGAAACCCTACACAGAGTTGGAACCGACTGGACGGCACTTAACAACATCTTTGACAGGTAATTTCACCTACCTGAGTATCAGTTTGCAATCTGTGCATGTAGCACTCTCCTGCAACGCCATGCATGCTCCATACGATTCTCAAGGGCTGATTTTTTTTTTTCCAGAAACAAGACACCAGGCCTTTCTTCTGAGGTGCCTCAGGTTGATTCAACTCTCCAACCTTTTAGTTAGCAGCAGAGCATGTTAACGGCACCAGTTTGTCACCATGAGTCAGATACTATTTGTTTGCTTTTTGCTTCTTAGGATCTTAATAGCACAGAAGTTGGTATAGAGGAAACAGACAAACAAAAGAGAGAGAAAGAAATGGAAGGAGAGATTCAAAGATACTCAGAGACAAGCATCCTAAGGTCCAAGATAGGGATTTAAACTCCCAAGATAGAGGCAGAGGTAGACTTGCCAAACAGCAGACAGCAGGAGGATTTTGGGAGAAGACAGCAGACTGGAGAGTGAGTCAGTTCCCATGGCCACTGAATAATTTACAGGGCAGCAGGGATGGCATATGCTTCCTCTCTCTAAGCCCTCCCCAGCAGACACACCAGTCCCCTCCCCTTCTCCCCGATTCCTTGCAGGGTGTCGCCCAGGAAACCAGCTCCCTCCTCTTCCAGGTGATGGAGCTTGGGGAGGGAAGATGGAAGGGGTTCCATGGAGCAAGGCAGGCTCAGGCAGTAAGGTTGGTTTTGCCAGTCACTTCCATGTGAAACAGCAAGAAGATCCTGGAGACTCACCTTCTTAGAAGCCACTGGAGATGCTACAAAATAAAATAATAAAGGTGCTTATTATTTCATTATAATGACAGCTTAGCTCACTTCTGAAATTTGGGGCTGGCTTTATCTTGGACTCTCTAATTTGCATTCTTTTGTACCCCCAGCTTTAGCTCCACAGCAGCCCCATCATCTCCTAGACTTGGAATAGACTTTCACAACCACCTCTTCCCCACCTTTACTTCTGGTAGCCATTCCAGCAGCCTCTTTGGCCTTGTATGGACCAACATAGGCAGCCTCTGGCCTATGGACACCTTCAGTTCCTATGGTCACTCCCTGTGAGCCACTTTCACCAGACTTACCTGGCCCCTGGGCCCTGCCTGTCACCTGAGACTTCGCTTCCTTGTCTTGCATCCTCAAATTGCCCTCTGGGGTCCAAGACCCTTACTTTGTCCCTGGTCTATTTCTTGTAGCATCCTGTTGTGAACTTAATGTGACCCCAAAAATGATGTACTGAAGTCTTGGCCCCTGTTTCTGTAGATATGGTCCTGTGTAGAAATGGAGTTCTCATTTTGTTTGTTAATTATGTGATACCTGATTACCATGGGTCCTGAACCTGATCACTTCCAAGTGTTGCCTTATAAAAAGAACAGAATACACACATACACACACAAAGAGAGACACCAGGTTAAGACAGAGACAGAGGAATCTGTAAATCCAGGAATGACAAGGATTGTCAGCAGCTACTAGAAGCTGAATAAACAAAGGACTTCTGTTAGAGCCACTTCTAACCTCTTGATCTAGGAGAAAACAAGTTTCTGATCTTTAAATCACTCACTTGTAGCATTTTTTGTTATGGCAGCACTGGGTAACAAAGACCAGTTCCAAGGTGCTATGACCTCCTCAATTTCCTTCCTAATGCTGAAGACGATATGTATTACCTTGTACAGCTGTTGCAATTGTCGTTGTTGTTGTTAGGTGTCATCGAGTTGGTTCCAATGCATAGTCACCTCATACACAACAGAACAAAACACTGCCAAGTGTTGCACCATCCTCACAGTCATTGCTATGTTTGAGCCATTGTTACAGCCTCTGTGTCAGTTCATGTCATTGAGGGTCTTCCTCTTTTTCACTGACCTCTACTTTATCAAGCATGATGTCCTTCTCCAGGGACTGGTCCCTCCTGACGATATGTCCAAAGTATGTTAGACAAAGTCTCACCATCCTCCCTTCAAAGAAGCATTCCAGCTGTACTTCTAGGACAAATTTCTGGCAGTTCATGGTGTATTCATATTCATTGCCTACACCATAATTCAAAGGCATCAGTTCTCAGTTCTTCTTTGGTCTTCCTTATCCATCTTTCTCATGCATATGAGATAATTGAAAATATCATGACTTTAAAGAAGTCTTTGAAGCAGATTTGCCCAATGCACTACATCAATTGATTTCTTGATGACTGTTTCAATGGGCATTGATTGTAGATCCAAGTAAAATAAAATCCTTAATGACTTCAATTTTTTCTCCATTTAGCATGTTACTTATTGCGCCAGTTGTGAGGATTTTTATTTTCTTTATTTTGAGGTATAAATCCATGCTGAAGGATGCATAGACTTTGAGCTTCATCAGTAAGTCATTCAAGTCCTCTTCACTTTCAGCATGCAAGGTTGTGTCATCTGCATATTGCTGGCTGTTAACAAGTCTTCCTCTAATCCTCATGCTGTGTTCTTCATATACTGCAGATTCATGGATTCTTTGCTCAGAATACAGATTGCGTAAGTATTGTGAAAGGGCAAAGCCCTAACTCAGACCTTTCCTGATTTTAAACAATTCAGTATGCCTTGTTTTGTTCCAACAACTGCCTCTTGGTCTATGTACAGGTTCTGCATGAGCACAGTTCTACAGTTTCCATTCTTCACAATGTTATCCATAATTTGTTATGATTCACACAGTAAAATGCCTTTGCATACTCAATAAGGCACAGGTAAACACAGTAGTCTGCTTTCAACCAAGATCAATCTGACATCCGCAATGAGCTCCTTCCTTCCACATACTCTTATGAATCCATCTTGAATTTCTGGAAGTTCTCTATTGATGTACTGTCGTAATGCAATGATTTTTAATTACCCTTAGCAAAATTGACTTCCTTTTCTTGTTGTTGTCAGGTGGCATGAAGTTGGTAGCAACCCACAGAAACCCTATGCACAACAGTACAAAACACTGACCAGGATTGCACCATCCTCACTATTACTATCTTTGAGTCCATTGTTGCTACCACTGTGTCAATCCATCTTGTTGGGGGTCTTCCTCTTTTTCATTGACTCTCCACTTTACCAAGCATGATATCCTTCTCCAGGGATTGGTCCCTCTTGACAACATGTCCAAAGAACAAGAGATGAGCTCTCTCCATATTCACTTCTAAGGAGCATTTTGGCTGTACTTCTTTCAAGAAAAATTTGTTTGTTCACTTGGTAGTACATGGTACTTTCAGTATTCTTCACCAACATCATAATTCAAATGCTCTAACTCTTCTGTCGTCTTCCATATTCATTCTCCAACTTTCACATGCATATGAGGCCACTGAAAACCCCATGGCTTGAGTCAGATGCACCTTAGTCCTCAAACAGGTATCTTTGCTCTTAAAATCTTAAAGAGGTCTTTTGCAGTAGGTTTATTTGATGCAATGTCATTTGATTTCTTGACTTCTTCCTCCATAACTGTTGGTTGTGGATCCGAGAAAATTGCAGTCTCTGATTCTTCAATCTTTTCTTCATTTATCATGATGTTATTTACTGGTACTGTTACAAGAATTTTTCTTTTCTTTGCATTAGAGTGCAATCCATAGTGAAGGCTTTAGTCTTTGATCTTCATCAATAAGTATATTAGCCCTCTTTGTTTGCAGCAAACAAGGTTGTTAATGAGTCATACACTTATCCTGATGCCATGTTTTTCTTCATATAATCCAGCTTCTCCAATTGTTTGCTGAACGTACAGATTGAATAAATGTGGTGAAAGAATACAACCCTGGCACATACCTTTCCTGATTTTAAACCATTCAGTATCCCTTTGCTCTGTTCTAACAACTTCCTTATAGTCTATCTAATCTACAGATTCTTCATAAACACAACTCTATGTCCTGGAATAGCCATTCTTCACAATGTTATCCATAGTTTGTTATGAACTACACACTCAAATACCTTTGCATAGTCAATAAAGTACGTGTTCAACATCTTTATGGTATTCTCTGCTTTTAACCAAGATCCATCTGATGTCAGCAATGATATCCATAGTTCAATCATTTTTTAAATATCCTCAGCAAAAATTTACTTGCATGTGATATTAATTATATCATTCAGTGATTTCCACTTTGCACTGGGTCACCTTTCTTTAGAATGGGCACAAATAGGAATCACTTCCAATCTGTTGGCCAGGTAGCTGTCTTCCAAATTTTTTGGCATACGTGAGTGAGGGCCTCAAGAGCTGCAATATTTTGTTGAAAATTTCAATTTGTAGTCCATCAATTCCTGAAGCCTTGTTTTTCACCAATGCTTTCCATGTAACTTGGACTTCTTTCTTCAATATCATTGGTTTTTGATCATATACTACCTCTGGAAATGGTAGAGTATTGACCAGTTCTTTTTGGTACAGTGAATCTACGTATTCCTTTCATTTTCTTTTGATGCTTCATGCATCTTTCAATATTTTGCCCATTTGTTGTTGTTTTTAAGTGTCATCAAATTGGTTCTGACTCATTGTGACCCTTTAGAGTAGCTTTGAACCCCCAACCTTGTGGTTAGTCTTCTAGTGCTTATCAGACAGCACAACACTTAGACTCCATTTTGCCCATAGAATCAAGTATTGAATTGTTTCTTCAGTTTTTTCAGCTTGAGAAATGCTGAGCATGTTCTTCCCTTTTGATTTTCTAACCCCAGGTCTTTACATATTTTGTTATAACACTTGACTTTGTTTTCCTGAGCTACCCTTTAAATTTTTCTGTTTAGTTCTTTTATACCTCATTTCTTCCAGTTGCTTTGTCTTCTCTAAGCTCAAGAGCAATTTTCAGAGTTTCTTTTAGCATCCATTTTGGTCTTTCCTTTCTTTCCTGTCTTTTTACTGACCTTTTGCTTTATTCGTGTATGATATCCTTAATGTCATTCTACAACTCATCTGGTTTTCAGTCATTAGTGTCTAATGCATCAAATCTGTTCTTGAGATGGCTTTAAATTCAGATGCAATATTTTCAAGGTCATATTTTGGCTTTCATAGATTTTTCAAATTTTTCTTCAGCTTCAGCCTGAACTTGCATATGAGAAATTGATGGCCTATTCCAGTTAGTCCATGGTCTTACTTTGGCTGATGATATTGAGTTTCTCCATCATCTCTTTCCACAAACATAGTCAGTTTGATTCCTGTGTATTCCATTTGGTGAAGTCCACATGTATTTATGTTGTTGAAAATGGTTTTTTCAATGAATGAATCTTGGTCTTGCAAAATTCTCTCATGTGATCTCCAGCAACATTTCTATCATCAAGGCCATATTTTCCAACTACCATTCCTTTCTCTTTGTTTCCAAACTTTGCATTCCAATTGCCAATAATTATCAACACATCTTGATTGCATGTTTAATCTACTTCAGATTGAAGAAATTGGTAGAATTCTTCAATTTCATTATCACTGGCTTTAGTGGTTGATGCATAAATTTGAATAATGGTGGTATTAACTGGTCTTCCTTGTAGTCATATGGATATTATCCTATCACAAACAGCATTGTACTTGAAGATAGATCTTGACATGCTCTTTTTAACTATGAATGCAATATCATTCCTCTTCTATTTGTCACTCCAATCATAGTAAGCCATATAATTCTCTGATTCAAAATTGTAAGTATAATCCATTTCAGCTCACTGTTGTTGTTAGGTGTCATCAAGTCAATTCTGACTCATAGCGACCCTGTGCACAACAAAACAAAACACTACCTGGTACTGTGCAATTCACAAAATTGTTGCTAAGCTTGTCCATTGCTGCTGCCATGGTGCCAATCCATCTTGTTGGGTGTCTTCTTTTTTACTGACCCTACACTTTGCCTAGCATGATGTCCTTCTCTATGAACTGGTTCCTCCTGATATTATGTCCAAAGTATAAGAGATGACATCTCACCATCCTGACTTCCAAAGAGTATTCTGGTTGTATTTCTTCATACACAGATTTGTTTGTCCGTGGTACTTTTGATATCCTTGTCCAACATTATAACTCAAATTCAATAATTTTTCTACAGCCTTTCTTACTCACTTTCCAGCTTTCACATGCATATGAATCTATTGAAAATACCATGGTTTGGGTAAGGTGCATAGTCCTCCAACTGACATCTTTGCTCTTGAACAGTTTAAAGAAGTCTTGTGCAGCATATTTGCCTAATGCTATAGTCATTTGATTTCTTGACTGCTGCTTCCATGAGGGTTGATGGTGGGTCCAAACAAAATTTGATAAATTTAATCTTTCCTCCTTTTATCGTGATGGTATATATTGGTCCAGTGGCAAGGATTTTTGTTTTCTTTACATTAAGCTGCAACGCATACTTAGGCTGTGGTCTTTGATCTTCATCAGTAAGCATTTTAAGTCCTCTTTGTTTCCAGCAAGCAAAGTTGTATCATCTGCATATCGTAGGTTGTTAATGAGTCTTCTTCCAATCCTGATGCCATGTTTTTCTTCATATAATCCAACTTCTCAGATTATTTTCTTAGCATGCATCAAAAGGAGTCCTGGTGTGGCATTGTGAGTTAATGTGCTGGACTGAAAGGTCAGCTTGAACCACAAGGACAATGGTTCAAGCTCACTAGTCACTCTTCAGAAAACCTATACTGTGTCACTATGAGTCAGAACCAACTCACGGCACTTAGCAACAACAACAATACATAAAAATTTTAGATTAAAAAAACATGAAAAAAAATGGAAGGAATACACAGAGTCACTGTACCAAAAAGAAATGGTCGGTGTTCAACAGTGTCAAGATGTAGCATATGATCAAGAGCCTAGGATACTGAAGAAAGAAGTCCAAACTGCACTGAGGGCAATGGCAAAGAACAAGGCTCCAGGAATTGATGGAATACAAATTGAAGTATTTCAAAAAACTGAAGCAGCACTGGAGACACTCACTCATCTATGCCAAGAAATTTGGAAGAAAGCTACCTGGACAGTTAATTGGAAGAGATCCATATTTGTGTCCATTCCAAAGAGAGGTGACCCAACAGAATGCAGAAATCATCTAACAAAATCATTAATATCACATGCAAGAAAAATTTTGCTAAAGATGATTCAAAAGAGGCTGCAACAGTACATTGACAAGGAAATGCCAGTGGTTCAAGCTGGATTCAGATGAGGACAAGGAATGAGGGATATCATTGCTGAATCAGCTATATGTTGGCTGAAAGCAGAGAATATCAGAAAGATGTTTACTTGTGCTTTACAGACTATGCAAAGGTTTTCAACTGTATGGACCATGACAAACTATGGACAACACTGTGGAGAATGAGTATTCCAGAGCACTTAATTGTGCTCATGAGCAACCTGTACATTGACCAAGAGGCAATCATTCAAACAGAACAAGGGGACACTGAATGGTTTAAAATCAAGACAGGTGTGCGCCCTGGTTGTATTCTTTCACCATTTCAGCTCACTAATGCCTAAGATATCAATCTTTATGCATTCCATTTATTTTTGACAACTTCCAATTTTGCTAGATTTATACCTCATACACTCTATGTTCCAATTATTAATTAATGTTTTCAGTTCTTTCTTCTCATTTAGAGTTGTGCCATATCAGCAAATGAAGATCCCAAAAGCTTTGCTCCTTTCACATCATCACTGTTGACTCTACTTTGAGGAGGCAGCTCTTCCCCAGTTGTATTTTTAATGTTTTTTTTCAATGTGAGGGGCTCATTTCCTGACACAGTATCTGACAATGTTCCACTATTATTCATAACTTTTCAGTGGCGAACAATTCAGAAGTGGTTTTCCTCTCTTTCCTAGTCTATCATAGTCTGGAAGCTCCATTGAACCCTGTCCACCATGGGTGATTCTACTGGCATTTAAAATACCATGGCATAGCTTCCAGGATCACTGCAACAGACAAGTTTCCACAGTACAACAAACTGACAGACAAGTGTTGGTTAGTCTCCTTAAGGTCCCTTTAAAAACAGATCCAATCTAGAATAAGACAAAAATGTGGAACAAAACTCAAAATCATAAACAAGATCAGGCTTGCTGGTCAAAAAGAGACTTGTGGAACTCTGCGATTATGGCCTTGTTCACCCTTTGGTCTTGAGCTGAACTCACCTCTGTGGCTCAATTTTTAGCTAAGCAATAGATAGATATATGGTGGTGGTTGTTATGTGCCGTGGAGTTGGTTCAGATAGGTGGGGGGACAATAATATTGGTGAGGGATGCACATTGTAGAATGGTCAACCATTCAAGATCAAAAGGGCAGCATTTATCTAGGGACAAAATGTAGAATGATTGGAAAGGATGGAGGAACAGAAATAAGAACCATAGGGAGGAAGTGGGTTATGTAATATTACATTGAATGGATTGCCATCTTTGAGATGAAATGAAATGTATGATTTGTTGAACATAAAACTGATGATCTGCTCTATAAAGTCACTCAATTCACAATTGTTGTTGTTGTTAGGTGATATTGGGTTGGTGCTGACTCAAAGCAACCCCTCGCACAACAGAATGAAACACTGCCTGATCCTGGGCCAACCTGACAATTGTTGCTACACCTGAGTACATTGTTGCTACCACTGTGCCAATCCATCTCATTGGGAGTCTTCCCCTTTTTCTCCAACACTCCACTTTACCAAACACTCATGTGTGTGCGTGTGTTGTATGTGAGGGTGAATATATGTACATATGGGAAGTGTGGTGGCTCTCTAAAATAAACATGGGACTAAGAACCACAAGGTTGGTGGTTCAAGCCCACCAGCCAATCTGTCAGAGAAAGCTACGACTTTCTGCTCCCAAAAAGCCTTGAAAACCCTATATTGAGTCGCTATCAATAGGAACCAACTCAATGGCCCTGAACAAAAACAACAACATATATATATATATATATATAGAGAGAGAGAGAGAGAGAGAGCTGTCAATGACTTCATTTTGTTTGGATCCACCATTAACATTCATAGAAGCAGCAGTCAAGAAATCAAACAACGTATTGCAAATCTGCTCTGCACAACCTCTTTAAAGGGTTCAAGAGTAAAGATGTCAGTTTAAGGACTAAAGTGCACTTGACCCAAGCCATGGTATTCTCAATAGTCTCATATACATGTGAAAATTGGATAATGTATAATAAAGACCATAGAAGAATGGATGCACTTGAGTTACCATGGAAAAGAATATTTAAAATACCATGGACTGCCAGAAGAACAAACAAATCTGTGTTGGAAGAAGTGTATCCAGAATGCTCCTTGGAAGCCAAGATGACCGGACTTCACCTCTCATACTTCTGACATAGTATCAGGAGATACCAGTCCCTGGAGAAGGGCATCATGCTTGGTAAAGTGAAGGGTCAGTGAAAAAGAGGGAGACTCTCAATGAGATGGGTTGGCACAGTAGCAGCAGCAATGGACTGAAGCATGACAAAGATTGTGAGATTGGCACAGGACCAGGCAATGTTGTGCATAAGGTCCCTCCTGAGTCAGAATGACTTAACAGCACCTAACAAAAAAACATGTTGTTGTTAGGTGCCATCAAGTCATTTCAGACACTTTGTGACCCTATACACAACAGAACAAAACACTATCTGGTCCTGTGTCATCCTCACAATTGTTGATATGTTTGAGCCTATAGTTCCTGTCACTGTGTCAATCCACCTTGTTGGGGAGGGGTGTCTTCCTTTTTTCTACTTAACAAAGCATGATGGTCTTCTCCAAAAACTGGTCTCTCATGATAACATGTCCAAAGTATGAGAGACTAATTTCACCATCTTCACATCTAAGGAACATTCTGGTTGTACTTCTTCCAACACAGATCTGTTTGTTCTTCTGGCAATCCATGGTACTTTCAATATTCTTCTCCAACACCATAATTCAAATGTATTGATTTTTCTACCATCTTCCTTAGTCATTGTCCAGCTTTCACATCATTGAAAATACCATGGCTTGAGTCAGATGCACCTTAATCCTCAAACTAATTTCTTTTTTCCTGAACATTTTAAAGATGTCCTTTGCAGCAGATTTGCCTAATGCAATAAATTGTTTGATTTCTTGAATGCTACTTTCATGAATGTTGATTGCAGATGCAAGCAAACCTAAATCTTTGACAACCTGAATCTTTTCTCAATAAATTATGATGTTATTTATTGGTCCAGCGGTGAGGATTTTTGTTACATTTACATTGAGGTGCAATTCATACTAAAGGTTGTAGTTTGGGGCACTTCCAGTTTGGGGGTGGGTAAGCAAAGACAGATACTGAAAGCTCCTCTGAAAAACAGATACTGAAAAACCCAAAAGAAGCAGAAAAAGAGAGGTCTGCAGAACAGTTGCAGAGCTTTGGATCTTTTTTAAGTTTATGGACACCAGTTTCCCACGCCCACCTGTGTAGAAATCTACCTGTGAAAGCAAAATATGGTCATTTCTGAATTGATCCAGCCACAGCAACTGGCAGCCAGACATCCTCAGGCCAGAGGGCGGGGCCACAGCCAAGTGGAGGCAGTGACCTAACACTAGAAGCCCCGGAGCTGCACATCTGGAGGGAGAGGTATGACCGATTTTTCATCCTTCACTTTTCCTTTTTCAAGTATCTTTCCTCTTCACGTGGATCATGCCCTCACTGCCCAGCGCAGACGCCTTCAGGTGGGTGGGAGCACACCCTCAGAAGGGTCCAGCATGGCACCCACAGTTTTCCAATGGCACAGAAAGGAAATCTGAAGGCTGCTTCTTACGTCTGGCTCTGGGACCCAGCCCCAAAGTTGACCTGGGAAGGACCCTTTATCCCTGCCTGCACAGCAAAGGCCAGGGCAATCACAGTTTTATTTTTGTTTTTGACTGGTGGCTTCTTTTTCTGCTTTTATATTGTTTCTGTCTTTGGTCCTATTGGTCTCACTCTTCTCCCAGGGGTTGGAGCTTTCTCCCCCTATATTACCCAAGAAGAGACAGCAACTATGCCCATATAGCCAAGCTACAAGCATACCCTGTAATACCCCACCATCTGGACAAGAGCCAAAACTAGCTGCTGGGCATTATACGTAAAAAGGGAAGCCTATCTCCAGATCATATCCACCAGGAGACTCTCAGCAAGCTTATCAACAAAGCAACATACATCCATTTAAGCATTAAAAACCCATATAACTGCTGAAAATGTCCAAGAAAACACAGTTAAAGATCTCAACACATGTCCAAAAACAGGAAAAAGTAGCTGAGACAACTGAGCTGGAAGCAGACACAGACTTTCCAGTAGAAGAGCAGGCTCTGGATCTGCCTGAGAAGGAATTCAGAAGACTGATATGGAAACAAATTCAAATGCTCCGAAAAGGGTAGGAGTATATATATATATATATACAGAGAGAGAGAGAGAGAGAGACCTGGTGCAGCACTGTAGGGTAAGCACTGGACTCCTAACCATAATTTCAGCAGTTCTAACTCCCCAGTCACTCCTTGGAAACCTTATGCTATATTTCTGTAAGTCAGAACAACACTTATTAATAACAACAACAGCATATATGTAGAGAAAGGGAGATTGAGCCAGATGGTTTAATGCTAAGCACTGGACTGTGAACTCCAAAGTCAGTTGTTTGAGTCCAAGAGCTGCTCCAGGAGAAAGATGGTTTTTTTGTTCTCATGAGGATTTAAAAAGCCTCAGAAACCCTATATAGGGTCACTATGAGTTGGAATGTTGGTGTTCAGTGCTGTCGCGTTGCTTCCAACTCACAGTGAACCTGCTTAGGATTTCCGAGGAGCAGCTGGTGAGTTTGAACCGCCCACCTTGTAGTTGAAACTGACCTTATAGTCCCATGCTTGATCCCACAGCGCCACACCAGAACTCCTTTCTCTCACATTAATGTTCTTTCTGCTCCCCTCAGAGGAGCTCAGCTGCACAGTTCTATTTGTCACAAACTCTAAAGCATGAAATCATTCAATTAGCAAATTTGTCATTATCGTCTAACCAAGCTATAGTTTTTTATTGAATTTGCCAAATATGATAATTTTATTGAGCAAACCAAATTACATAAGGTTGCATTTGCACTCCTAAATTAAGAAAGTGACTTTGGATATGAAAAGGGTGCTACAAAAATAAGTATTGCATATGCTTCAAAGGCTCCCAAAATGCCTATTTTTCCCCATAAGGAAAACTAAAAGGTTTGGGTTATGCTTCTTATTTTTCTCACCCAAGTTTCCAAAAATTCTGTATTTCTCAGGGAAATTCGCCAGGAGTCCAGGATTGCATTTCAAGGATGCTTTCAAGCTTGACAGCCCCATCTCTGAGTCACTCTTCCCACATCCTAACTACGTCGGGTTCAGCTGGAAGCTCCATGATCCCAGTCCCCAAACTCTGAGCCAGGAGCCCTGTGTGCCCCCTTCCCAGGTTCCGGATTTCAAAACAAGAAGTTGAACTTTGCCTGGCCCCAGGCCCAACCCCAGACAAGCCTCATCTTCTCTCTGTATCTTCAGTTCCAAGTCTTTTTCCATCTGTTCTCTCTTCTCCTCATACTAACCAACTCCATCTCTCAATGGAAACAGGTAAGAACAGTCCTGTCCTTTATGGATGACAAACAGAAACTCAAGGAAACAAAAATCTAAGGTTACCTGGTCCAGAGAAGCCTACATCTAAGTTCAACTAGGGGAAGGAAAAACAGATAATATAGATTTGAATCAGAAGTACTGAGGTCAAGTCTACTTTTTCTGCTGATTTTTCTGCAACCTTGAGGGGTTCATCTACCTCAACTAGCCTAGGACAAATCACTGCCACTGGCTTGAAGGTTTTTCCCTTCCACCTGGCATGTATAGAGAAGAGTCTATATAGGCAGATGGGTGAGAATAAGGTCTACAGAATGGGAGTGCCCATCTGCATCTCCCAGGGTCAGATCTAGAGGAAGAGATGCATGCAAGGAGTTCTGAGCATAGCTCTGAATCACCAATTTCTCCATGTGAGAAGTAGGAATTTGAGTGGCACAACTCAGAGGAGTCAAGCAACTTTTTCAAGGACAGTAAGAAAGTGGCTAGGTCTGGCCCATAAGCATGCCTCCAGCCCATCAATCTCAGAACTGGAGATGAAAAGAAGCTTCCACATACTTTCCAACAAACTCATCGGTTGCAGGCTCACTCATTGGATCAGTCATTTTCATACCATGGCATAAAAAGGTAATAAAGATGAATCTGTTCTTCATTATCATCATTCACAGAACTAATGCAAACAATGTCAATGACAAAATATACCTCCCCTTAGAGTAGATAGATGACTTTCACTATTGTTCTTCCAAACCACTGCTCCAGGCACACTGATCTTTTCTTTGCTGCTAGCTCACTCTTGCCTAAGGCCTTTGCACCTCCATAGCTGGATCTTTCTTTTCTAAATCCAAGCACAACCTGCTCAATAAAATTCTTCTTGACTGCACAATTAAAATTAGCCACCACTCCACCCCATCCATTCTCTAATTCATCATCTTGTTGAATTATCTTCATAATACTTGCTTCTCTTTAAAATCATCTTACTTATTTGTTCATTACCTGTCTCCTTCAACTTCACAGTAGGCTGGAAGCTCATGAAGACAGGGAATTTTACCTGTTTTTATTCACTTTTGCATCCCAGCGCCACACCCAAGAACAATGGTTTACATATAGAAAGTGCAAATAAATGTTTTTGAATGAATGCATGAATTAGTCCCTTGGCTAGGTCTTGTCCTGGACACTATGGCTACAGGGACACTTTAGACATGGTCTCAGATCATTATTGTAGCCTGTTGTGAGTGCTCTGACAAAGAAGAGAAGGAGTTGTTGGGGACTTAGAAGAGGGAGCAAGAACTTAACTGGGGATCAGGGGCCAGGGCAATTTCACCAAGGAGGAGACCTAGGTGTCCTGAGACCATACTATGCCATGCTAAAAACAGGTTTTCTCACACACTGGTAGAAGATAAGGAACCACCAAGGGTTTTAAACAGAGGTGTAATAAGAATCAGAGTTGCATTTTAGAACATTCTCTCTGACTTCCAGGATGGGTGAGAAGTTAGAGGGAGTGTTGGGAGTCAGGGAGAGCTGTGATGACAAACCCGAAGAGAGGGGATGAGGCCAGAACTAAGATGTGTTGTCTGGGATGGCAAAGAAGAGACATTCAACCCAATGTATGGCCTGTTGGAGGAAGGAGGTGTGAAGAGGGAAAAATCAGTACCAACTGAAAGGAACTTGTGGTATCATTTTGTTTTAAAGGAGAGAAGTTGATTGATAACAGCATTTTTGAAGTTCATGAGCCTGTTAGGATGAAGTTGTGCCCCAAGCTGAAATGTCTCCCTGAATGCTCATTGCCTTTCACTGACCTGGACAGGTGTCTCATGACAATATTCTATCTCAGCTTCCTTCCCTTACCCCAAGTGATTTGGGGAGGTCATCTCCATGTTGGCACAGGGAAGGAGAGAAATGGTTTGTGGTGGTGATCAGTCCAAAGAACTCAATCTGGGATGAATCCTTTGTAGATATCACTGCAGAAGACTTTGATGAATTTCCAAGAGCAGCCTCATGGGACAGAAAGGTTGGAGATGTTGGGAAACTTGAACACAGAAGAGAGATGAAGGAGAAACTCCTATGTGGTTTTGGACTGAAGGGAAAGGGATGATAGAGGGGAAGTGACTCAAAGTATCTGAGGGGGAGATGGAGGAAAAGAAATACAGGGCAAAGGTGGGGATATATGTCTGGGTTGAAAGGAGACTGAAAAGATGACACCCAAAAGATGAACTTACACCTGGGTCAGAAAAAACATAGCACAAAGGAGCACTTGTCACTAGCTGATGGTCTTTTTCTAATGAAGCTTGAGGTGAGTTTGTCTCCTGAGGGAGAATGCTTCAGGAAGATGAAGGTGGCTGGGATCCAGGGAGAAGAAGGGGCTACCAGCGAGTAGGCAGAAGGACCTGCCAATGGTGGAGGTCCTGCATGGATGAATTCTCCACTAGTATCCAGTGGTGTAGGGTGCAGGGCAGAGGAGACAGTGCGAAATTCATCTGGACTTGGTCCTGATCCTGCGATCATACTTGGACTTGTCAGACTGTGTGTCCTGATTTTTGAGTGGGAAAATATGTTGCCTGCTGTATCAGTTAGGGTCTCAGCAGGAAACAGATGGCATACTCAAATTGGGTAATTTAAGGAGAGATTGTGAAGGGTCTATTTACAAAGGGGTAGGTTGAGTGTAGGGAAGACTTGTATATGGCTGGGGGAACTATTGCTATGACATCATCCTAGCCTGAAGGAGCAAAGGGAGGAGCAGCAGTGCAACCTGGAGAGAGCCCTGTGAATGGGCCTTCTGATAGAGACCAAAACCTCTGGTCAGCTTGTTCCTGCTCGAACTTGCCACTGATTGGCCCCAAGAGGAAACCAGAAAGGACATCAGTGTGTTTATGTGGTCCATATTGGTTAGTATGCTGGAGGGAGGGAGGAGAAAGGTAGAGAGTGAGTCTGGGGAGTCAAACAGAAGGCATAAAGCCCAACAGTAGGGATACCTACCTTCAGAAACACTGTCCTACCTGCAGAAGAGGATGTAGGCTCATTCCTGTGGACCCTGAGGAGCCCAGACAAAGAAGGTGCATTTCTGTGTATGTTGGGAGAGGGAGGGTTAGATGTAGAGAGGAAGGAGTCACATCTCAGCAATCTCCAAACTTGTCCCCATTTTCTCCCTCCCACAACACCTGATTTCTCTCAGCAGCAAAGTGATGCAGCTCCTGCTTAGAAAGTGATGGTGATCAGATTCTATGATTAGGAAGTAGAGGGTGAGATCCAAGACAGAAAGAGGAAGAAAATACTACAGAGGGTCAGGACCTCTGGGGTCACAGCTAGCTAGATGAGCAAGCAGACAGGCCAGGGTCCACCCCTACTGACCCCTGTCCTTCTTCTTGTTCCTTCAAGTACAATTGAGTCAGAGGTGCTAATAGATCCCTGAGAAAGATAGATGGAGTAATCAGGGTAAATGAAATTAACATGCACAGGGTAATCAACACTCATTAAGCCAATTTAGTCAAGTGATGACCTCAGTCAGCTTTTATTTAATCATATACTTAAATGTCAAATCAATATGCAAATCTCACCCAGGCCTTTTCCAATTATAACCCATTAAAAACTTTCAAGTAAATCAATGCAGCCAGGCAGGATAAGGCAGGCAGAGAGAGATATGTTGGGTCCCAGATGATTGGACAGAAGCCTTTTTCAAGAGCCCTTCCCCCATCCCTACTCCCAGAGCCTTCACTGGATCCCCTGCAGCCCTAGGCTCCAACAAAACTTATGTCTCCCATATCCCATTTCATACCCCTGAAATGGATATAAGGAAAACCAGAACACTGGACTAACTCTTCCCCTAAAAGTCCCAAAATAACCACCCTTACCTCCTAAGCACTCCGTGTTTTATGATTCCCAAAGAGTGCTTATATCCATTATCTTGTTGGAAGTTTCCAACATTACTACTGTTGTTGTTAGGTGCCCTTGAGTTGATTCTGACTCATAATGACCCTATGCACAGCAGAATGAAACACTGACTGATCCTGGGCCGTCCTAAAAACTATTGTATTTGAGGTCATTGTTACTGCGACTGTGTTAATCAATCCATCTTTTTTTGGAGGGAAGAGGGTCTTTCTTTTTTTTGTTGTTGACCCTGCACTTTACCAAAGATGACATGACATCCTTCTCCAGGGACTGATCCCTCCTAACAACATATATAAAGTACAGGATATGAAGTCTGTTAATCCTCTCTTTTAAGGAACATTCTGGCTGTACTTCTTCCAACATAGATTTGTTTCTTCTTCTGGTAGTCCACAGTACTTTCAATATTCTTCACCAACACATTAATTCAAATGCATAAATTCTTCCAAGGTCTTCCTTTTTGATTGTCCAATTTTCACATGCATATGAGGCTGTTGAAAATACCATGGCTGGGTCACATGCACCTTAGTCCTCAAACTGACATCTTTGCTCATTACAACCTCAAAGAGGTCTTTTGTAGCAGATCTGCCTAATGCAATATGTCTTTTGGTTTCTTGACTGCTGCTTCCATGAGTGTTGATTGTGTATATAAGCAAAATGAAATCTTCAACAATTTCTACCTTTTCTCAGTTTTGTTGTTATTGTTGTTAAATGTCATAGCAACCCAGCATAGTGTTTTCAAGGATATAAATCTTAGTGGGAGTGGAAAGCCTTATCTTTTTCCCTCAAAGAAGCTGGTGAGCTAAAACAGTTGACCTTATGGTTCACAGTCTAATGCTTCCCCTGCAGAGTCACTGCTCTCCTGTTCTCCATTTAACATGACACTATTTATTGATCCAGTGGTGAGAATTTCTGTTTTCTTTATTTGAGGTGCAGTCCATACTGAAAGTTGCAGTTTTAGATCTTCATCAGTAAGTATTTCAAGTCCTCATTGCTTCCAATAAGCAATTTTGTATTATCTGCATATCACAGGTAGTTAATGAGTCTTTCTCCAATCCTGATGCCACATCCTTCTTCATATAATCCAGTTTCTTGGATTATTGCTCAGTATACTGATGGAATTAAGTATAGTGTAAGGATACAACCCTGGCACACACCTTCCCTGATTTTAAACCATTCAGTATCCCCTTGTTCTGTTTGAACAACTGCCTCTTGGTCTATGTACAGATTCCTCATGAACACAATGAAATGTTCTGGAATACACATTCTTCACAATGTTATCCACATTGTTAGGATCCACAGAGTCAAATCCTTTGCACAGTCAATAAAACACAAGTAAACATCTTTCTGGTATTCTCTGCTTTCAACCAAGATCCATCTGACCTCAGCAAGAACATCCCTCATTCTACCTCCTCTTCTGAACCAGATTGAATTTCTGGCAGCTCTCTCTCAATGTTCTACTGAAACCATTTTTAAATTATGATTAGCAAAATTTTACTTGCATGTGATATTAAGATATTGTTCAATGATTTCTGCATTTCTTTGGGTCATCTCTCTTTGAAACGGGCATAAATATGGATCTTTTACAATTTGATGGCCAGGTAGCTGTCTTCCAAATTTCTTGGCATAGATGAGTGAAAGCCTCCAAAGCTGTAACCATTTGTTGAGACATTCCGGTTTATATTCCATGAATTCCTGGAGTCTTCTTTTTCACCAATGCCTTTAGTGCAACTTGGACTACTTCCTCCAATGCCATCAGTTCTTGATCAGATGTTGCCTCTTGAAATGGTGGCGCATCAACCATTTCTTTGACACAGTGACTCTGTGTATTCCTTTCATCTTGTTTTGATGTTTCATGCATCATTCAATATGTTCCCCATTGTTGTTGCTGTTGTTGTTGTTGTTAGGTGCCATCAAGTCAGTACCAACTCATAGTGACCCTATGCAAAACAGAATGAAACACTGCCCGGTCCTGGGCCAACCTCACTACTGTTGCCACACTTGAGCCCATTGATGCTGCCACTTGGCCAATCTATCTTGCTGGGGGTCTTTCTCTTTTTCTCTGACCCTCCACCTTACCAAACATTATATCCTTCTCCAGTGACTGGTCCCTCATGACAATATGTCTGAAGTATGAGAGACAAAGTTTGGCCATCCAGGCCTCCAAGGAGCACTCTGGCTGCACTTCTTCCAAAACAG
>NW_006408624.1:3956706-3959676 GCF_000296735.1 Chrysochloris asiatica | reverse complement strand
GAAGAAATGAGGATGTACAAGAGCTGAACAGAAAATTTCAAAGGTCAGATCGAGAAGACAAAGTCAAATATTACAATGAAAAGTGCAAAGAGCTGGAGTCAGAAAACCAAAAGGGAAGAACACGCTCAGCATTTCTCAAGCTGGAGGAACTGAAGCAAAAATGCACGCCTCAACTTTAGTTATTGAAGGATTCTCTGAACAAAAATTATTGAGTGATGCTGAAAGCATCAAAAGAAGATTTTGCCCATACAATTCTTTAATATTTCAATTTTAAGTGTGATTTTTTTCTGCAGTTCTTTCAACTTGAGAAATGCTGAGCGTGTTTAGTTGCTTTAGCTTCTCTATGCTGGAGAGCAAGTTTCAGAGTCTCTTCTGGCATCCAGTTTGGTCTTTTCTTTCTTTCTGTCTTTTTATTCGTCTTTTGTTTTCTTCACGTATGATGTTTTTTTATGTCATACCACAACTCTTCTGGTTTTCAGTCATTAATTTCTAATGCATCAAATCTGTTCCTGAGATGCTCTCTAAGGTCAGGTGGGATATATTCAAGATTATATTTTGGCTCTCATGGAGTTGTTTTAATTTTCTTCAACTTCTGCCTGAAATTGCATTTGAACAATTAGTCTACTCCACAGTCAGCCCTGACCTTGTTTGGGCTGATGATATTGAGATTTCTATCTTCTCTTCCCACATACTTGATTCCTGTGTATTCCATCTGATGAGGCCTTTCATGTTACTGACAAAAAGGCAACGCAATGAACAGGTTGGTGATCTTGGAAAATTCTATTATGAGACCTCCAGCATAGTTTCTATCACCAAAGCCATATTTTCCAATTATTGATCCTTCCTCTTTGCTTCCAACTTTCACATTCCAATCACCAGTAATTATCAATGCATACTGATTCCATGTTTGATCAATTTCAGACTAAAAAAATTGGTAGAATTCTTCAATTTCGTCATCATTGACTTTAGTGGTTGGTAAGTAAATTTGAATAATAGTGGTATTAACTGGTCTTCTTTGTAGGTGTATAGATATTTATCCTATCACAGATAGCATTGTTGCAGGCCAAAGGTATTATTCCCATTGTGTCTAGAGTGAAACCAAGATTCATAGCAGTTGAAGAACTGAAAGAGTAACTTTTGAGGGATTAGATTTGACCAATAGGTCACCAGTGGGGAAGCAGACATGAGAGGGGCTTGGCCCTACCAACACCTGTGGGGCCAGAAATTTAGTCAGACAAACATGTCTCATTTAGAAGGAGGCAGATGTTCTTCATAGAGAGAAGATCCTGTTAAAAGGGAGAGTGGCTGCAGACAGATTGATAGGAATGTGTCATCAACCAGGACCTGGAGGGCCCTGGTAAGGAAGGCCAGGGAGGTCTGAAGTGTCTAGGGAGGCACTCTCAGGTGAGCCCAGATTTAAAGGGGTTCATTCAGAAGGCAGTGGAGACTGAGGCAGAGAACCACACAGACCCTCTGGAACTGCCACTATGCTGAACTGACTAGGCAGACAAAATTGTCAAGAGGACTGAAAAATTACAGTAAAGAGCGTAAGACATCTCCAACCACCAGGAAAATTTCCATCTGAGGGAATAAGCAAACCCAAGAAAGCCTAGAGAACAGAAAAGGAGCATTAAGACTCAAGACAAGCAAACTGTCTTCATTTTGTAAAACAAAGAAATAGGGCGCTTCTTCTATGTTGGCCTCCATCAGGCAAGTGTCAAGGACATCCAGTTTGTGTGTATACAAAAGGCAAGTTGTGTGTGTCATCACCAGGGTTCAGTACAATGCTCCCCAAAATGAGACTTGCTGCACTCACCTCGTTTTTCCCTTTGTCCGGTGGCCTGGGTTTTGAGCTCCCAGGGTTGGAGAGGTCTCTGAGCCTACTTGGGAACAACAGAAGTAAATGTGAGTTGGATGGCAGAGCTGCACAGGGGATTTGTGTCAGCTTGGTATAGAGAAGCATCAGAATTAACCTGTGCAAAGCTGAGAGCTAGGCCAGCAGGGAACTCCTGTCAGAGGAAACGCCATGGGCAGAGGTATGCCAGCAAGAACATAGAGGCAGCTTGTGACTATTCCCTCCTGCTGAGGAAACAAGGAAACTTCTCATCCACAAGATGACCACTCAGTTCCTATGGTTCCCATTTATTTCATCCTTCCAATGAGCATTTATTGAGCATCTACTCTCTGCCAAGGAGTCCACGTGGTACAAATGGTTAAACACTTGACCACTAACCAAAAAGTTGACAGTTCAAATGCATTCAAAGAGAAGAAAGGTCTGACAACCTGCTTTCAAAATATCAGCCATGAAAACCCTAAGGAGCCTAGTCCTACTCTGACACAAATGAGCTCACTGTGACTCGAAATCAACTCAACGGCTGCTGGTACTGTATGCCTGCACTGTTCTAAGCTGAACATGGTCCATGAACAAGAGAGGCAAGGGCCCTGTTTTCACAGCAGTGGAGTCTAACAGAGAAGATTGATGCTGAGCACATATTTCTAGCTCCATTCTCTCACAAGAAACTCCTACCCAGTCACACATTTAAATGCTAGAAGTTCATTGATGACTCCCAATTTTGTGTCTGTAGCCCAAACCTCTCCCGGAACACCAGATGTGCATTTCCAACTGCCTCCTTGATATCTACATTTGCATTTCTAATGAGTGTTTTCAACTCAACATCTCTAACACAAAATGATTCTACACCTTCATCTTACCACAAAACCTACTCTGCTCCTCCCCTAGCTTTTCCAGGCACTCAGGCAAAACCTCTAGTCATCCTACACTCCTTGCAGATAACATATGTTGTGATTTTTAGGTGCCATTGAGTCGGTACCGACTCATAGCAACCCTAAGCACGACAGAACAAAACGCTGCCCAATCCTGAGCCAACCTCACAATCATTGCTACGTTTGAGCCCATTGATGCTGCCACTGTGCCAATCCGTCTTGATGGAAGTTTTTGTCTTTTTCTCC